>NC_050077.1:1236437-1550812 GCF_009764565.3 Dermochelys coriacea | reverse complement strand
CAGATACAATTCTGTTATCTCAGGGTCTCCACACAATGGCAGGTTAGCGGTTACAGGCTGGAATGTATGTTTAGTGCTCAAAAGCAGCGGCTACGTTTTCCACTTCGGGGTGAGCTGGTGACTTTCCTCAATGTGCAGCTTTGACTTGCACTGTGCAGCAGCACACAAAGGAGCCAGGACAGTCAGGGAGCTGCCTGGGGAGGATGCTGCTCTGGGGGCCTGGGAAATGTGCCTCCAGGAGGGGCTTGTTTAAAACAGAGTCCAGTTGTGTAACGGAACATGCTTGCACGGGCCCTGCACGGAGCACATGGCAATCCTGACGGAACTAGAGTGAGGCACAGCACAGTTCCCCTTCCCTGCCCGCACTGGGGCTCTGGCCTTGAGGAGACCCAGTACTGGGGCAGCTTTGGCCCCCATCACCTCTAACTTTAACTCTCTATTACAATTTATTGTGCAATAGCCCTTAGGCCCCCCAGCCGCAGTCAGGGCCCCCCAGGCAGTGGGCTGCATAGCCACAGCCCAAGAGACAGACCATGGACCCCAAGTGATTAAAATGTAAATAGAGAAGCCAAGCAAAGGGGACCTGGACGTGAAGCGATGTGTTCAGGTTTACGCCGCTGGACAGTGGCAGAGCTGGGAACAGACCTACGGCCCCTGGACCCCACTAGCGGCCCAGGGGACAGCACTTTAACTGACCTGGGGACTGCTCCTCAGGGATGGGGCAGCAGCACCCACAGCACCAGAAGAGCTGGTCATGGGGTGGCAAGTCCAGGTGAAGGCTGCAGAGACAGGGACATGCTCGGAGCCAGCATTTTAAAAGCGCAGTTTGCATGTACTCAAGAACTACTGCCTCTCAGAGAAGCTTAACTAGCTGGATTCAATAGCTGTGTCTGTCTGTCATGCTGTCAGTCATCGCCCCACAGACTGGTCTCCCAGCTGAGATCCATCCCATCCCATCACCTTGCTGCCAGGTTCACAGCACACAACACTAATTATGGGTACTGCGTCTGCTGCGGGAACACTAGGGTCTGAGGGAGGGACTCTGGCTCCCAGCAATAGGCATAATAACTCATGAACTCCATCCTGACTGAAATGCCATAGGTGGTAATGGGGAGGAGACAGATCTGGGGAATGGGTGGGGCTGGTTCAGGGCTTAATTTGTAATGAGAGAGGTGCTGGAGCTCAAGCAAGTTTTTTACTTTCATAACTGATGTGGCAGGCCTTTGTTGCCAAGAAGGCCAGCAGCATATTGGGCTGTATTAGTAGGAGCATTGCCAGCAAATTGAGGGAAGTAATTATTCCTCTCTATTCAGCACTGGTGAGGCCACACCTGGAGTATTGTGTCCAGTTTTGGTCCCCGCACTACAGAAGAGATGTGGACAAATTGGAGAGAGTCCAGTGGAGGCCAACAAAAATGATTAGGGGGCTGAAGCACATGACTTATGAGGAGAGGCCGAGGGAAATGGGGTTATTTGGAGAGTTGCTGAAGAAAAGAGTGAGGGGGGATTTGATAGCCGCTTTCAACTACCTGCAGGGGGGTTCCAAAGCGGATGGCGCTCGGCTGTTCTCCGTGGGAGCAGATGACAGAATGAGGAGTAATGGTCTCAAGTTGCAGTGGAGGAGGTTTAGGTTGGATATTAGGGAAAACTTTTTCACTAGGAGGTGGTGAAGCACTGGAAGGGGTTACCTAGGGAGGTGGTGGAATCTCCTTCCTTAGAGGTTTAAGTCCTGGCTTGACAAAGCCCTGGCTGGGATGATTTAGTTGCTGTTGGGCCTGCTTTGAGCCGGGGGTTGGACTAGATGAGGTCTCTTCCAGCCCTAATATTCTATGATTAACTTATTAAACCCCGACACAGAGAGGGGATTTGGTTCCCCCCAGAGTCCTTCACTTACACCTGGCTGTGGGAGACTGAGCAGGGCTTTGCCAGTCACTCTGTAACCCTGCACTCAGCCAGGCCTGGCCGAAGGCTCATGTAAGCATAGGTGCCTGTTAGCACAGCACAGAGTGCTGCTCGCGCCTCTGGCTCAGGCTAGTAAAACAGCCAGGGAGGCCAAGTAGAAACAGCTGTGCTCTGTGGCTCTGGAAGGGGTGGTTTGAAATGTCAAAGACACATGACAGGTGGCTGTCTGGGGCAAGGGGTCCATAGGACGACCCCCCTGCATTAGCCAGGCCAGCGCACCGTAGTCGTACCCAGATCCTACAAAGACATTTCAAGCCAGCTAACACTGCTCAGGTGCACCATTGTTGCAGGGGGAGACAGGCTGCCAGGTCTCAGCTCCATGCGTTGTAGCCCATGCCATCAAAAAACCCCATGCCTCATAGTCCCCATGCCGCCCCGGCTCCAGGGGGCCTGCCTCTCCCTGCACCCACCCTGGCCCCAGCCCTAATGGGCTTACCCCCCCCCCCCCAACACCAGTGTAATCCCAATGGGCCCCATGCTACCCCAGATACCATTGCAAGCCCCTTGCACTGTTTGTATCATCTTCACCTGGCCCTGGGCGTCACGCACTCGCCGCTCTGATCTGATCTGGCAGCATTCACACAGGCGGTAGCAACCAGACAAGCTGCAGGGCAGGGCGAGCCAGGTCCCTGGGCTCCAGCAAGGTTACTGTGGCAGCCAGGCAAAGGAGGGTCCCGCCCTCCAGAGAAAGCCTTGCACGTTGGCTCCCAGCATAGCAAACCTATTCCAAGGCTGCAGCGAGGCAGAATTAGGCAGCCAGGACGCTGCCCTCGGATTAATTTACACTCTGGCAGCCCCCATGAAAGTGACAGCCTGGCGGATTTCAGGACATGCAGGGAGCCCGCCGCTCTGGGAGCCAGCTGCATTAACGCTGGCACTAACAGCTCGTGAGGCTGCGAGCGTGCTCTCCCCTGCAACGCACAGCTCGTGAAGAGTTAATCGAATGGAACACCTGTCCCAGCTCAGCCGTGCAAAGTGCCACGTCCCTTGCAAACGCGGCCTGGCTGGACTGCTGACCAAGGTGAAGTTCTGCACCCCCCCTCCCCGTTTCTCCCCATGGCCCCAGGGAATCTGCTTTACTCTGCCCCTCTGAGCCTCCTCAGCAGCACAGTGCAGGCCTAAGCATCACCATTTGGACCACCGCTGGGTCAGCTCCAAGAGACTCAAAGATTAATTAAACCTAATGATGTGCTCCATGGACATTCTGCAAGTATGGGGGAAGAACAGTGGAGGTTCTCAGGCAGTCCTGGCATGAGATCCCTCTGGGAGGGAGGCCATGGAACAGGGCAGAGAAGGACCCAGAGCACGAGACATTTTAGTAGATGAGCTCTGGTGCTGTGCAGTCTGACCAGGATCAAGGCCGACAGGGAAAGCAACCGCAGCAATGCTGCCTGCAGTTATTCGGTGGGAGAGGGCCACACACTGATCTCTTTGTGGGGGTAAGCCCCAGCCAAACCCTTACAGCCATGGCCCGCAGATAGAAAGAAAAGTATTTTCTAAGGGCTTGATCCTGGGAGGTGCTGAGGGCTCCTGGGACAGGTCAGGCACCATCTGCTCCCACTGAACGGAGGGAGTTAAGAACACTGAGAACATCGCAGAACTTGGCTCTCTGCGGACAGACCCATGGGCACTGGGTTTGCACAAGGGGCATCTCAGCAAAGAGTCCAGGGAAACTCAGGTTTAGAAAAGGCTTCTGCTAGAGGGACCAAAATCCCCAAGGGGAAAATGGGGCCCCGCACGGGGCTGGCCAGAGCCCTCCTTCTCCCCAGGCGGGGCTGGCCCGACCCGCTAACCCAAGCCCTGCCTGCCCCCTGCGCGAGGCTGAGGTCACAGGTCGCTTGAGCCTGACCCGAGCCTAACCTCCCCCGCTGCACGGGGCTGGCCTCACTGCTCGCCCTCTGACACCTCCACACTTTCCTCCACTTGTTTGACGAAGTGGGCACGTGTCCCATTTGCTCTTGTCAACTGACCAAGTCAGCAAGAGCAAATGGGCAAATGCCCGCTTCTGTCAAAAAAGTCAGGGTGGCGGGGACAAGGCTTAGAAAAGGGACTCTCCTGCGAAAACGGGGCCTATGGTCACCCTAGCTTCTGCCCCGGAGCCTGCCCTGCTACCTGGCTCTGCCCTGGGGTGTCCTCCTGTGAGCAGTCCTGCCACAGGATAGCAGCACTAGGGTCACGTGGAATTACTGCCAATAAACCAACCTGCCACTCGTGCACAGCTGGAACGTTCTCTCCAATCGGCCAGGAAGGGACATTTAATCTTGTCTGCAAAATTCTGCAGAAAACGTAAATTGCTCCAACCCCGAGTCGGTTTCGGCGGATATGGACCTGTTACCTGCCCAATTGGGCAAAGCGGAGCATAGCGGAGCATAGCAAGCTGGGTGCTCCCACCCGGACCCCACCCCATGCAGACATGTGGTTGCAGGGGCTTTTGGGGAAGAAACACCAGTTGGTGAAAACATGACATTTTGCAGATAGGGGAACCGCCCAGAATTAAAAGGTGCAAATTTCTGTGAGAAAATCCCCTCTTTGGGCCAGCTCCATTCACTGCTCTCTGGGCCTTTCCCTCCTGCAATCCCCTGTGCATTGCAGGCATTATCGCAGCTTGGAGGGACCAGACACACAGCAGCCATTAATAGTTTACAAATAAGTGGATGGGGGACAGCATACCAACTGAGCAATGCCTGCAATAGGCTCCCCTCTAATCCCCCGATGCAGGGTTCTCAGGCACCTGGTGAGGGGGGGTCTAAGTGCTGCCCACATCTATCTGGTTTTCACTAAGCAGGTCCCGGTGACTGCATCTCCTTCAATCAGCCTGCAGCCATGTGGCCAGCATGCTCAAAAAGCCGACCGCGACCGTCAGCAATTACTGGCCCCCAGTAGTGCAGACACCCCTCCTTGTTCCTGCACCAGAGGGCTAAGGCCCAGGGACTGCAGCAGCAGTGTGGGGACCCTGCTGTGCCACCGCTTGTGGGGCCCCGACTGCGCCACAGCTGCATTCAAGCGTCTTTCACTAACACTGAAAAGGAAACTAGCTGCATGGGTTGCTGCAGTGCCCACAGGGACCCTTTGCATCAGGGACAGTTACAGGGCTGGAAATAACCTGCACGAGACCCTCTTCGGTTGACCCATTTACGTCAGGTATTAGCCCCACAGCCACGGTCAGCATTTCCATCAGCCCCCAGCGTTGCCTTTGCCATGCGCCAGGCTGTCACCATAGAACCCAGCCAGCACCCCCCCAGCCGGGATTTGCAGCATTTCTAGTGGTCTGTGCAGTGCCCATTTGCTCTACCAAATTTCTCATTAGAAAGAGACCCAAGTAATTAGTTTGCATAAATTAATAGGCCTGTTCTACATAAAGCATGGGCCTGGCTTAATTGGCCTTTCCCACTGCCCAGCTTTAGACCCCATAAATCCAGGTTATGAGTCCTATGGTTTAATGACTGTCAGGAAATGCTAATTTAGTGCCAGGCCCCACTGCTGCTCTCTCTAGATCACAAACAAGTTTTTGTCATAAATCAGTGCAGGGCAGCTTGATAAGCGATTCACCATTACAATCTATTGGCAGAGAATCATAAAACTGCTGTTTCATTAATGGCCCATCTTCAGGGTCGTTAGAGTTTCATTATGTGAGCTATTAGATCTATGTATTTAAAAATGAAATTACACGTTCTAATCAATTATGAAAAATACAAAATAACGGCATAGTAAGTTACTGAAATGAGACGAGGATTTTTTTTTAAAAAAAAACGGACTCCTAGTTCTTGCTGCAACGGAGCAACAGAGATTGCTGAGACAACAAAACACACCCTGACTAGAGGCATAAATCACTCTGAAAGCAGGCAAGGGGGAGAAGTGTCATCCAGACTTCATCTTTATGGTAACGGTGGGATCCCAGGCCTGCGGGAGCTGGAACACGCATTGCAAATGTAATGACAGTTTACTTTAAAATGATAGTTCTGGACTGCTGCATTGGCAGAGTTATTTGCATGCAAGTAGCAGGTCACAGTCTTCAGCTTTATTTTTCATGGATGGTTTAGATTTGAAACCTTTCAGTGTCCTGCTCTTGTGGAACACACTGAGGACTCACAGCAGAGATCCAGCTTATGGTGCTTGTGTGTGGGGGGAACATCCCCGGTGCGTTACACAAGGCTACCCGGGCTCATGCTAAATGAGCCCCTCCCAGGAGTGGGTCCGAGCTAAGGGCAAACATGGGTATGTCTTAATGACATTTAAGGGAGTGATGATCAGGGCAGGGAGACACATTAGCCAGCCAGTGGGCTGTGCAAGGGAAGGTGAGGAGGAGGGGCTGACCCTGCGGTTTGTAGAGTGGAAGCAGGTTGGCCAGTGGAGTTGCTTTGCTCTTCATATCGCTCCGCACTGAGGCTGGAGTGCAGGGAGAATGTTCAAAAGATGCTGCTCCTGTCAGACCCTTCAGTCCAGGGCAGCCCAAGGGGAAGCCAGGTTTCTCATGGTTCTCACTCGGGTTGACGTACTGGCCAAGAGCAACAGGTCCAATGCTGCTCTGGCTGCCCTTCCTGCGCCGCTGGAGACTGAAGGCAGGATGGTGCAGCACGCTGGCCGATGCAAGCTCCTAAGGAGTTCAGAACAGGCCTGGGAGGATGGAGATCCTGATTTCAGCTGCACCTGTGGGTGCTCAGCCCTGCAGAACATTAGGCCCGAGTACAATTATGCCTCACTTGTGGAGCTGTATATAACCGTCACCATGGAAATGTCCAGGTCCAATCAGACTCCTCTCCAGGATCCTCAGACCCCCCCAAAAGCTCTGGGACAGCAGGTGCACAAATGCCATGGGGATGGGCCTGGAAGAGGAAGGACTGAAAAATAAACGAACATATCAAGCAGCCCAGCAGCACCTTGAGCCACCTTGGAGCCGATTTGACAAGCACTAGGCCATTGTACAGCCCCAGCACTGCCTCCGGGAAAGGTCAACGACACCTTGGAGAGGAGCCACAGGGTGTGCGCTGTAGGATGAAATGGTTCGCCTGTGGCCCAAGTGCCCCGCCAAGAGATCTGACGCTTCTAGTCCTCTGATGCCCTGCCTTTAGATGCCTCTAGTCCTGCCCCTCCTGAATGAATAGCTTGTTCCCTTCATCTGATCTTTTCTTCTTGTCACAAGCCATTTCGTGCACAGTCTCTGATTTTCTCACATTATAATGCACCAAGCTATGCCAGTGAATCGTCACCTGGATCACAATGGTAGTTACAAGTATTCGCTATCCAAGTTCTCGGCTGTGAATGGACCCACGGGTCACAAGATGCTGCCTCTCTGCCCTGACTGCATTAGCAGAACTGCCACCATTCAGCTTCTGCATCAAACACCTGATTTAGGAAATCCAGCAGGGCTCTCTGGAAGCATTCTCTACACCCTGCTGTGTCCTGGACTGCTCCTGACAGTAAACTCCTTTGCTTGAGTGCTCAGGGAAAGTGAACATGCAGGGCCATGAACACAGCACAAGTCGCTGCATTGTTTTAATGGCGTGAATATTTGTGGACTGTTTCAGTGTATTTCCCCAGCATTGGTGTTGGGAATGCAGTTTATCTGCCACTCCTGGCACCCGCTTTTCAGCATCTCTAGACTCTCCGCTTCATTTGTTTCTCATCATTCTTCCCAAGAGGCTAAAACACAGGTCACCAGAGGTGTTTTAACGTCTGAAGTTCCGGCGCTGTCCAGGCCAGTCAAACTCTCTGGCTAGGCTCCTGTGAATCCACCCAGAGAAAACTGTGTCCAATAGCACATGTGTCACACACGGTTAGAACACATGTGGTGTGCGTGCGTTTCCTCATGCTGGCCTGTGCAGACATCCCAGGTCTGCACACGTTGGGGCCTGGCAGGGGAAGCAGCGGGCTCCGGGTCTCACAGGGTGCATTCTCCCACCAGCTCAATGTTCTGTCTGGCATTTAAATCCAGCCAGACTGATTTCCCATTCCCTGCCACAACAAGAGAATTTTAGGCAGGAAAAGGAGAGTACTGAGAGCAGAATTTGGCTCATCTTTATCAAGTTCTCTTTTGGCTCAGAAGTTGGGAGGACTGGAGCTGGGAATTAGGCACAGCTCAACACACCGGGGTTTCACCCAAGATCTCCCAGGCACAGCCGGACAGGCCTCTTCCAGAGAAATGCTAGGTTCTCAAAGAGCAGAGGCAGGGACCAGCTGCCTGATGGGCTCCCCTCCAACCGGAACGTGTCAGCTTCCTGAAAACCACATCGAGTCAAACATGGCCCATTTGCTGGCGCTGCCCAGCACTGCCCCCGCCTTTGCTTTGGCCTCTCTTTGCCAACATGCTCTGCCTTCCTCCTAGCATGGCCACAGATGTGCCTCCAGCCCCAGCGCTCCAGGTGACACAGCAGCCGTTCAATGACACCAACCCATGGACTGCAGGGGGCACATGGGGAAGAGCCCAAGGAGTTTCCCTCTTGGGTTTGATACTAACTTGGGGAGGAGGGATTGTCTGACACTGGCTAAAGCCTTGGTTAGACACATTAATCTGGCAGCAGGTGCAGCATTAATTTCTCTTGAATGAGAGATTATTTTTTACTATAGTTACTAAGCTTCTAAAGCCTTTTAGTGCCATACATAAACAGTAAAGCTCTTCAAGCTTTGAGATTTCAGGACTGTATTTGGCCATGTTACTGGAATGAGCAGAACAGACATGTCCTCCCGCCCAACTAAGAGTAATCAGAGAGAAGGGGCCCATGGTAAAAATACCTGGGGTGGACAGGAGTCTCCATTGAACTCACTGGGCCCAAGATTTCACCCTTGGTGGCCCCAAATCAGCAGTCAGGAGCCCCTGCCCCAGACTGTACTGCGCAACCCAACAAAACCTGACACATTCCACGGACAAGCTAGACCTGGGGCTTGTGGGCAGGCACCTTCCCAACCTGCTCTAGAACAAAGTCACACGCTGCACAGAGTGAAGGGCTCAACCCCCTTCCTGGGACATGACTTTATGAACCAACAAATTAAGTCAGCCCACACTCCCCCCCAGGCTGGGCTGCTCCTAGGGTTTCTTGCCAGGAATGCTCAGCCCGCCCCCTAGATCCTCTACCTGCGAGGCTGACCTAACCCCCAGGGCAGACACAGCTAGGTCAACGGATGAATGGTTCCGCCTGCCTAGCTACCGGCACTTGGGGAGCAATGGAGACGTCCTCGTCATCGCTGTGGTAATGTTGACACTCGGCGCGGCCGTGGCGTAGCTAAGGCACCGTGGCTGTGCCGCTGTAGCGTAGCCATGGCCTGACATGGTTATCGAGAACAGCAGCCCAACAAGCTTTGCTGATGGAAAGTCAGAGACTCAAGCAGGATTAACAATGCCCTGCATCTGTCTGCCATGGGGCCTGGTCTTTCATGCACCAGACAATGCTGATTCCTAGTGCGTCTAAGGCCACCAGAATGTGAGCTCCTGCCTGCTGTTGTCCAGCACTCGAGGGAGCCCCTGGGACCGAGGCATGGCCCGTCTCCAGCTACTTAGTCTCGTGCTCAAACGGCCTGTAGCATCAGTCCCTGAAGGGCTGGGCACACTTGGGGAAAGCAGAGGTAGGCTTGGGAGGAGCAGCTGCCTACCTTTCCCTCCCAAACCTGCATCCTGAGTCACGCGCTGCTAACCTGGCCAAGCTGCTCTGAGCAAGGCTTTTGCAGCCTGCCTATCGTGTGGCTCTAGCTGGGCACATGGTGTTGCAGCTCAGTGAGTGCTGTCACTTGGGCGCTGTCAGGGCTGGGGTGCCAGGGTCCTGGTCACTTTGCCAGGCTGCCTACATGCCAATGAATATTGCCCTTCGCCCACAGGTAGCCCACTGGGCTGGGTGGTCGTCTTTCAGCAGCCCCACAGCCAGGCTGCAGCTGCAAAGGATCCAAACACAACATGGTTTAGACAAGGCCCTTTACCCTTCCTGGCAGCAGAGCGCGGCTGTCCAGCTCACTTGCTGCAGGCAGACGAGGGGGGCGGGCGCGGGGAGGTGGAATCAGGACTGTGTTTCTTTCAGCTGGTCTCGTCGGTGCACGCTGCTTTGTGCTACTGGGGAGAGCTGGGCCAAGAGAGGGCAAGGTGCAGGTCAGGTGGCTGGGAACCCAGGCCCTTAGGGGAGCGTCCCACAAGATGAAGGCTGTTGTTTCGGTCAGTGACTAGGAAAGCACTTACCCATCAGGCTCCCCTCAGGTGGTAACGTTCCCTGCCTAACAGTCACTGCTCCACCCGGCTAGGTGACCCAGGCTGGGGGTGATGTGCCAGAATGTAACCACCCATGTCTTGGGCCGGTCTCAGGCAGATCCTCCTGTGAACTGCCAAGTCCTCCAAGTGGGCAAGGGGCACATGCTATGTGCACAGCAATCACTGCCCCGTGCTGCAGACCCACACTCCTGCCATGCAGCAGCAGGAACATACCCCTTTGTCAGCTGCAGTCACACGGCTCAATGGCCATATTCTAATCCAGCATCGCCACCTCCCCCACTGTAGGCGTGACACTGGGATTTGCGAGGGGGAAGAGAGGAGGCATTCGCTACAGGTATTGAAAGTCAGCCCCATGTTTGTTAAACTGGCTCAGCCCCCAGGAAGAGTTAATTCCCCAGCAGCACCTTTCTGAGACCCTGAATTATTAATCTTTATAATTTGCCTTCAGGCACCCTATGGCCTGTACAACACTCCCACATTAAAGAAACATACGCTCCCTCGCTGGCTGCATTGCTTTGATGTCAAACATGCACGAAACACCCTCCCAGGGATCAACTTGTAGAAAAATTCATCAGCTGATGGAGCTATTGCTGATAAGCATGTGCGTGTACGACACACTGCATAATCCCATTACATCACGGCTTCCTTCCTCGTCGGGCTAACTATGCAGAATGGAGTTGGGGGGGAGGCTCTTCAGTAAATATTTGCTCGTGTAGCTCATTGTGTACAGAGGATTCACAGAGTTGACAGTTGACTCTTCTCAGAGGTGATAGACTGAAGTGTGCATAATCCTGGAGTTTAGCCACATGCAGGCATAGAAACAAACTGTTTAGTTTAGCAAAACACGAAGGTGAGCTCCCCTGGTGGTGACCTGCCCCCTCCAGCTGCTGGCACAGCTCCATTGCTCATGTTTAAAAGATCTTCCAGGAGAGTGGAGCTGGAGAACAGAGGGACAGCCAGGGCTAGTACTGAAGAGACAAATTTCTTCCCAATACAAGATGAGGAATGTGCTGATATCCCCTTGAGACCTGCACTATGGGGTGCTGGGCCTCTGAACACTAAGGCTGGGAGGCAGCAGGACTGAGGTGGAGCTTGCAAAACCTGCATGGAAAAGGGAATCTACACAACACAAAATATGAACTCTGGAGAGTTTTAAACATCGGAGACGACAACAAACACCTTCTGAAATGCACCTGCGCCTCACAGCTATTAACGCTGCTCAGGGTTGCACCCACGCACGCAGCGGGAGAAGAGACAGACAGCTGGAGTGAACTGTAGATCATTCCCTATTGCAAGTGTGAGAACAGCGCAATTTGCCCAGACTATTCCATAGGCCAGAGCGTGCCCGTTCCCACACTCCAGGCAGCAGCTTGCACTGGCACAAAGCAATAGTGATGGACGGCCTGAAGAGAGAGAGATGCCAGCGAGCAAGCCAGTGGTCACTGCAAACAGCCTCCCTCCCGCTCATCCCCCTTGGCTCTCCAGTGCTTCAGGACAGGGGCGGTCTTCACATTGGGCCATGCTGGGGCCTCAGCACTGCTTCCCAGCCGGTGCCGTTCCCCGTGACACTGGCTGCCCCCTCTCACAGCAGCTAAGGCAGGTCACGGCAGCCAGGCAATGCCCATGTTTTCAGTCATTCAGAACCAACTGGGACTCAAGCCGACATTTCCCATACTTGGCCTCTGCCCAAAGGAGAAGTGTTTGGCTTTTTAAATGAAAGTTTGAGCAGCACTGGGCCAGGTTTCTGGAAGCCTGCACTGTGTGTGTGTGTGTGGGGGGGGGATTTCAGAGTAGCAGCCGTGTTAGTCTGTATTCGCAAAAAGAAAAGGAGTACTTGTGGCACCTTAGAGACTAACAAATTTATTAGAGCATAAGCTTTCGTGAGCTACAGCTCACTTCATCGGATTCCCTTGCAGAACCCTTCGATACAGGAATTGATAAATAATTAGCAAGCGTTCATGCAGTTAAAGACTAATTGTGACGTGTTCACACATGCAACCTTATCAGATTCCTGCCACAGACCTGTGCTGTCTTAGTGCCCTCCCATTGGGCCTGGGGTTGGTTTATAGTGGAATAAAAGAAAAGGAGGACTTGTGGCACCTTAGAGACTAACAAATTTATTTGAACATAAACTTCCACTGAATGCATCCGATGAAGTGAGCCGTAGCTCACGAAAGCTTATGCTCAAATAAATTTGTTAGTTTCTAAGGTGCCACAAGTCCTCCTTTTCTTTTTGTGAATACAGACTAACACGGCTGCTACTTTGAAACTAGTGGAATAAAGTGATCCAGGTTTCATCCACCTGGAGGTTGGAGGTTTTGGGGACTGTGATTTTGGTTTGGCCCATGGGGGACATAAGGCCTATCTGTGGAGCTGAGGCCCAGATCCAGGTTAGGCTGTGCAGGGAGGTTCTGATCCAAGGCTTTGCTGTGGCTCTGATTCTAGATTCAGAATCTCCGGCCTCAGTGGTAAGAGAGGTTGGAGCTGTTACCAAAGGATTAACTCCCTTTAATAAATGTTTATGTTCAAAGAATTTACGAGCGTGCTCACAGACAGATAATTAGGGACATTTCGATGCATGCCAGCAGTGCGAACACAGTAATTAACTTTGTTGCTGATTCATTTTTAATCATTTCAGTGCTCTGGAGATGTCTAAGTGTCCTTTGAGCCAATAACTTCTCTTCGGTGGGGCCCACGTCCTTCATGCAGTGCACGCATACTCCTAATTCCTCTCCTTCTAAACAGCTGGTCACTGTGAAATTAAACCGAACCTGGCAAAACAGAGCAGTAGCGAGAGGAACCTGGCAGGCAGAACCAGCCTGGAAATGGGGGGGTCTACAGGCACCTGTGCTTGCATTACATCACACTGCACAAGCCGTACTGACAGCGTTCCAAGGACAGGCATTGCTAACACCACCCATTGGGGAAAGCACAGGCCTGCAAACAAACTGCTAATCTGCATATTTTGAGCGGCCATCACAGCAGCCATGGGGTGACAAGTGGGTGTTGGGCTGCAAACCCAGCAGGGCTTACAGGAGGGAAGGTTTAGGCCCTGAGTTGGCCACAGGGGTGCACAGGGAGAGAGACACATTGAAAGCCCTGATTCACATCAGAATCGAGTCAAGAAGAAAGACTCAAGTACCAAGAGTAGAGGAACCCTCGTACTTGCCACATACTGGAGGCGTCCCTCACCAAAGACGCCCTGGAAAACGTGGACAAGTCAGGCTTCATCTGAAGGCCAAGCAAGGCAGCAGAAGGGGGCAGCCAGGGCTGGGACATGTTCCCTTGGCTCATCACCATCCTCTTATTCAGTTTCATTCCCTGTTGCCATCAGCGACTCTCTCAAGCCTTCATCTCCAGCCTTCTCAGGGACAGCGCCAGCAAGCTAGGCTGGGGAGATGAGCCTGGCTGGTGCAGGCCCTGCTTTGGGGAGTACCAGGTTACACAAGAACCTATAGTTTTGTTGCTGATGGACTCTGAGTGACGCATAGGCAGTCACGTGGCTGAGAAGCCCCTTGGAAAGGGCAGCGTTTGTCTTCCGAAGCTCTCGTGGGAACGTTTCCTTGCCTGCCAATCTGACTCCCCTAGATTTGCTCCATTTTTGCCAGCAGGGGAAGGTTTTGGTCTCCCAAAGTCACTAATGAAATTGCTGTCCAGCTGTTGCGCTGATCCGTACACTGCTCCCTGAGGAGCTCCTGGCCCTGCTGTCTTCAGAGCACTGCTGCTGCTCAGTGCCACAGCGGGATGATCTGCCTTCCCCATGCTGTGCGAGCACCGAATCAGAGGCCCCTCCTGCTGGGAGCCTCTGCACAGATACAGCTGGGACTTGCTGACAGCTGCCCTGTTCCATCAATCCCACCAAGCCCCCAAGCCTGCACCTCAGCTCCAGCAGCTCCCACATCCTGCTCACTGCTAATACAGCCTGACTTGATATTCTACTCCTGGGGGTATTTTGTGCCACTGCGCATGCACAGAATTCATGTCTTCTGCAGAAAATACATTCTGCCAGAGAGGCGATGCAGTTACGCCCTTTGTCCACGCGGGACTTCTGTGGCACCCGGACAGAGGGCAGTTGGCTCAGTCAGCCATGGCAACGAGCAGCCAATAGGGAGGAAGAAAGGGAGTTCTTTCCAGTGCCCTGCCAGGTGGGGAGGCACAGGATGAGGGTGATGGACAGAAGGGAGCACAGGGGGCTGCTGGGGGAGGGTCACCAGTGGGTTCAGAAGGGCTAGTGGGGAGGACAGATTTGGGCAGGGGCTGAATGGGAGTAGGGGTGCAGGGCCACATGGGGACAGGGCAGGAGGGTGGCTGAGTGGGGGTGCAGGACCACATGGGGCCAGGAAAGATGTGCCTGAATGAATGGGCGAGGCTAGGGGTCAGCCAGGGTCTGCATGGGGGAAGCTCCCCAACAATACCTCCCCTCCATCAAAAAAAAACCCCACAATGGTTCCACACCTCTCCCACCCACACCCAACATCCCTCCAGGTTCACTCCGAGGCTTCTTCCCAGCAATTACTTTCCTCTCCATCAGCTCCTCCATTACCCCTGGCCCCCCCAAGCCTTTGCACTGCTTCTGAGGGGTGCAGGAAATAGGTTTCTGTAGTTCAGTTTAAATGAATTATTACGTAAAGTTCTGTATTAATATGCCTAGTAAGGAATTTATTTGTCAAAAAAAATTTCCTGAATCTTTTTTTGTTATCTATTGAAATAAATGACCAAAATAATTGAAACTGGTGATTATATTGTGTTATTTTGACAAATAAACTATGCAAAATTTTAAAATATTGTATGTAGAACTTGTAATTTTTTGCACAGAATTCCCCCAGGAGTACGATTCCCCTTGTGGGGACTCAGGCTTTTCTCATGCCACAGCGTGTGCCTGGCACAGCCTCCTGGACCCTGCACGTTGTGCCACCACACACCCTCCCAATGCACTACTTCTGGTCAGCCACTGCCCCCTCTTGCCTTCCGTAGCCCTGGCCTCCCCTCACTGATGCCCCCAGCACCGGGGTCTCTCTTTTCTGACTTCCTGTCCCAGCCTTCCCCAACCTGACCTCTCCTCACCGAGCCTCCGCTATCCACCCTGACCCCAGCTCTGGCCTCTAACCAGTCACACATTTAAATCCAGAGAGTGACTTCAGGTAGCAGGCAGGATCGGAATCAGGGTACTGAAGATGAGTGATGAACAGAGGTGCCCCATCTACGGAGCTCTCCCTGTTGTACTTTCCCTGCCCCTCCCCTGTCTTAGCTGCCTTTGCTGTGTTGAGCCTCATGGAGACTAGGAGCTCCTTGGGACAGAGCCTTGCCATGCACCTTGCAAGGCACCACGCACATATCTGCCTTTGTTAGAGCACCATAGAGCACTGTTAGAGCAGAGACACTTCACCCTGTGTAGGGACAGGAGACCTGGTGATGCCGGATCCATGGGCACGGGCAGAGAGCCACAATTCCGCCCCTTGAGCACCTGGCCCGCGTGCCCGCATTGCCGCTCCGGAGGCCGCTCCCACAGGCAGCTCCCCAGTCCCTCGTTGTTCTGGGTTTGCTCAGAGAACAGGGAAACTCTAGGGAGGGTAAATCGGTGCTGGGCTGTTGCCAAGAAGCTTCTTCTGAAGTGGCTGCAAGGCTGTGGCCTTGTGCTCCTGACCAGCGCCACGGTAGGTGCTGATGGAGGACAGCCAAGCAGCCCTTGCCAGGTCCCCCAGGGTAAGCCGTCCCACGGCTCCCAGGCAGGTGTGCCGGGGTGAGCTACGCTCTGCTGGAAACGTTCACCAGACACATGGACGACAGGGAGCTGGCTGCAGCAGCAGGCAGGTCTGGGTCCAACCTCCTGGGGGAGGAAAGCACTGGGCCAGTTCATTATTAGGGTGGCAGGGATGGGGAGCAAATGACCCCAAACTTGAGCAGCCGGGGGAATTGGGGGTAGGGGGCCAGAAGGCTACAGCATGGCAGAGAATAGCAGAAACCTCTGGATTTGGGAAGCATCAACATGAAGCCTCAAATTGCCAGTGTGCTCCTGGCACCTGGCTGCTGGGGTGGCCGGGGACGGCTGCTGCAGAGCAGGCTGGGTGGGTGGGATGGAGCAGAGCGCCTGGCTTTCTGCCCTTGTTTCGTAGGTCAGCTGAGTGGTTGCCCGTGTGTTCCCGGCTGCCTTGCCAGCTGAGCGATGGGCCAGCTCCTGAGGCGCTGATGAGCCACGCCGCTCCCCGCCCCCCCCCAGGAGACACCACCAGATGGATAGACATGGAAAGCTACACCACAGGCTCCCCAGCACAGCCGTCGCTCTTGGTGACAGGCTCGGCACTGGCCTCCTGACCCCAGGCAGTGCTCCCTGGGCATGGGGGGGGCAGCAATCGGGACCCTGGCACTGTTACTGCCGGCACCTGGGGTGCGTCTCTAGGGCTGGCTGGCACCATGACCGCCCGGGGTCTAGTTTCTCTTAACAGCGTTTCCCAGCGGTGGGCCCAAGCCCTGGCATAAGGAAACGTCCTATCCCTGCGTGGCTTCCCCCATCATCACAGCTTCCCAGCAAGGAGGAAAACAATTCCGGCTGGCAGTCGACGCTCATGAAAGAACTGTTCTTGATGATACACAGAGCGCGGTGTAAAAGAGCTGGCGCCTGGGGCAGAGGGAGAGAATTCAATCCCAGCCCAAATGGGCAGGCAGAGCGCCGGTCTGAGTAACGGTTTCAAAGTGAGCTGCCGGGCGTGGCTTGTCATGGGGCATTCACTCCCTGTGCTGTGCGGAGGGCTGGCCCTGGCAGATTTCCTTCCTTAACCAAACAGCCCAATGACAATAGCAGGGGCATTCCCATCCCCAGAGGGCTCTGCTCAGCTGGGAGGCCACGTGCTCCTCATTAGGCTACTGCCAGATTTGAAGCACTAAAACTAGGAATCAATTCGAGCTCACAAAGTCAGTGTTGGAATGAATTTCCCTGAGCCCTCCAGATGTCAGAGCTGCCAGCCAAAGGATGGTCAGCTCCCAAGGGCAGCCAGCAGGTCTGAGCATGGCTATGGTACCCCTATGGCCAGGATGCCCTTGGGCTCACTTTTTGCCAGAGCAGCCCTTGGCTTAGCATGCTGCTGCGTCTGCTCCCAGTGGCTAAGGCCGGGCGAGCACTGGAGTGAGACTCAACCTCTGGAGTACTACAGACAGATGCCGACTTTAGCTTCTGGAAGGCATGGCCCCATCTGCAGGTGTGAGAAGAGGAGCCATCAGCCTCAGCAATTGGAGTGTGCAGTCGACACGTCTCTCTGCCCCCTTTTGATCTGCCGAGAGACCCAGTAAAATCTGTCCCCTTTCTGCTCACAGGCTCTGTACAATCCCCCTCTCCTAAACCCTGGTCTACTGGCCTATGACCTGCCCTCACCCAAAGAGCCGTTCCCACCTTTGCCGCTGAGCGGCACCTACACCTGGCTGGAGAAGTCCGGCCGAGACATTCCCAGGCGTGAATATGCTATAAACAAAACCACCAAAGTGCTTCCCGGGCATGCGCCACCCCTGCTCTCTCAAACGCTGGAGTGGGTGAGCTTCATTCCCAACAATACTTGTCAGAAGCCAACAGGAGCTGCACCAATGCAGGCTCCGAGCAGGGCTGAAAAGCTTTTTACTAGTCACACGAACACTCTCACCAGACAAAGGGTCATGGACACTTTTATAAGTAGACGTCCCTTTTCTAGTTCACAAAGATCATCCACCAGGGAGCAGGGACAATGCCACAGGATTGATGGGACCAATCACGCAGTGCAAACAATAACAAATACTCCTGGTCACTAGGCTGCAAACAATCCATTGGCTCAAAGGGGCCCACACAAAATATTTACAGCAGAGCAAACGAAAGAGTAAAACTCAGGACCAGTCTGTGGGTTGTTTGGAACCAGGATGAAATGAGCGGAACAAAAAACTTTTCACTACAGATCTGACCTGCTCTTTCCCTCAGGCCTGGTCCATACTATGAGTTTAGGTCAAATTTAGCAGCATTATCTCAATTTAATCCTACACCCGTCCACACGATGAATCCCTTTTTTTTCCAATTTAAAGTGCTCTTAAAATTGATTTCTTTACTCCCCCCCCGACAAGGGGATTAATGTTGAAATCGGCCTTGCTGGGTCGAATTTGGGGTGCTGTGGACGCAATTTGACGGTATTGGCCTCCGGGAGCTATCCTAGAGTGCTCAGTTGTGACCACTCTGGACAGCACTCTCAACTCAGATGCACTGGCCAGGTATACAGGAAAAGGCCCATGAACTTTTGAATCTCATTTCCTGTTTGACCAGCATAGCAAGCTCACCTGCACAGGTCACCATGCAGAGTTCATCATCACAGGAGACCATGCAATCCCAGAATCGCCAAAGAGCTCCAGCATGGACACAATGGGAGGTACGGGATCTGATTGCTGTATGGGGAGACAAATCCGTGCTGGCAGAACTCTGTTCAAAAAGACGAAATACCAAAATATTTGAAAAAAATCTCCAATGGCATGAAGGACAGAAGCTATAACAGGGACCCGCAGCAGTGCTGCTTGAAACTTAAGGAGCCCAGGCAAGCCTACCAAAAAACCAGAGAGGCAAATGGCTGCTCTGGTTCAGAGCCCCAGACATGCCACTTCTATGATGAGCTGCATGCCATTCTAGGGGATGCAGCCACCACTATCCCAACCCCGTGCTTTGACTCCATCCAAGGAGTGGGAGGCAACATGGAAGCAGATTTTGGGGGCGAGGAAGAGGATGATGATGAAGAGGTTGTAGATAGCTCACAGCAAGGAAGTGTAGAAACCAGTTTCCCCAACAGCCAGGATCTGTTTATCACCCTGGACCCAGTACCCCCCAAACCCACCCAAGGTGGGCTCCCGGACCCTGAAGGCGGAGAAAGGACCTCTGGTGAGTGTACCTTTGTAAATATTACACATGGTTTAAAAGCAAGTGTGTTTAATGATTAATTTGCCCTGGCATTCATGGCCAGTACAGCTACTGGAAAAGTGTGTTAGTGTGTCTGGGGATGGAGCGGAAATCCTCCAGGGACATCTCCATAAAGCTCTCCTGGATGTACTCCCAAAGCCTTTGCAAAAGGTTGCTGGGGAGGGCAGCCTTATTCTGTCCTCCACGGTAGGACACTTTACCACGCCAGGCCAGTAGCACGTAGTCGGGAAACATTGCAGAACAAAGCATTGCAGCATATGGTCCCGGTGTTTGCTGGCATTCAAACAACACCCGTTCTTTATCTCTCTGTGTTACCCTCAGGAGAGTGATATCATTCATGGTCACCTGGTTGAAATAGGGTGCTTTTCTTAAGGGGAGATTCAGAGGTGTCCGTTCCTGTGGTTGAACAGAAATGTTCCCCGCTGTTAGCCACATGGTGTGGGGAGGGGTGAAGCCATCCTCCCAGAGAATTGGGCGTGTGTTTGTGTGTGTGGGGGTGTTAGTTGGGTTTCTGCTGCACGTGAACCCAGAAACCGCAGCCCCTCCTTTTAAATTGACAACCCATTTTTAATGGCCGACCCAATGGCTACTTCGTATGGGAAATGAGGGTGCTGCTCTTTGAAACCATTCCCACATGTTAGGAAGGTTAAAGAAGCCAAAAGACTGTGGCTTACCATGGCTGCCTGCAAACCGAATTCTGTTGCCTGGCCCTGCGTGAGTGATCTCTCACACCAAACCGGCAGACCTTCAATAACAGGCAAAATGCGACCTTGTAATGAAAGCACATGTGCTATGTAATGTTAACAGCAAGCTTTACCATGGAAGCGTGTACCATTGTTCTATAAAATGTGTCTTTTTAACTACCACTCTCCCTTTTTTTCCCCTCCACCAGCTGCATGTGTTTCTCCTTCCCAGAGACTAGTGAAGATTAGAAGATGAAAAACGCACTCGTGATGAAATGTTCTCTGAGCTCATGCTGTCCTCCCACACTGATAAAGCACAGCAAAATATGTGGAGGCAGACAATCTCAGAGTGCAGGAAAACACAATATGACCACAAGGAGAGGTGGCAGGCTGAAGATGGTAGGTGGTGTCAGCTTGCTGAAAGAAGGCAGGAGCCAATGCTGAGGCTGCTGGAGGATCAAATGCATATGCTCCAGCATATGGTTGAGCTGCAGAAAAGGCAGCAGGAGCACAGACTGCCGCTACAGTCCCGTGGAACCAACCGCCTTCCTCCCCAAGTTCCATACCCTCCTCACCCAGACACCCAAGAACGCAGTGGGGGGGCCTCCGGCTACCCAGCCACTCCACCCCAGAGGATTGCCCAAGCAATAGAAGCTAACATTCAATAAGTTTTAAAGTGCTGTGTGGCCTTGTCCTTCCCGCCTCCACCACCCCTCCTGGGCTACCTTGGCAGTTAAACCCCTATTTGTGTGATGAATAAATAAAGAAAGAATGCACGAATGTGAAGCAACAATGACTTTATTGCCTCCGCAAGTGGTGATCGAAGGGGAGAGGGGAGGGTGCTTAGCTTACAGGAAAGTAGAGTGAAACCGGGGGTGGGGATGGGGGGTATTCCATCAAGGAGAAACAAACAGAACTTTCACACCGTAGCCTGGCCATTCCTGAAACTGGTTTTCAAAGTTTCTCTGATGCGCACTGTGCCCTCTTGTACTCTAACCGCCCTGGTGTCTGACTGCGCGTAATCAGTGGCCAGGCGATTTGCCTCAACCTCCCACCCCACCATAAACGTCTCCCCCTTACTGTCACAGATATTGTGGAGCGTACAGCAAGCTGTAATAACAATGGGAATATTGGTTTCACTGAGGTCTAACTAAGTCAGTAAACTGCGCCAGCGCGCTTTTAAACACCTAAATGCACATTCTACGACCATTCTGTACTTGCTCAGCCTATAATTGAACAACTCCTGACTACTGTCCAGGGTGCCTGTGTATGACTTCATGAGCCATGGCACTAAGGGGTAGGCTGGGTCCCCAAGGATAACTATAGGCATTTCAACATCCCCAACGGTTATTTTTTGGTCTGGTAAGTAAGTCCCTTGCTGCAGCTGTTGAAACAGACCAGAGTTCCTGAAGATGCAAGCGTCATGTACCTTTCCCAGCCATCCCACGTTGATGTTGGTGAAATGTCCCTTGTGATCCACCAGTGCTTGCAGCACCATTGAAAAGTATCCCTTGCGGTTTATGTACTTGCTGCCTTGGTGTTCGGTGCCAAGATAGGGATATGGGTTCTGTCTATCGCCCCACCACAGTTAGGGAATCCCATTTGAGCAAAGTCATCCACTATAACCTGCACATTTCCCAGAGTCACTACCCTTGGTATCAGCAGCTCAGTGATTGCGTTGGCTACTTGCATCACAGCAGCCCCCACAGTAGATTTGCCCACTCCAAATTGATTCCTGACTGACCAGTAGCTGTCTGGCGTTGCAAGCTTCCACAGGGCTATTGCCACTCGATTCTCAACTATGAGGGCTGCTCTCATCTTGGTATTCTTGCGCTTCAGGGCAGGGGAAAGCAAGTCAAAGTTCCACGAAAGTGCCCTTACGCATGCGAAAGTTTCGCAGCCACTGGGAATAGTCCCAGACCTGCAACACTATGTGGTCCCACCACTCTGTGCTTGTTTCCCGGGCCCAGAATTGGCGTTCCACGCCATGAACCTGTCCAACTGACATCATGATGTGCATATTGCAGGAGCCCGTACTTTGTGAGAAGTCTATGTCCATGTCCTCATCACTCTCGTCACCGCACTGCAGTCACCTCCTCTTCGCCTGGTTTCGCTTTTCTTGCAGATTATGGTTCTGCATATCCTGCTGGATAACACACGCGGTGTTTATAGTGCTCATAATTGCTGCAGTGATCTGAGCGGGCTCCATGTTCCCAGTGCTATGGTGTCTGTGCTGAAAAATGGCGTGAAACGATTGTCTGCCATTGCTCTGACGGAGGGAGGGGCGACTGACAACATGGCTTACACGATTGGCTTACAGGGAATTAAAAATCAACAAAAGGGGTGGCTTTGCATCAAGGAGAAACAGAATGGCCCCCTTAAGGATAGAACTCAAAACCCTGGGTTTAGCAGGCCGTTGATTTCGCGAAGGGAGGGAGGATGGGAGGAGAAAATGAATACAGAACAAATCTGGTCTATTTCTTGTTTTGATCCACTTCATCTATCTTTATACATCTTGCTGGCAGCAGACAGTGCAGTATGACTGCTGGCAATCGTCATCTCCTGGGTGCTTGGCAGAAGACGGTGCAGTATGACTGCTGGCCATCATCGTCTCCTGCGTGCTCATTAGAAGACGGTGCAGTAGGGCTGCCAGCAGGACTGAATCGCCATGAGACGAAACTTAAAAGGGAGATGACCTGGCTGAGTCACTCCCATGTTTGCCCAGGCGCCCCTGACCGACCTCACTGAGGTCAGCTAAAACAGCTCCCTGGAGCATGGCGACGACGGCTACCAGTCATACTGCACTGTCTGCTGCCAAAAGGCAATGAGCTGCTGCTGTGTAGCAATGCAGTACCACGTCCGCCAGCACCCAGGAGACGTACGGTGACGGTGAGCTGAGCAAGCTCCATGCTTGCCGTGGTATGGCGTCTGCACGGGTAACCCAGGAAAAAAGGCGCAAAATGATTGTCTGCGGTTGCTTTCACGGAGGGAGGGAGGGAAGGGAGGCCTGATGATATGTACCCAGAACCACCCGCGACAATGTTTTAGCCCCATCAGGCACTGGGATTTCTACCCAGAATTCCAATGGGCGGCAGAGACTGTAGGAACTGCAGGATAGCTACCCACAGTGTAATCCTCCGGAAGTCGACAGTTGCCTCTGTACTGTGAACACAGTCCGCTGACTAAATGCCAACTAAATGCACTTAGAGCATTTGTGTGGGGACACACACAATTGACTGTATAAAAACGCTTTCTACAAACCCGACTTCTATAAATTTGATCTAATTTCGTAGTGTAGATATAGGAGACACCAGATTACAACAGTCCCAGCCACCCATGGCCTGTCATACAAAACTGTGGAAATCAAGAAGAGAAGAAAAGACTCATGAAATCTCCTTCCTCCCCAGCTCCTGCTCTACCCTGCCAGTGCAGACTGGTCTCTACAGCACATGATCCCCAGAAATAAGAGACCGGGCACAACATGAGCCTCAGGGCACGATGGGAATCCCTTGAGTGCTGGGCAAGGCCCATAGGCACTTTACCCAACCGGAGCCCCATGGTATGCAGTAGGGATCAGCGACAGAACTCATGGGATGCGGAGACGTGGCAGCCAACAAGGAGGGTCTCCACTTCCCAGTGGTTTGGGTGCTGGGGATAGGAGAGCAGCAGCTGTTTGCCTTGTTGTCATTGGGCCAACATCTGCGAGATATCCTTTGTCCTCAGTCTCATCAGGATCTGACAGATCTGGGCACCAGTCCCCCAGGGTAGTCTGCTCAGTTACAGGGAAAGAGGGATGATGAGGCCATTGTTGGGGGGCAGCCTGGAGCTCCCCCCCTTGCTTGCCCCCATCCCATCTCGAAGGGCCAACTGCCCCCCCCCGAGCAATTTTTTGTAGGTGAAACAAACATGGAAAATTAGAATTAAAAACCACCTAATAAGCTACAGCTGCTGTAACTATTCCCTAATTAAAAGCTCATTTAAGAGATAAGTTATCCACTCAATGTAATGTTCCAGCACATACAAATGCACGTGGTAGTGGTTGGGAGGGGGGTGTACAGAGGAAAGTCCCCAGACAAGTTTGTCACCAAGAACACAGAGCTTTTGATGTTAAACGTGCCTTGCCCAGACAGCAATGGGAGGGGAGTGCTGTGCCCACGGCAAAGGGCAGCTGCAGCTCCTATCTTCCTAATAACAGCAAAGAGTCCTGTGGCACCTTATAGACTAACGGATGTATTGGAGCATAAGCTTTCGTGGGTGAATACCTACTTTGCCACAGGACTCTTTGCCGCTTTTACAGATCCGGACTAACACGGCTACTCCTCTGATACTATCTTCCTAACGTGGCCGTCATGACAGAATCCCCTGCCCCAGGTGTACAGGAGCATCCTGCAGTTCGCTGAGGCCTGTCCACGTGGTCATTAGCAGAGCTGAGGCAGAGCTCCAGACACATCTGCACCAGCCATGGGTACTGGTCTCCTCGATGCGTTCCTGAGGGAGGATGGGTATTCGCCCATCAGCCAGTGAGCGTCCAAAGAGGAGTCCTTGTTAGGGAGAGGTTGCTGAACCAGGGGCACCATGGATACAGGGCTTGAGGGTCTGCTGGTCTATTCTGGTGCAGCAACTCCTGAAGTCAGAACATATCCGGTTGAATAAAATCTCTAGCCAGAATCTGCTGTCAGGACCAGGACGACGATGTTATGCAGCTCTGGGTAGTGCTAACTGGTTATAGTTCAAAATGTGACCACGTACCAATGGCACCTTCTGACTCAACAGCCCGGCTCCCTGCCTAGATTCAGAGCCATATCTGTTGGCACAAGTGGGAACCCCAAGCACTTTGCCCGACAGAGCCAACGCAGTCACCCGGATTCCACTCTGACTCACACACCAGCCACAGAACATTGCATCAAGTCCTAATTGTGCAGGCCTTGTTACTGGAATGCGGAAGCCCGAAAGCACACAGCTTGCATTTCAGAAGCAGGGTGAGCATGCAGCCTAGGCTGCTAGGAAACCCATCTCCTAACACACACATCAGCTGGAGCATCTTGCAGGTTCAGGAGTCCCAGAGAGGCAGACTTTGAATCCGGTAATGCCATAATTAGCGTCTCTTCTCCACGTATAACTGCAAATTAAATGGCACTATCTTCCGTGTGTTCTGGGAAGTACTGAAGGTTATTGGCACACTAGATTTGCAGCAGGGAAATAGATATTTTGACCAGGATTGGTAATGAATCAATATTCCCCAGTCACTGGCTATTTGGTTTCTGCTGTTTTAACACAGATCTTTCAAAAATACCGCTCTGGTATTGGATTTCTGGTTAATGAGGTGGATTAAAGAGGCTGATGGGAATTGGGAAGGGCGTGGGTGCAGCAGATATGGAGTCATTAGATAGACAGCTCTGGTGCATGTTAATACAGCGTGGAGATTTGGGGCCGCGGGAGAAGGGCGAGATCTGGATCAGGGTCAAGTCGACCTTACATCCGTTCACTGAAAGACACAGAGAAAAGGCTGCCTTTTGTGAAACAGGCCGCAGCATGGAATTAGCTTGTTTGGATAAGCAAGAATTCTGGTGCCCTCTGGGAAAGAAATATCAATAGTCTAATCCACCACACAGATTTTGATACCTCCATCTCAGACTGCACTAGGGGGAGGCAGAAGGTGGATGGAAGTGAAAAAACAAATGACCCTTTAGGAGTCTCATAGAAGGTCCAGTGTCTGGTTCTCATTTTCATTAGAGCCATCTGCTTCTCCTTATCAAACCCCATTCTGGGTCATTTACACGAGAGGGCCTGAAACCCAAAACAGATGCTTAGGCACCACTGTGGTGAGTGTCATGGAAATGCCTTTAGGAAGACAAACCTGTTAAGTAATCTATAAAACACGCAAGGTGTGGATGAGAATCTGACATAATCTACTTTGCTATGAACAGTGTTGTGCTAAATAGAGAGTAGCCCAGGGAAGGGAAATCAGATGCTCCTGTTAACCCTTCTCATAATAAAAGAACAAGGGAGTCAATTAAATTGAAAGGCAACCAAAAAATAGATTGAAAATGTATTTGTTTCTAACATGGCACAATTAGTCTATGGAACTCATTGCCCCAAGATATCAAGAGGGCAAGATCTTATCAGGATTCAAAGAAATGGATTAGAGTTTTTTATGTACAGCAAGAACATCCACAATTATACCACATAAGACTAAAAGAGATAAGGGATTTAAACCTTCATTTTTCAGGGCACAAACCAACCACTCAGTGCCCAGGGTCATGATGAAATTTCCCCTATGGACACAAGATTCCTGTGGTTGGTGCTGGCCACTGCTGGGCTAGATGGATGCAGGTCGAGGGGTCCCTCCATTCTGTTGCAATGACTTGGCCAAAAGGACACAACTTCTGGCCAAGACCTGAACAGTCCAACTTCTGCCAGCAGGGACGACGTGCAGCTCAGCCAGCATGGCCAGGAAGGGGCGGACCCCAGCCAAGGCCTGCTCAGTGCAGCTCCTAATGATGGAGCAAGGGGGGAGACTCTCAGCTGAGACCTAGCCAGCGCAGCAGGAGGCAAGGCTGGGCTACCGACTAAGCCCCAGAGAAGCCAGATGGGATCTCAACTGCGGTTAGATGCATGAGGCGCACCCGGCCTGGCTGCGCCGGATGGGAACCCTGCTGGCTGGTGAAGCCTGCTCTAGCCCCCTACTGACAGTCATGACGTGTGTGGTCCCCACAGTCTAGATTGTAGCAGAGGCTTCTCCAGACCACAACCGCTCCCCCCCACCATGTGGCACCCTAGCCTAGGTGCTCCGAATCACACTCACGAGGCTGTGCAAAGAGGGGCTTTATTTCTCAGGGACGAGGCAGCAGGCTAGCAGCTGGTGTATTCCAAGAGTCTGGGAGGTGCGGCCTCCTCCATCCCCAGCCCCTTTGTGCTGGATCAGCACAGCCCGCCGGGGCTCCCAGGTGAGGAGAGCTGCAATATCCCAGGTAATAAAGGACACTGGGCTGGGCTGGTTAATTACATTAGCGCTGCGCTTCTCTGGAATCCAGCTGTCAATATGAAATCTCCTGTTCGCTTCCCTGTGTCTATTGGCAGAGGAAGGAGAGCTAATCATGTCGCTGAGGTTACAGAGCTCACTGAACGGGTCTACTTAATTGCTTCACTTTGAGAGAGTAAAATCAATCCAGCATTTTATACTTTAGGGAGCTGTGCACTTACGTTTTTGGCACATATGTGAGATACAAAAAGTATCTAATAAAACTCGGGAAGTGTCATTTAATTGTTTTATCTGGCGAGATTTCTGCGTTGATCCGAGCACAAACCCAGACCTCTGGGTAGCAGTTCAGCCGCTCTCCCTGCATGGTTAAGTCACATTCATCAGGCAGGCACTGAGCTGGCACTGCCTGGCTCAGCAAGTGCCCATCACCATCCTCAGAGATAGTGGTGCTAAATTATTAACGCGAGTCTGTTCCCTCTGTGACAGGTTGGATCACAGAAACCCCCTTGGGGCTGCAAACTGATGCACTGAGACTACTTTTGAGCCCGTTTTCTTTGTCAGCTTGGGACTTTCAAACAAGGTAGGGTTCTAGCCAGACACGCTCGCCTGCTGCAAACACAGACCCAGGTCTGAACCACATTTCACAAACTGCAGGTTTAACTGAAAATAGCTTAAGAAGTGATCCTGCCTCCAGCACTTAGATGCCCAGCTTTCAATGTGGTTCAAACCCTAAATAAATCCACTTTACCCTGTGTAAAGCTTATACAGGATAAACTAAAATTGTTCACTCTCTATAACACTGATAGAGAGATATGCCCAGCTGTTTGTCCCCCCAGGTATTAATGCATACTTTGGGTTAAATAATAAGTCAAAAGTTATTTTATTAAATACAAAAAATAGAATTTAAGTGGTTCCAAATAATAACAGACAGAACAAAGTGAATTACCAAGTAAAATAAAATAAAACTCACAAGTCACTGACAGATTCCCTCATCACTCAGATACAGAAGCAGACACATGCAGACAGTGGCTCCCAGCCTGATAGGAACATGGATCTTTAGGTGGATTTAGGAACACAGGCCATAATACTGGAAAGGACCTGCTGGGCCATTGAGTCCAGTCCCCAGCTATTTCAGACAATCCCGTCATATAATCTTTCTAATAAATTTACCAACCTCCAGCTTCAAACTAGGTAGGGTGTTTGCTCCCCACTACTCCTATTGGACAGTTGGTCCAGAACTTCACTCCTCTGAGGTCAGAAACCTTCTTAGCATCTCCAGCCTAAACATATTCCTGTGTTCTTGTGTCAACACTGTCTTCTAGCTTCAGCAGCTCTTCTCACTCCCTGGTGCATTTATCGAGAGCAAGCAGATCCCCTCTCAGCCTGCGTAGGGTGAACAAGCCAAGATCTTTTACTCTCCATTCCTAAAACAGGCTCTTCCTTCCCCGATCCTCTTAGCAACCGTCCTCAGCACCTGCTTCAGTCTGAATTAATCTGTCTTGAACGTGAGTGACCAGAACTGTGCACATGATTCCAGAAGAGGTCTCACCGGTGCCTGATACAATGGCATTAATACCTGCCTATGGCTACTGGAAATAGCTTGCTTGTTACATCCTAGGATCACACTTGTTTTTGACTTGAGACAAGCCCTGTTTTCTTACTATCCCATCCCTCATGTTGTGGGGCATCCTTCATTTCCTGCAGTGTTAGAGCTGGGCAGGAAACGGTTTCCCCACCTTGTGAAAATGTTATTTCAAAACTAGCCTGTTCTGCACCAGGATAGAACAGACACCTTTTGAACTTTGCACTAAGAGAGATCAAAATCCCAGAACAGCCATTGTATGAGCGTCTCCCATTTTGACCAGAAATTCCATCCTGGGCCTCAAATCGTTCTCTACAAAATCATCATCAAAACTGGTACGTTCCCCACACAAAGTGCCACTTTCAACAAATTTGCATTTTCTAATGAAAAACGATGTCAAGAAACTCCTGAGCAGCCGTACACAGTATATAACCCCTGGGGCCGATCTTCCAGACTCAGAATGGGAGGGTGTGGCAATGCTCATCCTGTGCTCCAGAATGAGCTTTCACTGGAAAAGACAGAGCGCATCTCTAGCCCCTAGGGCTGTGGAGAAACCCTTCAGAACCTGGCCCAAGTACAAACTAATGCAGCAATGCCTGCCTGAAGCTGCAGAGAGCCTGGAATAGGTCTGAGGACGAACTGCCCCATTCACCCCATGGGGCATTAATTCAGCCGCCCAATTTAAGTTTCCACTCGGCAATTAATTGTTTCGCTGCTGATCAATACTCATACGGAAGGAGTGGGTTTCGTTATGAAGCTCTAGCTACACAAATGACTGTGTGAGACCGCTCATGTTGGCACGGTGAGCACGTGGGAGACAGCACCACTTATCCTTCCCCCCAGCCCGGAACCCAGCAGAGCTCATGTGACCATATTTTAAATGACAATACAATCTCCTGAGAGAGGCATATCATTTTGGTACCACAAATGGGTGGGCTGTGGAAGAATACCAATACCTCCAGGCCCCCATTTGACACCCGAGCTGTGCCTGACAGTTCCTGGGGGCTTCTTTCCATTAGTGGCTTGCTGGTAGGGCAGGCATGTGGGACTGGAGCAGGGCTGCCTGCCCACAGGGCCATTGCAAAGACTGCTTCCAGCCACCTGGCTCCTGTAGGCACCAACTAGTGCAGGGAGCTCTTCCCTTCCACATGATTCATTAGCGGACACAGAGATCAC
Organism: Dermochelys coriacea; assembly: GCF_009764565.3. Lineage (NCBI taxonomy): Eukaryota > Metazoa > Chordata > Testudines > Dermochelyidae > Dermochelys > Dermochelys coriacea. The sequence goes on along the minus strand of NC_050077.1, from coordinate 1,521,326 downwards.
AGGCATAGCCCTCCCCACAGAGCCCTCCCTCCTCACACAGACCCCACGGACATGTGAGCCAGAGAGAAGATTGCAGGGGCTATGTGAACACAGCCCCACCGCAGTGACCCCCTGCAGCGTCTCAGAAAGGGACTCCCTGTGCAGCAGGTACATGACACTGAGCTCCCATCAGAGACACCCACCCCTGAAAGCATGGAGAACAGCCTGGCAACTGTCCAACTGAACTGCAGGGGTCTGTGCTGGCCTCTGAATGCAGAGGAGAGGGGGTCGCACCCACACACAGGCTGTTCTTATCCAACACCCAGAAACTGAACTGCTTGGTATCTCTTAGTGCCTCCACATTTTACAAGAAAGCCTTTTATTTAAATTACATTCTCCCCCCCATCTCCCTTGGTCTCTTCCTGGAGATGCACTGACTACCCTCTAAGGGTTGATTTATTAGAGATCTCAGATATTTTACACATATTTGATTTCAGAAAGCAGACAAGCAGACAGAGCACATGAGATACTGCACTTCTGTGGAACCAACAGCAGCAGCTGGTTTCAGGACCCTATAGAGCAAGTGATGGGTGGTAGGATGGTGCTCACAGAGGCGGTGGAGTGGTCACCACAGGGTCACCTGGAGTGCAGTCTGTCAGATAACAGACCATACAAGTTGTGGAGGTACCTTCACCTTAGCTTAGTTTATATAATGAGCTGGGAATTTCATGTTTTCTGATTGGCTAGGGCCCCAGCCTCCCCACACAGCCAGGTATGGGATGTTCACACAGACTAAAACCATCAGGCACCTTGGGTTATTGCTGGTGTAACTCACAGCTGGAAATAGACATAAGCACAATGGGACTTTTTGATCCTCCAACAGGCAGCAATAAGAGTTTCCCCCTTAGCCAGGGTCAGCACTTCTTTCTGACACAACCACCTCAGGGAAGTCAAGCAACAGACTGATCAATTATTAGCACAAAAACCAGACCAGGGCAGCCCGCTTGCATGGCCCTACATCCTGTTGTTCTGCCAGCCTACCGAGGGGGTAGTCTTATGAAGAAAGCCCACAGGCAGTGATCGATGTGCTAGGCAGTCCCCCCTCCCCAAGGATAAACCACCCCCCAACCCTCCTGGCTACATGACAGCCCTCCCAGGGTCTCTGAGGCGGGGAGCGGCACTGACCAGGAGCGGGGAGCAGGGGAAATGAATAAGGTGCAGACCGGCCCAAGGGAGGCCGCTGTGGGAAGCAGGAGCGGGGCGAGCAGCTGATGATCAGTGGGGTGGGCAGACACGTCCCAGGTAGGAACCAGGGGCCAGCCCCTCACGTTTTAACATGGGCCTGAGGGACCCAGCCCGACCCCCACCCCAAGCCCCCTGGGCTGCCCAGCGCTGTATCTCCTGCGGGCTCCCTGGGGGTGACAGGGTCACTGCGCGCCCCCCACCTGAGAGCCCGGCCTGAGCCTGCCGCCGCTGGCAAGGGGCAGCACCCTGCGCTAGCTGCTGGGGAAGGGTGAGCCAGGACTGGGCTCTCCAAGCGAGCGGTGGGTCCCGATCCCTGGCAGGGCCACGCTGACCGCTCCCTCGCGGGGCGCCAGCGCGAATCGCCCCCCCCCAGCCTGGGGAACCGGCGAGGCGCTAGGGGCAGCGGGGCTAGGATGGGGAGAGTGCGGGGGACAGGGCCGGGTTCCCCCGTCTCAATCCAGCACACACGGGGCCCCAGTACAAGGCCCCCCTGCCGCCTGAAGCCCACCCCCGGGCTAATCCCGAAGGGGGTCCATAGAACAGGGGCGCCGAGGGATCCAGCCCTCGCCCAGCTCCAGGAGCTGCACAGACCCCGCTTTGCACGGCCATGGCTAGCGAGGCCGGCGGCTCACGGTGCAGCGGGCCCAGAGGCACCCCGGGGTCGCCCCTTTCCGCGCCGACCCGGGGTGCTGGAGGGCAGGGCGGGTCGGCCAGCGGGGCGCGGGGCTGCTCCTCCAGCTCTCTCGGGTCCGGGCAGGGGGCATCGGGAGTCCAAGGGCCGTTCCCCAGGGACCGAGCAGGACACCCGAGCCGGAGCGAGCGGACCCGTGGCCACAGGGATCTCTGGGCTCCAGCGGGGCGGTCACAGGCGTGGCCCGGTACCAGGCTCCCTGCTCCGCCCGCGGGTCCGGCCCCGGGGGAGAAGGGTCCGGGGAGCCACCAACTCAAACCTTCCCGGGGAAAGGGGCCCCCGGCAGCCGGCCCCGCAGGGCCCCTCCGCCGCCCCTGCGAACAGCCCCAGTCCGGCCGCTAAGCAGCTGGCTGGGCACCTCCGTCTGCCCCGCGCCCCCTGCCCCGCGCCCCAGCCAGCGCCCCGCGGAGCCGGGCAGGAGCCAGGCAGGAGCCGCTCACCTGTACCACTCCAGCCCGCGCTCGTAGTGCCGGTCGAAGAAGTGGGGCTCGGTGCCCACGGCGCGCACCTCGGGGTGCACCCGGATAAACTCCAGCACGGCGCGGGTGCCGCCCTTCTTCACCCCCACGATGAGGGCCTGCGGGAGCCGCTTGCTGCCCAGCTTGGCGGGGCCGGAGCTGTTCCCAGCCAGCGGCGCCTCCTGGCCCGCGCCCCGGGGGCCGCTCCACGCCGGTTCGCCGCTCGGGTTGCGCCCCCAGGGGCTGGCGGCCGCGCCCCCCGGCTCGCCGGGCTCCCGGCTGCAGGAGCGGGACTTCTGCAGAAGTTTCTTGGCGCCGGCGCTGCGGGCGGGGAGGCAGCGGCGCTCGGGGCCGGGCAGGGGCCCCCCGGCGCACCGCAGGAGGCTGTAGCACAGGTAGGTGCCGGACAGGGACAGCGTGAAGATGAAGAGGAAGCGGCGCGTCAGCCTGGGGGAGGGTGGCCCGGCCCGGCCGCTCAGCGCCCTGCACGCCATGGCTCCATGGGGCCGGGGAGCGCGGCGCGGCGCTGCCGGCGGCGCATGGGGCTGGGGCCGGGCGGCGCGCAGCGCACTGAGGCTAAGGCAGGCTCCGTGCCCGGCTCCCCGCGGCTCCGGGGAAGCGACGGCGGCTGCCCTGGCATGTACCGCTCCTAGGAGGAGGGGCGGCCCGGGAGGCTCCGCACGCTGCCCCTGCCTGCGGGCGCCGCCCCGAGCTCCGGCTCCGGAGCTCCCATGGCTGGCTCCTGCAGCCCGGCAATCCGCAGCGGGCGCGACTCCGAATCCGGGGCCCCGCGGCCGGCTCCAGCTTCCTCTGTCCCCGGGAAATGCTGGGGCAGCGCCGGTGCCGCTGCTATTTAAGGGGCCGCCTGACGTCAGCGCTTCCCGGAGCCCCCACGAACCGCCGGAGCCCGAGTCGCCGGGAACCCTCACCCCCAGCCCGGACCCCAACCTCGCACCCCCACCGCAACACCAGCCCGGAGCCCGGACCCCGAACCTGTCACCCCAGAGCCCGAAGCCCCCTCCCAGAGCCCACATCCCAGAGCCCCCTCTTGCACCCCTCAATCCTGGCCCAACCCCAGAGCCCACACCCGAACCTTTCACCCCGAGCCTCACCCCAGAGCCATCACCCCCCTCCCACACCCTTAGCCAGGAGCCCGCACCCAAAACTTCCTCGTGGCCCCACCCCAGAGCCCACATCCCAAGCCCCTCACCCCCACCCCAAACCTTTCACCCTGACCTCATACCGAAGCCTGCACCCCCCACCCCAGAGGCCCCCCGTGAACCCCTCAATCCTGGCCCCACACCAGAGCCCGCACCCAAGCCCAGAGCCTGCACCCAAACCTCCCCGGCTAGGTTGACCAGATGTCCCGATTTTCAGGTCTTTTTCTTATATAGGCTCCTATTACCCCCCACCCCGTCCCGATTTTTCACATTTGCTGTCTGGTCGCCCTACCCCGGCCTCACTCTAAAGCCATCACTCTCAGCCCCTCACCCTCTCCCATACCCCCAGCCCAGAGCCCACACCCCAAACTCCCTCCTGCACCGCAACACCCTACCCTACCCTGGAGTCCTCTCCTGTATGCTGAACCTCTCACTTGGCTCCACCCCAGAGCTTGCACCCCCGGCCTGAAGCCTGACTCTGAACCCCCTCCTGCACCTCAAGACCCCTACCCCAGGGCCTGTACCCTCCTCCTGCACCCCCAGCCCTTCCTCCCCCCCGAACACTTCCCACAGCTCTTCCTAGAATGCCCCAGCTAGGTGGCCCTGCTCCCCACAAGCCACCTGCAGCTGCTTGGGGAGGAGGGGTCAGGTGGAGATGCTCCCAATTTGGCTCCCTTCTCCGGGCAGTCCCGGACCCCAGGAGCCTCCACTTCAGCCTCTCTGAACCCTCTGGGGTGTGTCTACATTGCAGTTAACCCCCCTGCTGGCCTGGCTCAGCAGACTTGGGCTGTAACATTGCTGTGTAGACCTCTGGGCTCTCTAGGGCCCTCCCCCCCTATGAGGTCCGAGAGCTTGGGGTTCAGCCAGCTCAAACACAGCAATGTTCTAGCTCCACAACCAGCCCCGATCAGGCCCAGGAGACAGCCTGGGTTTAACTGTTGTGTAGACACACCCACCCACACCTCCTCCAGCAAGTGGGACCTAGGTGGCTGTTTGTGCAGGCCAGTCCCTCTGCATGAGATGCATGCAGGGTTAGTGAGGTTTTGGGTGTGTCTCTGTCAGGGGGTTGGCATGGTCTGGTCTGGCCAGAGTCAACACACTCTGCCTCAAGGTCTGTTGACGCTGTACTGTTAGCCCAGGGTTAATAAAACTCCAGTTAGCAGATCTGGGTTTGTTAACCTGGGGCTTCAGTGTCTACACAGCATTATGCAGGCTGAGTGTAATCATCCATATTCCAGACCTCCTAGCGCCCTCCCAAAACATGGCTGCTCTAGCACTAGGTTCACTGTGCAGTGTGGGGAAACTTGACTGTCCAGAGGAAAAGGAAGGTGTCCCGTGGGATTGTGGGGTCCTTTTGGCAGAGTCCCAGAGCATGAGTCCACTGGGGCTGCATCCACACCACAGAGCACTAGGACTTGACTCCTGGGCCCGGCTTGCTGTAGGCCGGGACCCTCCACCCCTGTGGGTCCTGGGACTATGGGTCTGAGCCGTGTGTTAGCATGATTTGTGAGTAGATGGAAGAGGGGCTAGGCTTGAACGTGAGCTCAAACCCTGGCTTTACTCTGCAGTGTAGACACACCCTGAGGGTCGCCAGCAGCCTGTCACCAAAACACACCCTGTTCTCCCGTTCTGCTTTGCTCAGGCGCCCTCTCGTGGTGGATCCGGGATCCTGGAGAGTCTGAAGGAGGGAGCCCGGAAAGACTCCTGCAGACTGCACAGACTAGCCGGGGGCTCCTCAGCCTATGTCAGGGACAGGGCCTCCCTCCAGGGAGCAGCGGCCCTGCTGCAGGTTCAGGGCCAGGATTGCTTAACAACTTGCTGCGCTGTTGGTTTTCTCCCCCGTGCGTCTGGAGTTGCTTTCCCAGAGACAGCCCGGCAAGACCTCTGCCCAGCGCTCCCGCTGCCCTGGGTGGGGAGATTGGGGGTGTGGTGCCATCAGGGGCAGACAAGGCAGAATGCCCATGGCCCCCCTGGAAACTAGCACTAGGCACATCTGCCTCGCCCTGCACCAGCTCCAGGGGAGCCTCGTGGCAGTTCCCAGCTTCCAGAGCTGCCGCCCAAGCTGTCCACTCTGGAATGGGCAGCGCGTCTCGGGGGCGGGGTTGGCGAACGCCATGCACACAGCTCACGCTCTGAAAAGGGGTTTTGGCTGTGTTAAGTGACCCTGAGCCTCTTTCCATCTGGCTGTCCCTGCCTTCCAGCCTGCTATCTCTGCCCCTGCCCAACTGTCGGCTGGAGATTCCCTGGCAGGCCAGAGTAGCAGAGGGGCTGGAGAGAAGTGGGGAGGCCAAGGGAAGATGACCAGGGGGCTGAGAAGTGAGAACAATTTTGCTCTGTAAATACCAGTGTCAGGGAGCAGGTGGTAGCCGTTTGACTGGCAGGCTAGAAAGTCTGGACCCACTCAGACTAGATGGCGCAGCAAATTCAGGATGGTTTGTGGAGCCTCTCTCCTGTGTCTGTATGAATCTAGTCCATGGTCCCATGTCATGGGGGAAGGGGGGGCAGCTGTTCAGTGGCTTATCTGTAATGAGTTTGAGAGGTCTCAGTCTAATTCCCAGGGGACAGGTCTCTGCATCAAAAAAAGTCATCACTACAATTCCCTCTTGCTAGACCTCTTGGAGGGGACTCCATCTGAGCGGAGAACGCATTCCCCTGGATCTGTGGAGACTGGGTGGCAGCGTGCTAGCAGGGCAATGCACATGTTGCTGTATCTGCTCTGTGCATAAAGAGAGGGCTGTCAATCCAGCACCTTTCACCATCAATACATTCACTGCAATGAAGACGAGGGGAGCCGTGAGTAGAGGGGTGTGTGAATGAAGCTCTCACACTATGTTTAGACATTGTGTGCTACAAACCTGCTCTCCCAGCACTTTTCTGATGAGCGTCACAATTAGGAGATTAATTGAGTGGAATAGATCCCCGCTGACAGGGATTTTATAAACCAAGATGGAGACAGGCTGCATCCTGGCAGATGTTTATCACTGTAACTAGCTTTGATTTCCTGGACGCAAAGCCAGTTTTGTAGACGGCAAAACGGAGACTTCAGACATCATGAATGGCAGGGCCAGGTGGGCTGGTGGGGGCACTATGCAATGCCCTGCCCCACAGGCGTGCTGGGCAGGCTGTGAACACTGCAGAGGCCCTGGTGAAGGGCTGGCTGCTGTGACAGCTTGAGGTCAGTGCTGTAGGGGTAGTTTGCAGCCTTCTGCAGCTATATGTGCCCTTCTCAGTTAGGGCCGTATATCCTGGACTGAACAGGGCTGGCTCCTGGGCATTTCTTGACTTAGTGTCCTGGTCTTTCCTCCCATATAACATAAGACAAAAATAATGCCTGTAGTGAGAGTACTCTGGACAGCAATCTATCCCTCCCATCCACTTTCCATCCCTACAGAGCTTAGCCTAAGCAGGGTTGACATAAATAGGCGACCCAGAAATAACGGTGTCCCAGGAACGTGACAAGCGCCTGGACTGGCTGATGTCTTGCTACCAAAGCTAAGAAGCTCCCCACTGGACTGCGTTACACGTGCTGGGCCCCTGTGTCAGCTGCCACCCCACAGCTCCGGAGCGCTGAGGAGCAGCCCCACGGACCCATTTCTGAGTTCTACACTCACCGTAACAGCTCACACCAGAGACCCAGACATCACTGTGGGCAGCTCCGTGGAAGCCTCTGTGCAGTCTGCAGAAAAGCAAATGAAATTAAAGTGGATAGGAAATGATTTCCCATCCCTGCAATACTTGCCATCCCCCTCCAGCACACAAGTAGCCTGTGGAACTCATTGCCACTAGATATCACTGAGGCCTATACCCTTAGCAGGATTCAATAAAGGATTGGACATGACTGTGGGTAATTAGAATTTCCAGAGTTACATTAGTACAGATTAAAAAACCCCAAAAGACAACACACACAAAAAGGCCTTCTGCTTCAGGACATAACCAGTCACTAACTAATGAGGGGTAGAGAAAGCTGTCCCTGGGGCAGGTTGCTCTATACTGCCCATAATGGGGTTTCTGAGGCAGTTGGCGTGGCCACTATTGGTGCCATGAAGTTGAATTAGAGGGATCCCTGCTCTGACCCAGCCTGGCCATTCCTATGTTCCATGCGGGCAAAGATGATTCCGCTAGAGATGAGCCTGAACGAAAGACCCAGATTTTAACATTGAATCTGAATCCAGAGGTTGCAATCTTTTCATGTGACCAGACCACCCCAAATTCCTGAAACCCGGAGCTGGTTCCTAGTTTTGCAGCTCGATCCACCTCTGTTTACTGTGTATTCAATGCTGCTTCTGTCTTCACACTCAAGGATGTGGCTCTGAGGGTGTGTTTCTGTGACCGCTGTTCCTGTTCTGAGCAGAGACCTTCTGCTGAAGAGAAACCTGCTGTGCGCCTTCCAAAGCGTGAAAACCAGCTCAGTTCCTTAACAAGCTCCCATCAGCTCACAGGCACCCTTTCCTCCCCGCTCATTTACAAGTAGCAGATGGATGAATATCCAAGGTCGAGTCTGTCGCGATAAGAGACATAAGTGCGCACAGCCATGGCTACTGTGAGTGGACACAGAGGGACAGTGGAGCAAAGCTCTGGCAGCTCCAGGTTGAAGTGGGGTTCTGGAGAGATGAGTGAGAGCTCTGCCTTTGTTTGGAGAAAGGGGCTTGATGCGGCACTAGGGAGAAGCCTTGGAAAAGGAGTGCACTCTAATGACTGTACAAATGGGCATTTTGGGCCTCTCTTGCCCTGGCCTGCATGTGTACGGTGCCTGGAAAACACTCTGAGCCAATGCAACTGCAAACTTATTGATTGTCCTGAGATTGCCCACTGTAGGCCTGGCTTGACCTGGGTAACTGGACATGGGGAAGGCTGCACTTCTTGGGAGACAGGATTAGGGAGGTGAATGGACCAGCAGGCTGATCACAGAATGGCTGCACTAGCTAAGCTAAGTGGGACACCCAGGGAACCATTTACAGTGGCGAAGGGAATTTGGGAATGGAAAGATGAGGTAATGAGTAAGTTGGCCATGGACAGAGAGTACTGGACAGGGATTGGTTCCTGCAATGGAACCAATCCCATCCCCAAATGTGTCCTGCAATGGAGCATGTACAGGTAAGAGTGGCAGAGATGGACTGTGTGACTGTGGATGTGTGGCATGCCCTATGCCCACTGCCTACACTTGAGCCTCATCAACTCAAGTGTAGTTTAATTGGATGCCTTTAAAGGAATCTAAGTGACAAACCCCCTTCTGTCTGACCGCCTCCCTTCCACACACCTGTGGGGTTGTTTCTCAGGCTGCTGATGCTCAGCTTGCTCCTGCTAGACCGGGACTGCGTGCAGAGCCAGTTTAACAATAATAGTTATTGCCTCTGCTTTCTCAGCACAGAGAGCTCATTCAGCTGCATAAAACTACCTGCCTTGTTACTTGAGAAGAGGGATGATAATAGGATGAGATAGGGCAAAATATGCTAGCCCAACACAACAGGATGCTGCCAGCTCCTTGCCAGCCCGTTCAGGGCTGGAAGCTGCAGCTTTGTTTTATGTAATGTTGTCAGATGAGTTCAAATTTAAAGAGAAAAATGTTTCCTGAAAAGCACCATTCTATCCCTGTGTTCGGGTGCAAGGAGTGACACAGGAATTTGATGGGGATTTTGCAAAGCAGTTATTGAGAAATAAAGAATCCACTCGCTCAGAAGAGTCCTGGACCATAGGACAGGTGCCTGAGTCCCTGTGGGACAGGTGTCCTCATGTGATCATTAGGATTCCCAAAGAGCACTCGGGTCTGGGTCATTTGGTCCATTTTCATTTTGTGCATTCTCAGCTGTTGGTGACTGGAAGAGGGCTGGGGTGGCTGGTGAGAGCTGCCGAGTGTGAACGTGGTGGTGACATGTAAGAACAGACCCACTGCGAAGCTGTGCTTGCTTCAGAGCTGCTGATCACCTGTGCTGTCAGGCAAATGTGTCCGAGTGAGTCTGTGTGTGGCAGCGTGACAGTGTGTGTGTGTGGGGGGGGGCGGGGGGGAGGCAGGAGGAATTAGACCTCTGGGACAGGTGCCCAGCTGGGGTAGGTCAGTCTAGTTTCATTAATTTCAATTGGTAGATCTCCAGCTGGGGACCTGGCCCATTGGCTGCAATGGAAATACCCCCATTTACACTAGCTGGGGATCTGGCCCATTGGCTGCAATGGATCTACCCCCTTTACACCTGCTGGGGACCTGGCCCATTGGCTGCAATGGATCTACCCCCATTTACACCAGCTGGGGATCTGGCCTGTGTATTCCAGAACAAAGTGCCATGCAGAAAGCCTTGAGGAGGCTTGCCAGTGACTTCCAGCCCCTCAGCTGGTGGCATTCTGCCCTGGCTTTCCTCCTAGATGCTGAATGGGACTGGTGCAGACCTGGGGGATGTTCTGAGCAACATGCACAGGAAGCAAGAGACAGGATCTGCTACAAAGAGACAGACACATGGCAGGCTCTCCCTGTGCAGTCACAGATCTCTCCGTGGTCCCGGTCTCATAGCGTGTGTGTGTGTGTCTGTCTGTCTGTCCGCACTCCTCACCATCACATGTCGCTACTCTAAATCCAGATCCTGGGGTCTAGCCCGAGTTGCTGGGGTCTAGTACTGGGGACATAATGGGAGAGCAGGTTGGCAGGTTCCCGCATGCCCTGGCACAATGACACTGCCTGGTTCTGCTGCAAGGGGCACTGCGGCCACAGAGCCGGGGCTGGGATTGGCTCCTAGGGGATGACACCAGGGCAAAGAGGGTTTCTGTGGCCTGTAGCGAGACCAGATCGTAGCTTTCCTCCTGCCACACCTGGCTGTGGCAGGGCCCTGCGAGCGGGGGAGGTGCTCGCTGAACCAGCCCATGGAGCGTGCAGATGTGCAGCCATCCCAGGTACAGCTTGCTGCATGCAGACAAGGGGGCGTTAGTTACATTAGCCATTCAGGGTACAGTGGGGCCCCTCTCAGCCGCTGATTCGGGCCAGCCCCTTTGCTGTGGCAGCAGAAGCATGGGTCATTCCAGTCTTTCCCGTTTCCGGACAAGCAGCCACAGTGAAGCCGCAGAAAAGTTGTTTTTTCCACGTTTAGCCATTGTATTATCTCCATGCGCTGATAAGCCTCAGCAGCAAACATGCTACTTAAGCACTGGAACATTAGAGGAGCCTGGATAAATAAAGCTGGTGTCTGTCGCTCAACTCCCCCATTTCCCCACTTGCAAGGGAGGAATGTTTCAGAAAGTTGACAATTTTGCTTTCAGTCTTTGTCTTTTGCAGGGTTTTTTCCCGTGACATGTTTGCAGTTTGCATCAGACATCACGTAAACAACAGCTTTGGGGACCTCCTGCGCATTTCTGACCCTGGCTTTTGTGCTAACAGGAGCCACAGGGAGTTGGGCCTGATTCTGATCTCACCTCTGCTGGTGTAAATCCACAGACGTCATTGGAGTAACTCTCAAGGAATGGAACAGGCCCTCTGAGGCTAGTGAGAGAGCATCTCCCCTTTCCGGGCACTAGCCGCAGTTGTCGGGCCCTAACTTGTTCAAGAGACAGGAGCCACAGTCCAGCGGGGAGACCATGTGTTCTGGAAAAGCATGAGCTCCTTCCCCGTCCGCTCCTCTCCTGATGTCCTGTTCTCCTTCACCCACCTCTCAACCTGAGGTCTCACTTTCCACCCCCACCCATGGGTGCTGGAACTAGAAGTGTTGCGGGGAAGGGGGTGTTACACCCCCTGGCTTGAAGTGGGTTTCAGTTTGGTTCAATGGCTCCCAGACCCCCCCCCCACTGTACACACTCTTCCAGCGCCCCTGCCCCAGGCTCTCCACCTATTCCCCCAGTACCTTCCCTTGCTAGCTACTTGCCTCCCTTGTTCATCCTGTCCCACTACTTGGCCTTTGTACCAGTCCTCTCTAGTATCCCCATCCTCTAGCCCTGGCCCCTCATTCCCCTCCTCCTTCTCCCCAGCCCTTCTTACAACCACTCCTTCATCTCCTGGCCTCCCTCCAGCTCGGCGTCTGCACTCCCCAGCTCTCCAGCAGCCTCCGCACGGCTGAGTCGGCATTCGCCCAAGACCAGAGCTGTCCAAACCGCAGCTGCTCTCATCATCGTCCTTGCCCAGCTCCCTGACCACGTCACTCCCCTCTCCGAGCCCCTCCACTTGCTTCCCATTTGCCACAGGCCAGATTCCCACTTCTTCTCCTTCCCATTAGGGCCCTCCGAAGCTCTGCCTCGTCCCCGGCTTTTGTCCCTCCTCATGCCGCAAGGCAACCCCCCCACCCCCCGCTAGCCTTGTGCCTGCCCACCTCTGCATGCCCACCTCTCCCACGGACAGCTCCATGTCTGCCTCCGCACTGCCCCATGTGCAGAGAACACCATCCCCGAAAGAGTCCATGAAGCCACCACCCATTTCTCCTTCAAATCCCTCCTCCAGACTCACCCCAGGCATCAGCCAACTAGCGGCTATTGGGACCAGCAGGTGCCATTCGCTTTCATATTAATAAAAGACAAAGTGTGAGTGAGTTGCAAGTTACTGACCCAGGTGACCATGAGATCTCATGCCATTCCTTGCTGTCTGATACACTCACTGTGATATCCTATGGCAAGTTCTCCAGACCACAGCCCATGTCTTAGTGTGTCTTTGTGCAGCGCCTAGCACAACGTGGCCCCAGTCCTGACTGAGGGCTCTGGTTGCTCCCACAGTACATAGAAGAAATGCTAGCGATAACGCTTCCTGCTGGGGTTTGTAAGGGAAGGACTCTGCAGCCAAATGTGAATGTAATACATCCTAGCCTCCCCTCCGGCACAGACAGCTGGTGAAGCACGTTGAAATGGAAAGGGCTATAGAAATGCAAGGGATTATGTAAGAGATTTTTACAGATGTAGCAGAGAGAAGATCTGTGCTGAGATACACATAACACTATTCTATAGGAGAACAGGAGGCCAATAAAATACATGCTGAAAATAGCAAATAAGATTAAAGGCGATATTTTAGCCTTGATGTCTTCTTCAGGTTGTGAGAGAAGAGATCAAGGTTAGAATTTATTTCCACAGTCTACAAAAGACCTCAGGGCCAAAATATCAGGGCTAATCCATTTTTCTATTTCTAATGTGTTTGTCATTCACCAGTGTTTGATTCTGGAGCCTACAAGCTGATGTATTTTTCTAATCCTCTCGGAACTGATCCCTGTATCATACACATCCCATGTGTGAGTTGGGAACTCCAGGAGCCATGAGGCAAGTTGGGGCTGCAGGGTTTACAGCCATGTAACCTTGGGAATATCTATTCACTCAAGCACTTGCATGAAAGCAAAACCCACTCTGAACTGGTCTGAAGTTCTTGCCTGTCTCCTAAGACAAGGATAAGAGCAGTCCTTTCTGACGGTGAGAGACTGGGTCCACTTAAGGATGTTAAAAGAAAACAATGGGCTTTGCCTGTGTGTTCTGGTGCATTGTGACTGTGCATGGCCAAGGCCAGAGCGATGGAGTTACTAGACAGATGGCATCTGCAACCACCCTCATCACTGGGGTGAATGAGCCACTTCCATTAGCCCATTGATTAGTTCTAGTTTTATACTGGAATGGAGCCCCCTAAATAGCCTCACTTCCTGTGTCCATCAGCAGCGAAAACAAGAGTCTAATTAAAGGGCTGATACAATTTGTTCTCATTTAGCAGAACAAACTCGTCTCTCGGTGGCCCTGGTGGAAAACCAGGCGGGTGCCGCTGCAGACAGGAGAGCGGCCAGATGGAAATTGCAGCAGGGTTTAGCCCAGTATATTCAGACATCATTGATGTATCCTGACACCATTCCCTGGTCTCGCTGCTTCCAGCCTGGCCTCCATTCCATTCAGACCAGGAGATTTATGGAGGAGAGGGGACCCAATGACAAACACCAATGAATTTACTACAGCAAATGCCCAGTTGTGCTCAGGACTGCACAGTTGGGGAGGTCCCAGCTCATGCCTTGCTGGAAAGGAAGCTCTCCAGGCACGTTGCTGAGCAGGGGACACGTTTGTGAGGTGGACCGTGGCCAGGCTCCACTGCCTTTGATTTAGCCATCGGAAAACACTGATGTTTGCAAGTCTGCAGCAAATCTCCTGCGAAGCTGGTGGCCCTGGTGAAGCCGGCTGGGAGCAGGTTTGTGGCCTGACACTGACACCCCCACGTAGATGGGGCCTGTGATACACAGGAGGTCACGTCCCACAAGTTGGCTGCTGCCCTGAGGAGGTGCAGAAACACCAAGTGCTCCCAGAGACCCACACCTCACTGTCTCCTGCTGGTGAGAACCAGGCCTGGCTTGGTGATTGCCCAGCCTGCTTTGACAGAGGCCCGGAGGCTGGCCCAAGCCCAGCACCATCTGAATGGCCTGCAGAGCCGTCTGGGAGGCGCCCTGTTTGCTATGGTTAGGACAGCGAGAGCCAGGCAGCTGTTGTCTTGGGCCATCTCCATTTCTTTTCGCTTGCCCATGTCCCCCAGCAGTGCGTGGAAGGTGGGTGGGATATTCACCCCATTAGCTGCCACTGTTTTTGGTTCCCTGGCATGGCTATTCATTGCTAGGGCAGGCAGGTTGTAATGCAGAGCAATATACATTTTCCTCAAGCCACTAATTAATTTGCACCACAACCAACTTCCAGACCTGCTGGCCAGCTTGTGAGTTCTAAAGCACCAGGATCTCACTCCTGCTGGAGCCAGAGGTTTCTGTCCAAATGCAGCTGGAAAATGAATCCCCAAAGCTTCAGTGTCATGGATCCAGGCTGAAACTTCTATAAGGCTCATGAATCAGTTCTGAACACAACCTGCTCCAAACAAGGTCAGAGGCAATAAATTTCTTTCTGACTCCAGTTCAAGCTACTTTAGCCTCAAATCTCAACTGCTTGCCCAGCCGGAGTCGCTGGGCCTGGCCATGCTGCACAGACTCATTGCATTCGGAAATACATTTTTGAGCAGGATGGAATGGTGCTTAAAAGCTAAATGGCTCCCCCCAGACTTAATCACTTCTAGTGGAGTCCAGGGATGAGAGGGATAAAGAGCGGGGGGGGGGAAGGGGGGCAGCTTTAATCCTGCTGAGTAGATTACAGAGATTACTTCAATCTAATCCTTACCTATCTGTCACTGACGCTGCAAAGAGCATAACTAAATGAGGGGTGCGTGCTGGCCCCCTCTGTGCAGCTGGGGCCTGAGACCTCAGGAGCTGTGGCTGTAAACACGTTGCTGCCTTCATTGGAGATAAAGACTAACACCTCCAATGTGCACAGCCTCTGACTGACAACAGCTGTATGCCCACAGGCATGTCACAACCACACACAGCCAAGAGCTATGACTGATGTTGCAGCTCGCTAACCAGGGACCTGGGGACAGGCTGGCCCCTTAGCCCATCTGCCCCTCCGAGCAGCCTGTACCAGATCATTGCTGAAGGTCCAGCATTTTTTGTGCTGATCTTTTCCTTCTGGTTTTGGATGGGACAAGAAGGGAAACAATCAAATTGCCAAGTTGTCACCACGCTTTGGGCTAGGAGGCCATAGGAAAACATGCCGAACGTCTCCCAAGAAGGCCTGCAGAAGTTGGAAGACTCCGAGAGACTTGGAGATCCCTGGATGCTCATTGGGCTGGCCCCATGGGACCTGGGGCAGGTTGCTCCGATTGACACTGCTGGGTCAGCAGGTCCTGTAGACACTCAAGTGAATCTGTGGCTTGGCCGTGCCCCCATTTTAACTGCATCCAGAAGAGGCCAGCGGGGTTGGCAGGGTGGACGAGGAGGCTGCCAGGTAAACTGTGTCTAAGGCAAGTTCCTCACCTCTGATATAGTTCACTTGAAGAGTCACAGACAGAAAGTGTCTCCCAGCCAATAGTGCAGGCAGGGCAACACCTGTTACTGTTCAGAGATCAGAGCATTACAGCACGGAAGCAACACAAACACACACACACAACGTCAGTGGGATTTGTATGAGGCCCTTAGCATGCATGGCCTGCATCTATCCCAGGCCTGTGGAATGCAGGTGCATGCCTGGGGTGTGTGTAGTTGACAGTACAGACAATGGGGTTCAAGTGTATACTGAAAACACATCTGTAACCATTGTCTGCGTCCTCATTCTCGCATCATTATGGATGAAACCCTTCCGAGCTCTCCAGAGCTGGCTGCGCAGGTTAAATCTCGTGAGATTTCCTTTGGGGTCAGAGGGGCCGGCGCTTGTTTTCCAGTAATTAGCTATAACTCTTTGGCTCTCAGAATTTCCACAATTATATTTAACTTTAAATGAGGAATTTATATTTTAACACTGTCAGGTGACTCTTGTAAAAAGCTTGTAACCCTGCGTAAGGGATCGTTTTATAGCTCTTTCCTCTCCTTAGATAAACGTCAGACAGAAAATGAAAGGAACTCTCTGCCTCTACCTCCACAGTGCACTTTGTGGGCCAGGTTAGTGCTGGTCCCGTTCAATAGGGAGAGCTTTGCAGTTACTCCTGCTACAGAGACTGGGGTAGGGTCTTTTGGTAATTTTGTTTGCAAAACAAACCACCCTGCCTCCCGTCTATGACACAATGTTCTTCATTGCTACCCAGTGGGGAATTGGGGCTCCAAGGTTTGCTGGTGTGAACACAGACCCTTCTGAATGCTAGACTCGCTTTTCTGTGTCAGTGCTGATGGAGCATGCATTAACTGGCCTTTTGGCTCTTTGCAACCGTGGCAAACTTCGTATCGATTCTGTGGACACTTTGCACCATCCATCACATGCTAGGAACATGCTGAGTGAGAACCCCTAACGCTGTGCAGAGCAGCAATCCCAGCCATTGGCCAAGGGCACATGGGGGAGGCAAAGGACACGGCATCCTGTAGCCGCTGAATCCTTGCTGGGGTTGACTGCAGGTAACTACTGTGAATATTAAAGCGATGCCTTGCAAAGCATGTTGTCACCATCAGCGCAGGCAGTTTAATTGCTCCGATTATGGACGGCGTCAGTGTTATGGTCTGAAGTTTACAGCTGCAATGAAGGATTCTCGCGATGCACTTTACAGAGGAGCAGCTCGGTTGACGTGGGATTACATGCTTCACTGCACCACTGTGGACATCCGGAAGCTGTATGGTTTCATTGGCATCCTCTGGGAGGGGTGTCACAGAAATCAGCCAGCCTCAGAGGTGTCGCGCAGCCATCAGGGGACCCAGGGGGGCTGGAATGTGACTCGTCCCCCAAGTGAGGAACCTGGGGAGAAGTCAGGCTGAAAAGTTTCATGTGGGGGAGGGGGCACCCGCTTGGGTGGGGCTCACTGGCTCTGGGGAGGGCCCTGCACTGGGGCAGCACGGGGGAGGGGGTTGTTTCAGCAGGTGTCGAGTCCTACAGATGGAGCACAGTCCTGGTGCTGCTGGGAAAGCGTGCTCCACCCCAGCAGTCACCGCTGCCAGGACCTCACCCCAGACCAAATGCTTCCGTGCCCCTTTGCTGTCCTGTGAATGCAGCTACGTTCCTGACCGGTGGCTCCCTGTGGGTGAGACCAGCGTGCTGGGCCTGGCGCCATGTGCAGTCCCCGGGCAGTCGCCCCAGGCACTGAGGGCTTGACAAGGGCCATGTGGTGGTGATGGGGAATAGTTGCAAAGCACTGGATTGGATTCAGCCAGCAGTAAATTCAGCTGTGTCCTCTTAGTAACTACAGCCAGTCTGTAAGGCCCTGGCCCACGGTGTGGGGACGGGAGCCCAGTGCTCTGGGGAGCAGCCTGTTGCTATGTCCCTAGGAGGGGCAGTGTCTTGTTCCCTCTGCTGCCACCCTGGCTGCACAGGAAGGGGCAGCCCTGCCTCCCACTGCTAGCCAAGCGCAGCCCTCGGGAGCTGGCTAGTCCTGGGGCTTGGAGGTGCTGCAGGCCCCTGGGGTCATGAAGCTGCGTGGTCACCGGGATGGGCACGAGTGTGGGCTGGGACCCACCCCGAAGGCTGCCCCTGCTGCTGTGCCCTTGAGAAATACGCCAAGCCCTTGATGAGCGTGCAGACACTTGGGCACCCATTCCAGCTCAACTGAAGTGCCAATGCTTTTGAAGTTTTACCCACTGCTAATTTAAATGCAACATCTAATGATCACCACACTCTGCAGCAGGGAGCTGTAAGGATGCCCGTGACATGAAGCTACACCAATAAAATCTTCATCTCTTTCATGCTGCTCATTAAGGGAGTGAGCTGTGCACAGAGGCTTGTTGGGTGACAGATCCATGAAGGGAAGGAACTGTCCCCGATTTATCAGTTGCTCTTGATGATTTTTTCTCCTGTTTTTGTTAGCACCAAGGGGAAATGGGAGTATTTGGCTGCCCCCATCCACCCCCTTCCTCCCCGACACAACCCTGCCCCCTTGTCAGAGACACCCTCAGACACTAAGCCCGCCACCTTGGCCAGCAATGTATAGCTGCCTGGTGCATCCTCCCACCTGACTCCCATTGCTCACTGGGGCAGGGTGTGAACCGCAGCAGTTCTATCTATGCCGCTGATCTGACCCCCATCACCAGAGGATCTGAGCACAGCACAGTCCTTACCACATTTATCTTCACAACACCCGGCAAGGCAGGGCAAAGCTCTTATCCATACTGTGTAGATGGGGATGGAGACCCAGAGAGGCTAAGTGATTCCCCCAAGGTCACACAGGAACCTGTGGCAGAGCTGGGACTTGACCCCAGGTCTCCAAAATCCCAGATGGGTTCTCCTTCCCCTCCTAACGCTCGGTACATGGCTTCTCGGGGGCATTGCGGTGGGCAGTTCTCTGGTGGCCTCGCTCAGCGGTGGCATTTCGGCAGTGTGGTGTCCTGCGGGTGCACACAGGCAGGCACCGTTGTGCCCGTGGGCACCGCGTTGGGGACCCCTGCTCTACCTGCACCTGGAGTGCATCAGATGGAGAGAACAAAACCCTGAGTCAGCCGCCAAAAGCAGGCTCTCCCTAGCAATAGAGTCAGGGAACGAGGCCAAACGCTGCCCTCCAGTACATGTGCCCTGACCATCTCTGCTATTTGACACAGGACACTTCAGTGGGAGTTGCACATACGTATCCATGGCCCAGCTGGTTTGCAAAGCCACACACTTCGGCACTGTTCTGTGCACTGTGGTTTAGCTGCTGCCGACGGATGGCTCTTAACCAAACCTTTGGACAACGCAGAGAACCCGGAAAGCCTGCCCTGGCCCTGCAGGCAGAGAAGGGTAACCAGGAAATGTGGGCAAGGGCTCGCAAGAGGGGCAGTTTGTCAGCAGGAGGACGAGAGGTGGGGAGCCTAGACCATGTGACTGAAAGTTAAAATGGCCTCAGAGAGAGTCACGACTTGCCTAGGGGAAGGGGGATCCCAGATCTCAGCACCTGGTGTGCAGGGCCCTGGTCCCAGCGTCTCACACCGCCTCCTCCAGGCTCTGCCTCTCTTGCTGAAAAAGCTCCTTCTTGCTGACTTT
Source organism: Dermochelys coriacea (assembly GCF_009764565.3). Classification (NCBI taxonomy): domain Eukaryota; kingdom Metazoa; phylum Chordata; order Testudines; family Dermochelyidae; genus Dermochelys; species Dermochelys coriacea. The sequence goes on along the minus strand of NC_050077.1, from coordinate 1,502,412 downwards.
TCCAATGAGAATGACTCACGCAGAAGTGATCAGGAGCCCGTGGCTCAGACTTACTTGCAAGATGCAAGGGGGATTGACAAGCAAAAAGGCAAATACCCTTTAGCAGCTTTGCATTAAAATTAGCTTCTTGTTGGAAATCAGATGTGTGTATTTCCATGGACAGGGGAGAGGGAGGCGAGCAAGGGGGCCTCAGTGAAATATTCCTCTCCGTGCCTGGAGTTGGAAGAACTTGAAGTTGCGTGCAAGCTGGTGTGTTTCTAGATCACTGGTGAAAAGGTAGCCAGGCTTGTGGAATGCATGCCTGAGTGCCAGGACAGCACCGGGCTGCAGTCCAGAAATGACGATGCGGGCCAGTGTTGCCCTGAACACTGCTGTCTTGAACTCTCTGGGCATGGCAGACCTAGCCAGGATGCATGTTGGTGTGAGGTGCCGACCTGACCCAAGTGCCGGGTCAGAAGAAGAGTGATGCAGAGATTGAAACCTGCACAGACAGCCCCGGAAACTCCTGGGGCCCCTCACCACTCTGAGCAAAACTGGGTCAGCTTAGCCCTCACGGGGGGAAAAGCCAGCCCTTGTCAGCTACCATCTGTGACGCCTGCCTGGCATCGCAGATTTCTCTGCTTCAGTCCTGGCCAGATAGATTAATTAATCAAGGAACCCAGAACAAATCACAGAGAAATGTAAGGCCTGTTAATTACCCATGATTAATTGGGGTGAATTTTTAATTGTATCCCTAAGCTGAGATGTGCAGTTCAATAGGCAACATAATTAGTGACCCAGCAATCAGTTTGAAACCAATTAGCCTTGTGTAACCAATGAAACTAGACCAATGCTACCCAGCGTGGCTGGACCTACTTCTGGGGAGCTTTGGAACAAACAAGGTATTAATCAGCCCTGGGCTGAGTGGCTGGCTGGCTGTAGTGGGACAGGAGCTATGCTGTGCGTGGCCTCCACCCTGTGGCCATGATCCCCGGGGCTCCGCACACAGGGCCCCTCCATAAAACGGGCACTTTCAGAGTGACACAATGAGACGGCAAATGTTGAAGCTTGGTGAGCAGGTCTCTGCGTGGGCTTTCTCAGCGCTAGGGATAAAACAAAATCCACAGAGCAAACATGCGGTGTGACTATTTCCCTAGGGAGGGTGCGACGGAAATGGAGTTCTCTGAACCGCCTGCCCTTTTGCCGGGGGTGGGGGGGAGCTTTTCCCTTGCCTGCTTCTGGTTCAGCTCAGGGTGAGGGGCAGGCCCTGAAGAGTCCCAGCCCATCCCAGCCTCTGTACTAGGTGGGCAGGGTCGCCAGGGTCCTGTTTTCTTTTGGATGGGTGCCTGGCATTCAGGATCTAACATGGAGGGAGCTGTATCACCCGGGCTGGCCCTTCCTCTCAAGGTGGGGTCACAGACTGATGGCCTAGCCTTTGCCATCATCAGGGGACTTGCTGTGTTTCCTTTTTTGGGCCCCTCCCTAGGGGTTGGTGTGAAAGTATGAGTTGAGAGAGAACGTCCACTGCTATTCATTTTGAAAAAGTTCTCTCTGCTCTTTGATTGGCAGACTCCCTAGAGCTGCGAGAGGCTCTGGAGCTGCCGGGGACCACTAGATATTAGATCCCAGACAGACAGACAGACTGCTTGATTAGTCTCTCTCCCATGGACAGCAAATTCGTTTGGACTTAGCTGACGGATCTTCCTTTACACACTGGGCTGCAGCTTGGGGCTGCAGTGACTGGGAGATGCACAGTGGGCTGGAGTTGGCGGGCGTGAGCCTGTCTCCAGCGGGGTCTCTCCCTTCTCTTCCAAGGGGCGTGCACGTGAGCCTTGTGACAGACTCGGGGTTGCTCTCCCCATAGGACAGGGGCAAGGTGGGCAGCGGCTGGACAATTTCCACCCACACACCATCCTTGGCTAACACGCTCCACCCCGGTCCAGAGCAAGACCCTCTGCAGTCCACAGGGCTCATGGAGGCCCAGAGGCCAGTAACGGTTCCATTCGGTGCTAGTCACGATGATGATTTTTCTGCTGTGAACAGGGGGTCCACTGCGAAGCAGACTGAGCCCCCTCCCATTCCCTTTGTGTGGCCAGCAGAGAGCGCCCAGCTGGGCTGGAGACTAGCTAGCGTGGCCTAGCGGACAGAACACTGGACTGGGAGTCAGGAGACCAGGATACTATTTGTGGCTTGGCGGCTGCCCCATCTGTACCAGGGGGTAACGATCCTGCGAAGCTCTGTGACCTGTAAGGCAGACCGAGCTGTGTTGGAGCTAGCGCTCACTGGTAGCATTAGCCCTGGGGAAAAGCCTCTGTGGTCCACGGCTGACCCATTCCGACCCACCTCGCTTCCCTCCTCCTTTGCCATGGGGCTGCTCCCCTGGGGAAATGGAGCTCGCGAGGTCGGAGGAAAACTTTCTTCCCTGTGCAGGGACACGTTTTCATCAGCTGCCAGGTCAGGAAGCAGATGGAAATCAGCCCGGTTGTCCTGAATAACCAGAGGCAGCCAGAGTTGTTTATGAGTCTTGTTTACTGAATTAATTAACGGTGCAAACAAAGAAACAGCTTGCCCCTTCACCTGGCAGCTCCGCCTCGTGGATCGCACCAGTCTAGCCAATTCCCAGGAGAAACACAGTAGCGAGGATGAGGAGAGACGAGGGGCGCTGGGCACACAACCTTGTGCAAACTGCTGAGCAGAGCAATGTAGGGAGGGCTTGAGGGCTGGAGAAGGGTGAGCGACACCTGCTCCTCCCAGGAAAAGGGAAATGAAACATGCAGTGCCTGGTGAGAAGGAGAAGGGGGTTAGCTGCTCAACACCGAGCCCAAAGACAACCCGCTCAGCCAGCTGAACCCGGAACAGGATACGTGCCATGGGCAGGCTTACCATGATCAACGCTTACATTTCCAAATGCACCAGATGAAAACAATCAATTCCTCCCTCTCCTATTCACCAAGAGCTGGAGCCAAGAATCTGTGTGTCCTGGAGCTTTCCCCCAAACAGTGCGTTGTCCTTAAAGACACCAGTGGGTCATCCCCACAATACCAGCCCAGCGTGTGCAGCTCGGCGCTCAGGAGCAACCCTACAATAACGCCTGGTGCAAGGCAGCATCCTCAGGAAATGCTGGATTGTAAATACGTGAAGGGATTGGTAGATCTGGAAAACACTGTGCCCCGCTGCCTTCACCTAGCACAGTTTAGCTGGTCTTAATGCACTACTAATCGTGAGCAATCTAGTCATGGATAAAGGGGGGTGGGTGGAGAATGGTCCCCATGCCCCTGTGCCTACGTCCCCCTCCTGGCTAGTCTGTTTGGAGTGGTGCTCGCTGCCTCTGGCATCAAAGACACATGTCACAACCACGGAGGGCCCACAGGAGTCATTAGTAATTAATTCGGTTTCCAATCCTCTAATCCAGCTGCTTCTTGATTTGATAAGCAAAAAATCTGCTCTGGCCACATGGTCCTTGTTCCATTCGATAGTTCCCGCTGGAGGCACTGACACGGAGCAGCACTATCCCCACCGGGACGCCAAGTGTAAGGACCAGGCCCTTGTGTCATGTCACCCTTGGGGGAGATGCATGTTTGGCCCAGTCCTGCACCTGTAGAGCTCAGCGGCACCACGCTCCTGGATTGTAGCCTCACTCTGCGGCTCTCATGAGTGACAAGAGGTTTTCCTGGAATAAGATACGGCAGATTTCACATCCTGAGCAAAGAAGGGACAATAGCCAGCTGCCTCGTGTCCACTGGACCCCCACAGGGACCCTTTCCAGAACCGTGCCCACCCGCCCCATGCCCTGTGCCCACTGGTCCTAGCTGGGCTGACAGTCGCACCCCCACTGATATCTGAGAGCCACAGGGCCTCAGGTCTGCTGGCCACCCAGCTCAACGGGTCCTGGTCTGGGCACCCATAAATCCAGGGGCCCTGTTGAAGCTGGGGGTGTGAAATTGCACTGATGTGGCAGTGGCTCTTCCAGCTCATCCCTACGCCCTGAGCCTCTCTCTTGGGCAGCCCAGGAGACTGAGGAGCTTGTCCTCAGGATTTTGGTTCAGGCTCAGCTCTAGTGGGAGGGGTACAGACGGGGGGATGGGCTGAGGTTCAGAGCTCTTTTTGGGTGCTTCCATAACCTGCATGAACCTCCCTAAACCATGATTCCAGCTGAGCTGTACAGGATGGAGTATGATTCAATGGGGCTTTCTGAACCCCCGGCTCCCAAGTCCAGGCATGGGGCTGAGCTGTGTGCTTAGCACCAGCATCCTGGGGCGCACTGCCACTGAGCAGTGAGTAAAAGTAGCCATGCAGTGCACTAATGAGCATTTGGGGGTGGGGGGAGGGGACTCGTGGGGGGAGTGTCACACCAGCCAGCGCAGACAGCCTGGAAAGAGGCCAGTGCGGCTGCTCCTGCACAAGGTGGAAGTGAGGGGACGTCACCGAGGAGAGGCCAAATCCATCGCTAAAACCAGCATTAATCTCCAAGACAGTGTTGTCAAAAATCTTAGCAGCAAAATTAAATGTTGTAGCTGTATTTCAGCTACACAAAATCAATACTAATTACGGCGAGATAGACATTACGTAGAGAGGGCTTGACCCAGTATTACAAGCTGCAGTAAAACTCCAGCTCTGTACCTTGTTTATATAAAATTACTGCACATGGTTTTGTGGCAAACAGCTTCCAATCTGTCAGGATGTCAGGGCTGAATACAAATGTAAGCCTGGAAAACACACACACACACACGAGAGACAGAGGAACAGCCACCCTGGGTCAGACCAATGGTCCATCTAGCCCAGTAGCCTGTCTGCTCACCGTAGCCAGTGCCAGGGGCTTCAGAGGGAATGAACAGAACAGGGCAGTTATTGAATGATCCATCCACTGCTGTCCAGTCCCAGGTCCTGGCAAACAGAGGCTAGGGACACTCAGAGCATGGTCCCTGCCCATCCTGGCTAATAGCCATTGATGGACCCATCCTCCAGGAACATGCTAGTTCTCTTTGGGACTCTGTTATAGTTTTGCACATCCACGCAGGCTAACATCACTGAGCAGTTACCCCGCCCGAGTCAGCTCCAGTCTCACAGGATCTCCCACCCTCAGACACGGGGGAAATCATTTGCCTTTTCCTGCAGGGGCTCTCGACTGATTCAACGGGAACCCAGGGTCAGGCCAGGTTTGTAACACTGATGTGCGCCCAACAGTGCGTTCAGATGCTCTGGGAAGAGGTGTCACCAAGCTGGCATGGCCCCTCCTGCCCTGGGGGGCACAAATGGGGTCTCACGGGCATGGGGTCAACCCTGGTGGCAAGGGAAATGGACATAAACAGCAACAGGAGTCTGGGAAGATCAAAGAGCACCGGGGTGGAGGGGGTGACAGTGCCGTGAGCACTGGGGGGAGAGGGGTGCCAGGAGCGGGGTGTTGCCAGGGCCCAGGCTGTGAGCTCCATGCTATCACTGGGGACTCAGTGGTAAGGTGGGAATTTCCATGGGAGCACCTGAGAGGGTGGCCTGCTTTCCAGGAGCAGAGCTGAATGGCAGAAGGATGCAGACACACTGAGTGACAGCACCCTGGGCCTGTTTAGCAAGACCCTACCATAACAATGCAATTCCTTGTTTCCCAACAGCACAGGTTGCTCCCAGTAAAATCGCCCTTTCGGCATGGGGCTGCTAGCTGGCACGGGGATGCTGCCCAGTGGGGTTACTAGACTGCCTGGAGCAGGGGGCAGGACGCAGCTCCCTGCTGGGAGGGCGGGGGAGATGAAGCAGGGAGATGGGGCTGCTGATCTGGGAGCTGGAACGATTTTCAATTCACCTTTAACTCTGGGTCCATAAATAAACTTCAAAGGCTGAACCCTCTGCTGTGGGAGAGCTGAGCTGAGAGTGTCTGACCCAGTTTGAATAGGAAATGAATCCATAATCAGGATGCTGCTGATTCTGGCCCCCATAAAAAGACCTTATCTGTAGATGCAGATTTCACAGTGAAGAGCAAGGGGAGAACAGGGTGAGTGGTGACTTTGCTGTTGTGCCATCTGCCCTTAGGCCTGGGTCCTGTCTGTCCTGCAGCTCTGACAGATGCAATCCCCAGCTGTGAAGTTTCTTAGGGTAGATGCAGCCAAGAAGGAGGATGAAGCATCTTGCTGAGAGAGTGTCTCTGGCGTTTGTCCAGGAATCTCTCACTAGTGTACTAGTGACCTGAGTTTTATTGCCAGTGACATTAACCTTACATGCCCAGATCTCCCTTCCAAACTTTCTAACTCACCTTCTCCATCTGTCCCAAAATAAAAAAGTGAGCTCCTATCCACAGAAAGCAGGATAGCTCAGATTTTACAGAGCATCACTGCTAACTCTTGGGACAATAGGTCTGGTCACCTATCCATCCAGTTCTTCTGCCACACTCAGTATTATGGCCTTGCCAGACCCTGGCTCTCTCTGTAACTAGGGTTTCTGCTGTCTGGTATCTTTTCTGATTCAGGGGATTTATTTTTAGGCACAATCAGGCTCATACCATAGGAGTAAAAACTTGTGTTTAAAAAATCATTTCCCTTGCGTTATACCAAAAATTGCTCCCAGAACGCTCGCAGAGCTAGGCGCCTGGGGACCATGAGGAATCTTTAGAACCTGCCAATTACCTCTATAAACAACTCTTCTAATTACAAAAGTTCTACGTTACAAGCTCCTCTTTGATCAGTTTTAACTAGAAACAAGCTAGAACCTAGTCTGCATCTGTTTCTACTGCTGGCTCTCTGTCCACTTGCTGCAGAGAGTTGTATATTCATTTTGCTATAGCCCATATTTCAAAATTGTTTCCCTAATAGCAAGACTTTCTGCTGTAAACTGGGGGTTCATCAGATGGAAAAACCAGAGGAGGAGAAAGTCCACGATGTATAGGTCGATCACCGGATGACTGTGAGCCATCACTGTGATGCAGCCAGGAAAAAGGCAAGTGCTGTGAAACGAGCTATTTCCAGGAGAGAGAGAGGGACGTATTAAGGCACTTCCCAAGGTGCTGGTAAGACCACGTCTGGAATGCTGTGTACAGTTTGGGAATCCAGACTGGAACAGGTGAAGAGTATGATGCTGGCAGAGCAGGTGCCAGCTGATGGCAAGGTCCCCATGTCTCAGCTGAACAGTGACAAATCCGCAGCTGGGATCAGTCTGGCTCCCCTGTGTTGGCATTGTAAAAACAAGTATTAGGGTATGAAGAATGTGTTTAGCTTTTACTGAGTGCTTGTGAGCTGCTGCCGGCGTGAATCTCACTTATAACATCAGTAGCTCAGATTGTACGGTAATATTTAAGCCTGTGTATTATGAGCCTCGGTAAGCATATAAATCACCAAACAGGAGAGAGCCCCTAACTAGTCTGCCCTGCCAATCCCCAGCTGACGGTGTTACCGCCTGCCCAACAGGAAGGTCCATGGACACCAGACAGACGATTATGGAACATTTAAAAAGACAAAAGACTTCGTTGCTCTGCTCTCCATCCCCCACCCTGAAGATGAGTCATACACGTGGATTCCTCCCATCAGCGGAGTTCGCAGCTCAGAGCACAGGGTAATCACCCCTTACAAGAAGGAAGTGCATCTCTGTGCTGCTTGGAGTCCAGGGGGTGGAGCAAGGTTTTCTAGGAATAAGCAGGAGATCCCCAGCTGCTTAGCCCTAAAGGACATACAGAGCTTACTTATTATAGAAACTTCCATTGCCTTTTGAAACTTGGTCTGCAACTCATTAGTGTGTATCTATGTTTACCTGCTTTACCCTTGTTTCCTTTTCCTATCACTAAATCTTTAGATAGCTTATTATAGGCTTGGCTACAGGCGATGTCTTTGGTGTGAGATCTAAGGTGCAACTGATCTGGGGAAAGTGACAGGTCCTGTGAGAGTGGCAATAATTTGAATATTGCTGTTGCAATGTTAGGCTCACTTGTGAGACAGATGGGAATACCCAAGGGGACTGTCTGTGACTCCGTGGTTAGGCTGCTTTAGAGCCTGAGAAGTTTACACTTGCTAACTGATTGGTGAAATCTATGTATTGAACTCACAGCCAGTTTGGGGTTGGTGTCCTGGTTTATAACAGTCTGCCCTAAGGCTAGAGCTCATGCTCGTCAGCCACGCAGGACAGCTTGACTCAGAGAAATGCTACCAGAATGATCATGGGAATGAAACACCTGTCTTATGATAGGTCATTAAAAGAGCATGTCTTGTTCACCTACCAGAGTGCAGGCTGGGAAGGGATCTGATTGCTCTAAGGGGTAAACATCAGGGAGGGAGAAGAGCTGCTGAAACTAGAGAACAGTGTAGGCACAAGGACAAATGGATCAGGACTGGCCAGGAATACGTCTGGGCTGGAGATGAGAAGAAGGTTTCTGATCTCAGAGGAGTGAGGTTCTGGACCAGCTGCCCAACAGGACCAGTGAGGGGCAAACACTCTAGTCCAGGGGTCTCAAACTCAGTTTGCCTTAGGGCCAGGGCCAGTCCTCAAACCCTCCCAGTGGGCCAGTCAGGTCACTGAAGACGGTGTTCAGCAAAGAAAACGTTTCTATTGTATTGTTTGTTTCAAATTTCTTGGAAATAATAAAGCAGTCGTACAATGTGATACAATCCTTCGCCTGTCAGTGAGTTTTTAGTGTTGGCCAGACACCAGGCCACGCTTCAGCTGTGTCCGGTTGTTGACGTTTGGCCTCTGTGATTGAGCCGTTGACACTTTCAGGCTTGCCGCGAGATGGGCGTCAGACAGCTGTGCTCGGGATTTTGATTTGTTTACATTCATTGTGGAAAAAAGTGATGCTGCCTCCATGCCTGACTCTGCCCGGCGACTAGTGATGGCATCTGTGTCCCTCTCCCCTAGCCAATGGGAGCTGCGGGGGGTGGCGCCTGCAGCAGACATAGCCGGCAGCGTCGCTGCTTGCCTCTCTCCTCCGCGGGCCGCAGTGTGGGGGTTCTCGGGCTGCAGATGACCCGCGGGCTGGGACTTTGAGACCCCTGGTCTAGTCTGAAGTTGGCACTTGGTACGTTTCTGCCTATGAGAGCAGAGCACAGGACTCCCTGGCCCAGGGGGTCCCTTCCCATCCCATGTTCCTGTGTGTGTGCAATCACATTCCTAATTTGGATGCACAACTGACCACAGCTGAACACACAGGCATATTTGACCAAGGCTGAACATTGGCATATGCACGCTCCCAGTTTGTGCAATAAATGAACCTGTAAAAATGACACCTGTGATTGCATGTGATTTTGGGGCAGGAGATTTTGAAGACATGGGCCTTACATTTAAAGTAATTTCTACAGAATCTGATGTTTATTGATTTAAGAAACAACCAGTTTTCCTCATGAGGCAACAGCAAAAGCCAGCCATTGGAATGGTAGAGCCAGACCCCAGCTGGTGCAAAAATGGACAGCACTTCACACAACAGAGCATGAAGGGTCTAGCTAAGGACTTTGCATTTCCTGGAGACACCAACTGGTTTCCGGGGGCAATGTCCTGGCACCCCTTGCTGTAGTGATTTCTCGGTGACATCCCGGTGGGCAGGGGAAGCTCAAAGAGTTCTTACCGGCATGGACAGAGGTTAATGGTGTGTCAATAATAATGCACTCAGCAGGTGATAATGCAATCCACAGAGAGCCCTGATGGGCCAGGAGCAAAGCACTCCCTGCGGAGGGGCTGGTGAGCTGGATGGCTAGGAAGCAGAATCTGGGACAGGGGCTAATTCTCTGACTTCCCCCATCGTCCCCTGGAGTTCTGGGGACAGGGGTGGGAGACTGTCAGGAGCTTTCAGGAGCCTGGAGGAAGGTTGTACTCAGGCAGGGGCCTGGCAGGGGTCAGTCCTTCCAAGCAAGGAGCATGGATGGGAGAGGTTGTCTCATGTTCAGTGTGGGAGACAGCTATAGGGTGCCTATGGGGGCATTGTAGGGGAGCAGCGCTCACCATCCCCACCAGGATCCTGTGGTCTCTGGGCAAGGAAGCAACCTGCAACATCCTTGCCTTAAGCATGCCCCTGTGTTCGTCCCCCCAGCCACACCCATCTCCCGGTCCAGCATTAGCACAGGGTGAGCAGGGAAAGCCTGTGGCCTCTCTGCAAACAGCTGACAGGCCGCGACTGGGAAGGAGCTGGGGACACAGTGCGTGGAACCTGGACACATCATCCCTGCCCGGGGCACGCAGGGGGGAGTCTCACTCTGGAGCACTCAGCGAGCCCAGCCGGGGGGGAAGGTGCGTCTGACTCCTTGGCCATAACCTAAAGATTTGCAACGTATGCAGCGCAAACACAGAACGAAAGCCATTGCCGTGGCAGGGCTGTTAGTCGCAGGGACGCCAGGGCGCTGAGTGGGGCTAATCTGGGGCGCTCATCCCCAGGGGGGCTCGCTCTGAGGCTGAGCTGTTCGTGAGCCATGCCAGACAGGAAAGGCCATCTCGCGCTGTTTGTCACAGGCCGTTAGTATCACATTACAAGATGATCCAGAACAGGGAGATCGAGGGCAGAGGCATTAAAACGGGAGGGAGCCTTTTAATTAAATAGCCACGTCAGAGTCTCTAATCAGCCGGCTGAGTGACTGGCTGCTGAGGGGAAGTTTGTGCATGTCAAAAGCCATTAATCAAAATGCTGCTTCTTATGTAAGCCTCTCTCTGACTAGTGACTGGGTCCATGGCTCACCCCTCATGCACCTGCTCGCCAGGGGCTGGGTGGGCCCTTCTCTCTCTCAGCCAGGCAAGGTGTAGGGGAGGAGTGAGTTTTCCCCCTTGGTCGGCCTTGGGCCCAGCTCTCATGTGGGGCATGAATGCCGCTTTCCGGATGTCCTCCTGGGAGCTAGTGTGCGGGCAGGGAGTGGAAGGGGCTGGCCAGGCCGAAGGAGAAGGGAGCCAGGGCTGCAGTCACTTATACTCCCCCACAGTGAAGGGGAGTTAGGAGGAATGGGGACAGCTCCTTCTTGAGGCTGCTCCTGGCCCCGAACTCTTACGCGTCCCCCCCACAGGGCTGGTGATCAGAGCTCAGGGACACCTAGCCTGGTCCATGGGTATGCTGGGATATGGGACCTGCCCTGCACACTGGGGTCTGATGGGGAGCGCACTCGTCTGGGAGCACAGAGTGTGTGTGTGCATGGGGGGGGGGTGGTGAGAGAGTCTGTGTGTACTAGCTGTGGGTGTGAGTGTGCAATGTGAGTGTGCAATGTGTACTAGCTGTGGGTGTGAGTGGGTGTGTCTTAGGGGGACACTGAGGGAGAGCCAACAGGGAAGTCACTGGAAGAAATGTCACTGTGTTAAATACGTTTGGGACTGACTCAGGCATTGCTACCTAGCCAGTGCCTGCACCTCCTAAAATAGCCAGAGTGTCCACTCAGCGGGGCACCATCACTCAGCACATGGTTAACAAGCATCTCCTTCCTCCCTGGGCTAGAGCCAGGACTGTGTGGCCAGCCCCTCGGGGGAAATTCTGTCTGCCAGATTAATGGACTCAACAGCTCAGGATGGAGGGAGCCACCCCCGTTGGAGAGAACAGTGGGGAGAACCCCTCATCCTGACGCGGCCCGGGGCGGGGGGTGGTATTTCCTGCAACCTCACAGCTGTGGGTGCAGCCATAGGGCTCTGAACTGAGGGTGTCATCACGCAGCATCATGCTCCGGATATTGCTGTCCTACATATGCATGCAGAGTGTCTCGCACTCAGCACCCCGGCCTGTGTGCCCCGCACTCAGCACCCCGGCCTGTGTGTCTCGCACTCAGCACCCCGGCCTGTGTGTCTCGCACTCAGCACCCCGGCCTGTGTGTCCCGCACTCAGCACCCCGGCCTGTATGCCCCGCACTCAGCACCCCGGCCTGTGTGTCTCGCACTCAGCTCCCCGGCCTGTGTGCCCCGCCCTCAGCACCCCGGCCTGTGTGTCTCGCACTCAGCACCCCGGCCTGTGTGTCCCGCACTCAGCACCCCGGCCTGTGTGTCTCGCACTCAGCACCCTGGCCTGTGTGTCTCGCACTCAGCTCCCCGGCCTGTGTGCCCCGCCCTCAGCACCCCGGCCTGTGTGTCCCGCACTCAGCACCCCGGCCTGTGTGCCCCGCACTCAGCACCCCGGCCTGTGTGCTGTCCCACACTCAGGACTCTCTGCAGGCCATAGGGAGCATTAGCCTCAACTGCCGAAGCAGCCGGCACTTCCACTCTGGGCAGTACCACCCCAAACACACCCGAGCTGCAGGCTAATCACAGGTCAAGTTAATTGGGGTGAACATCTCCAGCTGTCGGTGGCTCTGAGGGGAGCTCCAGTTTTCTTTGGCTAATGGACCCAGCAGAAGGGGGAGTGGGGGCTCTGGCAAGGGGCGCTGTTTTACACAATAAACATATGCAATGAGCAGTGCTCTGGATAGAGGAGCCGTTGGGAGGAGTTACATTCGTTTCCCAAACAATTAAAAAGCCACTTCTCAGCCTGGCCTATAAATGCCCTAGGGCCAGAGCAGGCAGCCCTGCAGCACTCCTGCCAGCTGGGGGCGCTCTCCCCTCATTTTGTGCCGGCCACATTGGCTCATTTAACTTTAAAGCACCTTAGTGGGTTGAGCCTAATGTACAAAGAAGCAGTAAACTGAATTCCCCTGGGTGTCACGTGTAGTTGGTCCTTGCATTCACCTCTGCCAGTAGAAATACAAGAGCAACGTTACAAACCACATTTGGGAGGGAGTGTAGCCTAGTGAACAGAGGCCTGGGAGCCAGGACTCCAGTGTTCTATTTCCACCGGTGTCTGTGACTAACTGGGTGACTCTGGACACCTCTCTGCCTCAGTTTCCCGCTGTGCGATAACAGATTGCCTAGCTCATGGGCGTGTTGGAAGGGTTCAAGGATTCAAGAGCAAACCAGCCCAGATAGTCACCCCAGTCCACCCAGCATGGGAACTGATCACTGGGCTGGGAGGGGAGGAGGACACGGTTTGAGCTGAAAGCAGAGAGCAGGAGAACGCTACTGGGCTAAGCAGCGAGGGAGCAGTGCAGTGAGGGACCAGTGATATCCTTAGAGGTGCAGGAAGGAACCCTGTGAGCAACAGACAGGGCAAAAGACTTGGGCAAATAGGTTCTGCTACATCCCCTCTCTTCTCTTATCTCTGTACAAATGCCAGTGAACACCTCTGGTACGTTGCTGGGGCTTTACTCAGCTGGGATCTGTGGGGTTCCTATAGAAACATTTTTCATGCACCAATTATTTAACTGTAAGGAGGTGAAACAGTTCAGGATCTGATTTGGACTTTGAAGTGGGAGACATTTACCCTGAGATGGAGCTGTCAGACTAGAAACTCTATTGCTACCCCTCTGTAACAGGAGCCGGGCAGGATTGGAGTCAGCCCTGCACTCCAGGCAGAGCCGCGTTGTGCTGAGTGCACAGACAAGACGTCTCAGCCCTGCACATGGTGCCACATCGGGAAGAGAGGTCCGTGGGGGCAATGAGAGTGGGGGGGCCAGAGGCGAGAGTGGGTCTGTGCGTGAGTTAATGCCTGGAACTGACAAGGTGTGAAATCAGATACTTTCCCCTGATGGTACTGGCTCTGGGGCTGGAAGAAAGGATAGCCAGGGGAATAGCTGTCAGGTCCAAGCGCTCTCTAGAGGAGCTCTAGAAAAGCTAATAGGGAAGCAGTCCCAGAGGGGAAATAGCCGCTCTCCCGCCCAGCAGTTACAATAGCGTCACACACTGGCTCTGGGAGACTCTTGCCTTCCTTTGTAGCAATAACACAGACTGTCACTAAGACCACTGTGGTGAAATCCATAGTAACAAATGCCTGAAGACAGCTTCATCTCATCTGTGAGTGAAAACACACCCAGGGCTGGCACCAGGGTGGTAGCGTCATTGCTCTGAGGGCTAGGGTGGCGGGTGGGGATGCTGCAGAAAGGGGCCAAGGGAGCCCGGCACCAGCAGGAGGACGAGGGCAGTGTCTCTCCCTTATCAGAACACACAGTCTGGCCTTGTCATGTCTCCTCTCAGTGCCACGGCCAAAGCCAGAAAGCCCCCGAGACACAGAGGCCTGTTTGAGGCTTACTGCTCTGTTTCAGCTACTCTTGCGAGGCCTGACATGCGCCGTGCACCTCTCACACGAGTGTCACGGTATTTACTGGAAAGGTGACACATGATACAGCCTGTGAAATCTGACTCTCTGGGCATGGATGTAGGGAACTATGCTGGAGGTGAGATTATCGAGACTCTGAAATTATGTCCTGGAAAAGAGAGCAAGGCAACAAAACAGGTTTTGTCTATATAATGGGGAAAGACAATATGGTGGTAGACACCCTGTCCAAGAAAGAGGACTCTGACCTGCTGCCTACGAGTCAGCCAGGGGCTCTCTTGCAGCGTTGTAATGGGGGCGGTGTGACCCAAAGAGCATCCCAGTGCCAGAGGACAAGGGGCCCAATGGGTTCAGCTGGCCTGACCAATGCAGTGTGCCCCAACTCGCTATGGTTACAGTCTGGATCTAAAAGGGCCATGTTATATGTCACTGGAACACTAACAACTCCCTGGTCATGAATGTTCTTGTGTATTAGGAGTTCTGGGTAGCTGCTGGAATTATGGCTAGAATGTGTTTACACCAGGCATGTCCAGGAGCTGGTAACCAGCGCTGCCCTAGACCAAGGAAAGTGTGTTTGCTTTTCTGACCAGCCTGCTCGTCAGGCAGAGACAATGAAGGTCCATTTACGTGTTAGGTAAACAAAGCTACCACGCTAACACGGGAGGTCTGGGGCAGGAGACAGCCGGGGAGAGACGCTTGGTCTGGGTTTTATTTTCAAAGAAAACATTGTAAAGGTTTGTTGGGCTATAAGGATGGGGCAGGGGATGAACCAAGTGAAGGGACTGACTGGATAGAAGATCACTGCATTCTAACAGTGTATCAAGTGAGGGCTTGTCTGAAAACCTGCGATGTCAGTGATTAATATCATCATGAAATGTCTGTATTAACACCATAAAAGGAATTATGGCTCCTCATTGATATTAGGCTTTACAGTCTGTCCAAACAAGGGGAGAAACAGGTCTTCACTGACAGCAGGGAATGGCACAGCTATTTACCTGTCTCCAATGTAAATTAAGCATGGTGACATCAAAACAATGGAAGCCCCAGGGGAATGGGGAGCCCATAAGAAAGGAAAAACACTTTGAAGTCATCCTGCCTCTTAAAACAAGATCATTGAACTTTGGACAACCTAAGCAAAGACAGAAGCCATCTTTGGCATCCATCACTAGAGAGATACAAGGGGCCAGAGCTCTTGCAAGCTGAGAAAGCTGGGTCCTTCAGCCAAGGAGGGGTAGAAGCCTCTGAGGAACCTGCTTAGTTGTAGATTTTTCCCTTAGGAAGACAAGGGAAGCCAGCACCTTGTGCTTCTGTGGAAGGTCCTAACTGAAAAAAAGTCAGTCAGGGCTTGAAAGAAGAAAGACTGGCATGAAATCTTCCTTGAACAAAGACTGTAGCTCATTAAGTTAAGTCTTAGCCACAGAAAGCATATTTGGTTTTATTTTACTTGTAATTCTATCTTCATTCCTTATACTTGAACACACTTAATCCTAAAAAGAAAAGGAGTACTTGTGGCACCTTAGAGACTAACAAATTTATTTGAGCATAAGCTTTCGTGAGCTACAGCTCACTTCATCGGATGTGATGAGCTGTAGCTCACGAAAGCTTATGCTCAAATAAATTTGTTAGTCTCTAAGGTGCCACAAGTACTCCTTTTCTTTTTGCGAATACAGACTAACATGGCTGCTACTCTGAAACCTGACACTTAATACTGTGGCTATTTTGTTAATCAATCTGTTTTATTTTTTTAACTCTAAACCAGCTCAGTGCTGTGTTTGAAGGGAAGGGTGTGTTCACCCCAGTTAAGTTAATAAGCTGTGATGTGCTGTTGTCTCTTTAAAGGAGCAATGAACCAGAGGGGGCTGTAGCCAGGCTGCTGGGTTCACAGCTGCTGAACCAGGGCTGTCTAGCACACAGACCCCGAGGGTGCATCTGCACTGCAGTAATATACCCGCGGCTGGCCAGTATCAGCTGACTCAGTCCACGGAGCTCGGGCTGTGGAGCTATAAAATTGCAGCATAGACATTCAGGCTGGGCTGGAGCCTGGGCTCTGGGACTCTCCCTCTTGCAGCGTCTCAGAGCCCGGGCACCAGCCTGAGCCCAAAAGTCTCCACTGCAATTTTATAGCTCCACAGCCCAAGCCCCGCACCCAAGTCAGCTGATACTAGCCAGCCGTGGATGTTACTGCAGTGTAGACATACCCTCACCGTGTGACCTGCATGCTTAGGCTGGCTGTGAGTGTCCCAGGCTGGGATCATAGCACAGTAAAGCACCCAGGGTTGCAGGGCAAGTGGTGACACAACCCCTGACTGGTCTGGATTGCACCCGAGAAATGTGACGCCCTCAACTAACATCACTCCAAACTCCTCCCCCCACAATGCCCAGCACCAGGGCCACCATCCTTCCAGCAAAGCAGGAGCGGATGGGACTCTTTTTGTTGCTCCTGTAACCATCTGGGTCACTGATGCCGGGGGGCTCCATCCTCCCACGGCCTGAGTGTGCTGCCCCCTGCAGGACTCCAGCCCTGCCCTGCCAAGGCAGCCTGAGACCAGAGCGGTGGCTGCCAGGACGCAATGTGGCGCCCTGTCTTTTCCTGGAGTTGAACCTGCACCCTCAGTCCCGGGCATCCAAGGACCAGACCCAAGGGCCATTTACATTCAAGTATAAAAGGTTAAATGAAACCTAGAAAGCATTGTTAAACCCCAGCTGCACAAGCCCCCCGCCCTGGGATAGCTGCGTGCAGGAAGCACTCATCACACTAAGACACACAGGCAGCTGAGCTAAACACTTTTGACTCTATTTATTACTAAAAATTATGCAACTGGGTCACGTTTTTGCCGTTTTTTTTATGCATGAGCCGGCTGCAAATTCTATTATTTAAAAAAAATCAAAACTGTTTTAGCTGGTGAGGCACTAAATCACGTATGTAAACACCCAAAATAATTCTAACTGACACCTTTACGATGGCAGAGTGAACTTTAAAGCCTTTGTATGCCTTCCCTTCTTCAAATAGCTTTTCCTAATTTGCTACTGGAAGCTTCATTTTCATCTGGCCTCTTGAATCACACCTGTTGTATTGGCACATGCATCCATGTATAGGTACAAAAATCCAGATTTCTACACACAAGTTGTATAACTGCAGACACAAACAAGTAGTGAGATGCACAATTATGTGGGCACTTTGCTCACCATAGTGTGAAGTTTTAATTTGTTCATACAAATTATGTCTCCAATATCTGCAATCATAGCTAGCCCCGCATACTGAAAACTGGGCCAATAATGGCTAGTGAGACAGTCCAAACTAAATCTGACATAACAGATGGGACGTGGGTAATTTGTGCTTTGCATTATCCAAACGGACCAGCAGCTGTCATTCTTTCAGCACAGGTAACACACCTGCAAGTACATTCCTGGGTGATAGACAAAGTGGTCCTTAAAGGCAAAAATCCAGATATTCATCTTCAGTGACTGAAAGACAAGAGGGCAAGACAGGCAGGGCACTTCAGGGAGATCAGAAGAAAGATCTTTATGCAGAGGGTGATGACTGCGGGCCCCAGCCTCCACAAGGCAGCCGGAAAACTGAAAAGGAGAATGTGGCAAAACCAAACTAGCCACACATAAGAAAAACAAAGTGATGTCCAGCCAAACAACCTGCCAGGTCAGGGGATGGCTCAATATAAGCGCAAAGGTGTCCCTCGACCCTGAGATATTTGTGACTTGGGGATGAAATATGAACGTCTGCAGGCAGGGACCAGAGACGCCAGCCAGGATAGCAGCAAATACTGCAGGGGCTGAGCTGGGCTGCAGCTTGGGGAAGCCTGAGACTTGGGGGCTGCAACTCTTCTACAGAAAGACCCAGGGCAGCCTGCCCCCAGCGTGCACTCCCTAGTGATGGCAGAGAGAGCACGTGGAACACGCAGAGTGACTTAGTGAGGGGGTGGCATGGGGAGGGCCTGCCCTCTAGTGCTTGCCAAGACCCAGGTTGGGCTGGGTGGGGGCTCAAAGTCACAACCAGGTCCTCTGCTCATTGCTCTTGGAGCCACGTCATTTGCTGTGCACATTGTAGCAAGTTTGGAAAGAATGGGCCCCATGGTGGGGCTCCTGACCTGTCCAGATGGGGCTGCGGCTGGGAGGAAGATGAACTCAAGTTAATTTTCTCTGGATGGTCAGGCCAAGAGTAAAGATCTCGAGTAAGATCCCACCTAAGCTGCAGCCCCTGTGCACTGCTGCAGTGGTGTTTAGGGCTGTAAGATTCTCCCATGGCTGGAGGAGCATTTCCCTGGTGCAGGTATTACATAGGACAGTGCAGGCAGCCCTGCACAGACCCTTTCATAAGCTGCAGCACAGGGGATGTGTTAGGAGCAGGCTTTTGGGTGGTCCCCTGAGACGGGCTACCGGCACCTAGAGCAGTCCTCCAGGCTGCCTACGTCACACCAGGGACAGTTTGGTCCCTGGAGCAGCCCAGAGTCCAGAGGGCACAAAGGGGTCTTGAAGCTGCCTCTGCTGTCCCTCCAAGACACACACCCCACAGAATCTCCTCACCCCTTCGGCAGCCATTGCTCCTCAGCTCTGGCCACACCATCACTTCTTAAGGAGGCCTGTGGCCAGAGGTTCCAGGCTGATCCCAGCGCCCCATGGCTGGATAGACAAAACCCATGGTGCTGGGAGGATGGGGGTCCATTGGATGCAGGGCCATTTTGGGGAGAAATTTTGACCTTTCCCACATTCAGAATCCAGGGACAACCCCCTGCAGCTTTGTCAGAACATTACAGGGACTGAGCTGATGACTGTGGAGACGAGGCCATGGAAGTGTCTCTGACCAAGGGAAAGAGGCAACACAGCAAGACACTTAGACAGCCACCCCTTTGCTCGATGGCCTCATACCCCATGGTCAGCACAGATTTACTGCTGCATCACGTCGAGCCCTCAGGACGCTGGGCTAGTACACATGTGTCCCCAGCTAAATCTATCTCACAAACCATCCCTGGTCTCGGGGCTGCTGCTCGCAGCGGAGTATGCGATCCCCCCAATCCCCCCTGCCATGCTCCTTTCCTAGGAAGGGGGGAAATAAGCAGTTGGTCGAATTCACCCCAGTGTGCCCGTGCATGGCAGCGGATGAACTACAGGGCTGAACATGGAATGGGAATGTCCTGGTTGCACTGAGTCTGAGGCTCTTACACCACCCTATATCGGAAACCTACTGACCGCTATTCCTACCTACGTGCCTCTAGCTTTCATCCAGATCATACCACTCGATCCATTGTCTACAGCCAAGCGCTACGATATAACCGCATTTGCTCCAACCCCTCAGACAGAGACAAACACCTACAAGATCTCTATCATGCATTCCTACAACTACAGTACCCACCTGCTGAAGTGAAGAAACAGATGGACAAAGCCAGAAGATTACCCAGAAGTCACCTACTACAGGACAGGCCCAACAAAGAAAACAACAGAACGCCACTAGCCATCACCTTCAGCCCCCAACTAAAACCTCTCCAACGCACCATCAAGGATCTACAACCTATCCTGAAGGACGACCCATCACTCTCACAGATCATGGGAGACAGACCAGTCCTTGCTTACAGACAGCCCCCCAATCTGAAGCAAATACTCACCAGCAACCACACACCACACAACAGAACCACTAACCCAGGAACCTATCCTTGCAACAAAGCCCGTTGCCAACTCTGTCCACATATCTATTCAGGGGATACCATCATAGGGCCTAATCACATCAGCCACACTATCAGAGGCTCGTTCACCTGCGCATCTACCAATGTGATATATGCCATCATGTGCCAGCAATGCCCCTCTGCCATGTACATTGGCCAAACTGGACAGTCTCTACGTAAAAGAATAAATGGACACAAATCAGACGTCAAGAATTATAACATTCAAAAACCAGTTGGAGAACACTTCAGTCTCTCTGGTCACTCGATTACAGACCTGAGGGTGGCTATCCTTCAACAAAAAACCTTCAAAAACAGACTCCAACGAGAGACTGCTGAATTGGAATTAATTTGCAAACTGGATACAATTAATTTAGGCTTGAATAGAGACTGGGAATGGATGAGTCATTACACAAAGTAAAACTATTTCCCCATGGTATTTCTCCCTCCCACCCCACCCCCCACTGTTCCTCTGATATTCTTGTTAACTGCTGGAATTAGCCTACCTTGCTTGTCACCATGAAAGGTTTTCCTCCTTTCCCCCCCCTGCTGTGGGTGATGGCTTATCTTAAGTGATCACTCTCCTTACAGTGTGTATGATAAACCCATTGTTTCATGTTCTCTGTGTGTGTGTATATAAATCTCTCCTCTGTTTTTTCCACCAAATGCATCCGATGAAGTGAGCTGTAGCTCACGAAAGCTTATGCTCTAATAAATTTGTTAGTCTCTAAGGTGCCACAAGTACTCCTTTTCTTCTTGAGGCTCTTCTGTATCCCGGGTCATGTGGGTCATATCCTCAGCTCACATGTTGCCATGCAGGTCGGGGGGCAATGTCTCAACCTCTCCAGAGACGGGGCCCGCAGATGGACCTGCACAGATGGGTACCACGTGCTGATGCTTGTGAACTACCACACAGGCACTATTGCGGGCAATACAAGAGTTGAGAAAAGGGCTGCAGGTTTCAAGGGCGTTGTCACCTGGCACAGTCGTTTGATTATTTACTTTGTCTTGAAGGGAAAAAAAGACACAATTGTCAATTGCCGTTGGCCAAAGTTTTCTCTCTTCCAGAGGCTGGCGCTGCCCTGGTTCTCCCCAGCAGTGATGTGTAATAACAGCCTCATTTATCACATCACCTGATTATTTGCAGCTAAATGTCACCCTTCACCATGACCTTGGCACGCTAACAAATGGGGCTTAGGCACTCTTGTACTATAAACATCTTTGTCTGACCCCCCCCCCCCCCAAAAGGTGAAGGATGACAAGCAGACTGTAAGCTAAATAACCTGGCAATTGGAAAAGGAACTAAAGGTAACTTATCAATTAGCCTGTTTTCTTTCCAATAAATCACACACTGTGGCATCTGACCCTGGCTACACTGACATTTCTATAACCCATTTGCCACCCTGCTCATATTAAATGGCTTCCAGTCACCCTACATTTGGAGATTTTAATCTCTTATATTAAGTCAGTGGTTCTTAGTAATTCGGTGGATCTATTTTTATTGGCTTGTAAATCAGGGTTCTCCATGTCGGTGACTGTGGTCAGGGAGAGAGGCGTTTGTCTGTGAAATTGGGTTGACACAGACCATTGACTGCAATGATAACAAGTGATTTGCAGGGCTGGACGGACAAGCCATTTACGCTAAGCAGATTATAATATAACAATAAAAAGTTTCATTACAGGAAACCAGTAAAAGCTGCAGTGCACCTGGATAATGGGAACAAAGGAGCCATGCCGGGAGAGATGGGAGCTGGGCCAGTGTCTGCAGGGGCTGATCTTGGCCTGCAGTTGCCTAACATCTCAGCTGACACATATGGCCTGGGGGCCATGCTGATGGGGGCTTGTTGATATAAACACTGCAGGGCCAACTGAAAGAAAACCAAACCAGAATGTGTTGTGCTGAAAGGTGCCAGTGGCTGCCCTCAGGTGAGTCTGATCTCTAGAGACAGTCCCAAGGGATGGGCAAGCACTCTCCTTCAGGCTAGACAGGACAAGCAGCAAGCTCCTTTCTGTGGTAAGGACATCTGCAGCCCATGGGAGTGACTCCCCAGGCAACAGGCTGCCTGGCAGCTCTGATTAACTCGTGTGGCCTGGGGGAGTTACATGGGAACAAACTCAGGGGCTAGAACAATGGTAGCAGTGTGTGTGCATGCATGTGTGTGTGTGTGTGCGCGTGCATGGATGCACAGGTGCTGGAGGCTGAAGAAGCCGGGTACTGTCGTGTGTGTGTGTGTGTGCGAGTGCGTGTGCGCATGTGTGTGTAATAGGTTAGCAGCAGAGTGTGTGTTGGGTTCAGGGCCAGCCTCAGTGTGGGGCTCTAACTCTCAGTGTGTCCAGCTTTTGGAGCTTTCAGTCACCTGGTGACAAACCCTTGGCGAGGGGGCACCAGGGGACTCATGCAGAAAGCACAGCCTGACTGGGTATTATATGTCAGGCCACCAGAGTGTGGCTGGCTGAGAACTGAGCCAACAGATGGCAGGTGGAGATGGCTTCGTGGCAGCTGATCACCTAAAAACAACTCTGAGGTGTTCCTTGGTCCAGACTGTACTTTATTACAGCCCAGCTAATACACTGTAAATTGGACAGTGGTTGGAGAGAAGAAAGGGAAGAATTATGATTAACTGAACATGCTGAAGGCAGCAGTCACACCAGCCAGGTGCTACTGGAATAGTTATCGAGGGCTATCATTACCCAGATTTATACACCAGGGCTGGATAATAACTGTATAGTCACTGCACTTTGGTCTCTGCCACTGGCTGGCACTCTCGCTGATCAGGGGCAATGGAGCTGATTGAGCAGGAACAGCTCATCTCCTCCCAGCAAACTTCATTAGGGCTCTAATGAAGGGGAAGCAGGTATTCGCCTGAGAGGCTCCTCTGTCCTTCCCGCCCACCTTATTCTGGGCAGCCAGGGCAGGCTAGAGCTGTGACACTCGGATCTGGGCTCAGATGCCCCCAGCCTGCTGGAGCTCAGGGTGTTGGGATTCAGGCTTTTGGAGACGGAGGCAAAGCCTGAAATTCAGAGCTGGCTCCAGGTTCTGCAGCTAGGCAATGGGCAGGGAGATCTGGATCCCATCCCCAGCCCTGCCACTGAGCATGCTGGCCCCTTGGGCCAGTGACTGAAGGGCTCGCATTTCCTGAATGGGAGATTTCCACTGACGCAGTGTGCGCAGGTGCTTTGCCCAGCTGTGAAGTGGGGACGATGGCGCTTCCCTCCGCAGGGGCTGCGAGGCTGGAGTCAGTTATGAAAGGCACTTGGGATCTCAGCAGGGAGGTGCGGTACCTGTGCCACAGCGTGCTATTGTTGTATTGTCTGAACACCCACCATGCGGGGCTGTTGGATCTGGAGCTCTGCGCCAGCTGGGGGAGCTGTTCCTGCTGCCCCTTGCTCTGACAGCGAATCAGAGACCATAAGAACAGCGCTTGCAAACACTGGTCTGAATTCCAAACGGCTGGTCAGTCCCACCATGCTTGAGCTGACTTTTAAATGGCGACTCATCATACTCCAAGAGGTTGCAGCTTGTCCCCCCCGCTGCCTGAACAGAAAGGTTCCCATTGTCCTAGCCCAGCACAATACCACGAATGGAGGTCACCTGTGAGCAGAGACACCTAGTGACACAGCATGGCTGCATGCCAAGGGAACACGGAGCAGTGATTAACTCTCCAAAGTGCAACGCACTGAGTTACACTTTATATTCAGCGTCTGTTTCCACACCACTGAGTGAATGATTAGTAGATGTTATAAACCAGTGACAGACATGAGTACAGTGTGCAATAGCTAGTTATAAATATGGCCTAGATCTATCAAGATTTCTTAGATACTCATATACCCTTATCACTGTAGAACCTCACACTCTTTCTTCTAGTCAGCCCTGCGAGGCAAGGCTGGGCCGTGAGCCGCACTGTACTGATGGGGAATGGACGCAGGGAGATTTGCCCGCGGACACCTGGTGGAGCAGGGAATTGAACCCCGGACTGACACCTGAACCACTGGGCCAGCCTTCCTCTCTAGATGGTTATAAGTGATTGAATTTGTTTATAAGCAACCCATTGGCCTGTTGAACTCTCTGACAATCTGCAGCAATTGGTTAACACAGCTATTTATCATTTATTAACCCTTTAGAAAAGATGGATGCATTGACCCTTAATATAAAGTGTGATCTACATTTTGTCCATGCTACAAAAAACATCCTTCCCAAGAGATGGGGGGGAGCCTGGAGTGTTTTCTGGGAGTGGCAGCTGTTTCACTGTGGTTCTTAGGTCGAAGTATTTATTAATTTCAAGGGGAAGTGCTCAGAGCTTGCTGAAGGATGGAGCTACGCAGTTCCATCCTGTGCTGGGGCTGAGCATGTGATACTAGCTGGGGAAGAAGAACAGTAGGTATTTAATAAGAGTAATTTCCTGGCAGAGTTGAATAATGTCATCAGCTGCTGAACACATGTCAAGTGACCTCTCCCTGCCCTCTCCAGGAAGCCCCATTAATCAGAGGAGCCGAGCAGTGCAGAGAGTTCCCAGCAGAATTATTACAATCTCTGGATATTCATTGATCACATCGTGACTTCCAATCCTCCATCGCTCTAGCAGGGCACTCAGATCTGCCTCAGGCACGCTGCTTTGCCTAGCTTTGCATTCACAATCCCTGCCTCTGCCCCCCACTCCCATCTCAGCAGATTCTCATCTTTGGACCTATTGGAGCGTCAGAAAATCCCATCCAATAGACTTACAGTTTGTTCATTTTAAAGACACATTTTATGTGACACTTTCCAGATCACTGACAGGCTTGTGAGGAGCTGCCTGACTGGCTATTCCAGGCGATAAGACTTGGCAGGCTGGGGTGATGTTGTCTCATATCAGCACATCAAAGAAATAATTAGAGGAAGGAGGCCAAAGAAATCATCTCTGTATGTGAGATTGGATACGTTCTGCCAGCACCACACATGGCCACACGCTGAACTGCAGTGTGGATATGGAGTTACTTGGGATCTAAACTGGTGTAACTGAGATCAGAATCTGGCCTGTAAGGCAGTACAGTGGAGAAAGTACTGAAATATTTACTCCTGGTTCACAAGGGTCCAAACCTGATGCTGGTGTTGGCCCAGCAGTGTCAACAGCCAGACAGTTGCCTTGTGTTTGTAGAAGCTGTTTTAAGAATAAGCGAGGAGGGTTGGTAGTTACCTGCCTGGGCTAGGGTTGAGGACAGGGGATTGGATCTGACCTGGAGCAGAGCTGTGATGGACATTAGTCATGTAATGAATGACTGGACAGGGCTCAGACCTACAGTCATGCAGGTGGGGTAAGAACCTATATAGTATAGAATGGAATGGAATAGAATAGAGTAGAAGGACAGATCTGGTTTTGTTGGGCTAAGGCAAGAAGAAGAAGGTGGGGAAAGAGAGACCTGCTAAGGTTCACCTAAATTTCACTGAACCTCCAGACTCTTCAGGTTTTATTGGAAACTCCTGGCATTAGAGTTTGCCCACTGATACCTGTGACGCATGAGCAGAAAGGCTTTGAATACACAGTGATTCTTACTTTTGGGAATGCCACGATCTTATGATACATGTGATTCAAGCAGACTTGTTCTATCTAAAACCATCTCTGAATATTCTCCCTTTAATCAGAATGTCCTCTGGGAGGAGGGGAATGTCAAAGTTGGCTCTTCTGCTATAAGATGAAAGAAAAAAATATGGAAATGAGCAGCAGAAGGAGAGAAGGGGAGAGAGGTTTACAGCTGCGATTGGCTACTTGGCATGGATATTAGTGGACAGGCTTTTTTTTCTAGAGCATGCTTGAGAAAGTGGCTAGTAGCTGCTGGGGTGTGATGGGTACGTAGAGACATACCGGCTGTTTACTGGAAGCTGTGGCAGTTAGGGTCGCAGAGAGACATGAATCCATACGGATGTTAGCAGGGATGGAAAATGTGGTTTGGCTGACATAGGAACTGACCTGGCCCTTTGTCCAACTCTGAAACTGAACCTTTTTGGACCATCCATGCAACCCTTATTATTCTTCAATGTTCCCTCCTCTGTCCTCCCCAGTGCTGACTGAGTCCAGAAGTGCTCACACATGTGCCACAGGCCAGGCTGCTCCAGCCCAGCTTAGCAGAGCCAAGAGGATCCAAAGAGCATCTGAACTACTTATGACGGGAAGCCCCAGCCGTCTCCCTTCCACCTGGCATGAGCTGCTACACAGGTCAGGCTGTTCCACCTCAAGCAGCACAGCCTTATTCCCAACTCCCAGCCAGAGAGAAGAACTCACAGGAGGAGCCCAGATGTGATTCTCCTTTCCCTCAGGAATGATAGTGAGGCTGGGTCCCCTATAGCCCCCGGAGTCATACAAATGTAGCCCCCTGGAGTTCAGTGGGGTGGCTCCCAGCACACAGCTGGAGAATTGAGCCCGGCCCAGTGGGCAGGGAACAGAACAGAACAGAACAGAACTGGACTGGCTTTAATGCACAGCTCCTGCAGCAAGGTTTTCCCCCCAGCCCTTTACAATAATCAGGTAGGAGCCCCCATGCCATTGCTGGGACTCTGCTAGGAGGAGTGTTCCCACTGAGCCCGGCAAAGCCATGCTAAGGGAGGGGCCGGGGGAGGGTGTGAGGGAAGGACTCCGAACTTCTTATGGCCTAGACTAGGGTCTGCTGGAGTTCTGCGCTGGTGCCATCACCCCCAGCACAGGGTGCTGATGGCTACATCTGAGCACTTCACATGGCTGTTGCAAAAATAAAGGGACTATTTGTCAGATGGACATTCTGCAGAGGGTACTTCATGGTGCAGCCTTTATTTAGGTTTATCCCTTGACCTCTCTATGGAACCAGTCAGCAGATCAGCTGCTCATCTGAGCACTGAAACAACCGCTCCTGAAATCCCCTGCCTGGGTGATCTTCCAGCAGTGTGTGCAGGAAGAGCCCCAGGTGGAGTTTAGTCAGGCATACCAAGGAAGGGGCTCAGAGCCACCTGGCTCTGATTTATTCACAGAGCTGTTAAAACCTCGCAGAAGGCACTGGGGTGTCAGTGATCCTTGGCCCTGTCTCCTGGCATCCCACCAACCTTCAGACACCTCCAAAGTAGAGACACCAGCCTGCTGCGGATGTCAATGGCCTGCTCCCTGCACCTGGCACAAGGAGGTGCTAAGTGACAATTGAGTAGTTCCCTGTTTCACAAGGAAAAAGTACCGGGTCAGGAACCACAGGGGTTGAGAGCAGGTCTCAGGGAGCTCACACCTACTCTCCCTTCCCCTGTGGCAGGATGGCAGCTGGTCTCCCCAGCCTTTCTTCTGTTGTACCGTCTCGGCACAGAGTAGAGAAGCCTGAGAACTCCAGGATCCCATGATTTGCCAAGGCCACAATCTGAAAGCAAGGGAATGGCTAGATAAGGACATTGATCTAGGTGACTTAGGAACCTAATGTCAAGGGGACTCAGGCTCCTCTGGGATGTATATGCTTTGAAAAATGTTACCCCTCATCAATTGGATATTGCCCCAATACCTAGCACAAGCAGAGCGGGTCGGATTCTCTTCCCAGTTAGGTCCCTCAATGGCTATAAGCCAGGATGGGCAGGGATGGTGTCTCTAGCCTCTGTTTGTCAGAAGCTGGGAAAGGAACCATTTGCCTTTTCCAGACATCCTCAGCAATAGACAGCTGATGGAATCTGATGAGAAGTAGTTTAGCTCAGATTTAGCCTCCTCCACCCCCACCCTCCAGAGGGGGTGTGAAAAGGGATGTGTGCAGCCCCTCCCCCAAGGGTACAAAGGCATATGGAGCAGCCATAGTCCGGGTGCATGCACCCCTGGACCACAATGTGTTCAGGAATCAGTGTTTGGACAGAGCACTGGGCTGGGAGCTGGTCCAATCCCAGCTCTGTTGCTAACTTGCTGCATAATCTTGGGTGAATCCCTTCCCGCCTCTGCTTCATAGAACAGAACAGAACAGAATATCAGGGTTGGAAGGGACCTCAGGAGATCATCTAGTCCAACCCCTTCCTTTCCCACCCTTTGACTGTCTTGTCTATTTAGGGCAGGGATTGCCTCACACTCTGAGTTCATGCAGCGCCCAGCACAACGGGGCTCGATCCGAGTTCACGCAGAGCCCGGCACAACAGGGCCCTATCCGAGTTCACGCAGAGCCCAGCACAACAGGGCCCGAGCTGAGTTCACGCAGTGCCCGGCACAACGGGGCCCGATCCGAGTTCACGCAGAGCCCATCACAACCTGGCCCGATCCGAGTTCATGCAGTGCCCGGCACAACGGGGCCCGATCCGAGTTCACTCAGAGCCCAGCACAACAGGGCCCGAGCTGAGTTCATGCAGTGCCCGGCACAACCGTGCCCGATCCGAGTTCACGCAGTGCCCGTCACAACCTGGCCCGATCCGAGTTCACGCAGTGCCTGGCACAACGGGGCCTGATCCGAGTTCACGCAATGCCCGGCACAATGGGGCCCGATCTGAGTTCACGTGGTGCCCGGCACAACCGTGCCCGATCCGAGTTCACGCAGTGCTCCTTACAATGGGGCCCAAGCTGAGTTCACGCAGAGCCCGGTACTCAATTTTCATTTAGAAATCTTTCCATAGAAAATTTAGTTGAAATTGACAAGTTTCTTCAAAACCTTTTCTTTTGAATGAAATGGCATTTTTTGACAGAACACTGTTCCGGTGACATTTTTTGACCAGCCTTAATTACTACTGCTCAAGTTCTGTTCAAGTTGCCCCATGTGCTGCCCAGCCCATAGGGACAGGGGCACTGTCCCCTTTCTAGCCCACCTCCTCGAGACTGGTGCCTTGCTCTGAAATGTGGCATTTCCCCAGGCTGTGAGGATGTTTCTGTGTGGTCCTGCACTCCTCAGAGGCAATGGCTGTGCCACCGATCAGGTGAATTCTGCATTCTTCTCTTCCTGCCGTATGGGGCTGTGACCTGGGCCATTACAAACAGGAAGATGCTGACTCCTAAATCACTGCTACTTTTTGTGCCCAGCACTGAGACTCTCACACCTCCAGGCTCCCATCGCCCTGTGACTCCTAAACAAGTTGTTGTAAGACATGGGTGGTGCAATGTTATTCCTCTACAGACCCCAGGATTTGTATGTTAACTCCAAGCCAAATGCACAAATTAAACATGTCTCTGAGGCATGGAGCAGAAAAAAATTTGGCCTCATTGAAAAGCAATATTCTGTGGCTTGGGACAGCAGGGAAATATACACACAAGTCAACCCCCCAGCCAGGGTGGGAGTTCTGGCTGCAGAAATTACCCAAAGTTAATGTGGCCTTGGTTTTTATAAGACGTGCGTGTTGTAAATTCCATGGTGTCTCAGAGTCAAAGCAGCATAAATCTTTGGGAATCAGGCCCTTAATCTGTCAACTTCCCCAGTTCCCAGGCTTTGCATTTGCTCCTAAAATGCTCTGCAGCCAGTGGCAGGTATGTGAGGAAAGCAGCAAACCAACTGCATTTCTAGGTATTTATCCCAAAAGTCATTGCTCCTTTTACTGCCACCCCAGGATCCCCAAGCTGCTAATTACCAGCCCAGCACGGCTGCACCTTTCAATCCAAGCCCTATCTCGGAGAATAATTCCCAGTTGCAAAGCAGATCCAGAACACCCCCCCCCCACAGCATGTTCCTTCTCAGTAGGTCCCAATATGCACCGTCTGGGCTTAATTACCAAATTCAACACTTCTGAGCCCTGGCTGGTTGTAACATGAGTCCTCCTACAGCTTAGCATTTCCACCCATCTCACCCTGAGTCCAGAGAGTTGCACCTTCAGCAATTAGTGATTTCAAAGGCTACTGCAGCCAGCTTGTTGGGCTGCTGGCACCTAGACTATTGCTCTCCAG
The DNA here is from genome assembly GCF_009764565.3 of Dermochelys coriacea. Taxonomy (NCBI): domain Eukaryota; kingdom Metazoa; phylum Chordata; order Testudines; family Dermochelyidae; genus Dermochelys; species Dermochelys coriacea. The sequence goes on along the minus strand of NC_050077.1, from coordinate 1,472,938 downwards.
TGGATAAATGAAAAGAGACAGCTGGGTAATCCCCCAGTGACTCTACTGACTTTGAGCAGGGTGCTCAGTGGCTGAGTCCAATACCTGCAAAACTGCCCCTGAAATAAGAACATAAGAATGGCCAGCCTGGGTCAGACCAAAGGTCCATTTAGCCCATTATCCTGTCTTCCCACAGTGGCCAATGCCAGGTGCCCCAGAGGGAATGAACAGAACAGGGAATCACAAGTGATCCATCCCCTGTCGCCTGTTCCCAGCTTCTGGAAAACAGAGGCTAGGGACATCATCCCTGCACAGCCTGGCTAATAGCCATCGATGGACCTATCCTCCATGAATTTATCTAGTTCTTTTTTCAACCCTGTTATACTCTTGGCCTTCACAACTTCCTCTGGCAAGGAGTTCCACAGGCTGCCTGTGCGTTGTGTGAAGAAATACTTCCTTGTGTTTGTTTTAAACCTGCTGCTTATTAATTTCATTTGGTGACCCTTAGTTCTTGTGTTATGAGAAGGAGTAAATAACATTTCCTTATTTACTTTCTCCATACCAGTCATGATTTTATAGACCTTGATCACATCCCCCCTTAGTCGTCTCTTTTCCAAGCTGAAAAGTCCGTGTTATTAATCTCTCCTCATACAGCAGCTGTTCCAGACCCTTAATCATTTTTGTTGCCCTTTTCTGAGCCTTTTCCAATTCCAATATATCTTTTTTGAGATGGGGCGACCAAAACTGCATGCAGTATTCAAGGTGTGGGCGTATCATGGATTTATATAGAGGTAATATGATATTTTCTGTCTTATCTGTCTCTTTCTTAATGATTCACAACATTCTGTTCCCTTTTTTGACTGCCCTGCACATTGAGTGGATGTTTTCAGAGAACTATCCACAGTGACTCCAAGATCTCTCTCGACTGGTAACAGCTAATGAGTGGGCAAACGGTGCAGTCATTTTACAGAGAGGGACAGTCACCTGAAGTGAGTGATATTTCCAGGGGCCTAAGCTGGGAGCCTATTTAAAGGTTCTAAAGAATCTCTGACTCTCCGCCCCTTCCCTTCACCATGATTCAAACCAATGGTAATGCTGTCCCAGCCATGCCAGAGGCCATGTGGATTTTGGACCAAACACCTGGCTAGAAGTGCTTCTTGAATAACAATTAACAAGATCTGCGGGTGGAGGACTCCTCCCAGAGAAGATGGTGCACACATCTTCCCCTCCCCCCACCCCAATACAATAAGTAGATCTGCAGTGGATGATTAACTTACCGTAATTAAGTTCATTGGTGCATCCCTTATTTATGCAGTATGTTAGTGTGGCTCATTGCCTTGAGCTAGATTGTTAGGCAAGGATTGTAACAGCAACAAAGCCCTCTGACCTTATTCAGGATGATGTAAAAGGTGGGATTTATTCACTTTTATTTCATAACAATAATTATTCTTTGCACTTCTCTAGCATTTCCTGTCCCCAGATCACAGAGCATTTTGTGAAGATGATGTAATGCTGGTAGACCTGGTGCCAGCTCATGCCAAGGGCCCGTGTCTCCACTGAACACTGACAGCTCCCTGGCTGGACCCTGGCTGGCTCACCTAGGAGTTAGTATGGTTAAAACAAGTATAGAATTATAAGAATGTGTTTAGTGTTCAGACTTTATTGAATGCCTGTGAGCTGCTGCCGGCATTAATCTTACTTGTAACCTCAGTATTTCATATGGTAAGGTGAGCGCTTGTATTGTGAGCTTCTATGACTGAGTAAATCACCAAACAGGAGAAAGACATTAACTAGTGTGAAGTGCTGATCTTCAACCAAAGGGGTTACGTCCTGCCCAACAGGAAAGGTCCATCAACACCAGATGGGCTATTTTGGGGCATTAAAAAGGACAAAAGACTTTGTTTTTCTGTCCTCCATCCCCATCTGTGAAGATGAGACATGTAAGTGGCTTTCTCCCATCAGCAAGCAGTTTGCAGCTCAGAGCAGATGGCAGGAAGAGGACAAACCCCCTTAACAAAAGGAACTGATTATGCTGCTTGGACTCTATGGGGGGTGGGGTGGGGGAAAGTTTTCTAGGCACAAGCAAGGGATCCCCAGCTGCTTAGCCTGGGTTAGCCCTAAGGGACTTTTATACTTATTATAGAAGCCTCTATTACCTTTTCAAACTTAAGAGTGTGACTCATTTGTGAGTATACATTAGCCTGCTTTAACCTCGTAAACAACTCTCGTGTTTCCTTTTCTGATTTAATACATCTTTATATAGTTTATTATAGAATTGGTGACAAATGTTGTCTTTGGGGTGAGATCTAAGGTAACTGATTTGAGGTAAGTGACTGGTCCTTTGGGACTGGGAGTAGCCTGAATATTGTTGTGACCCTTGGTGTAAGGGACCATCTCCCACAAAGGCAGGCTCACATGGGTGGCAAGACAGACGGAGTACCCAAGGGGATTGTCTGTGACTTTGTGGTTAGGCTGTTTTAGTGACGGAGGAGTTTGATTGGTTGGTGAAATCTACATATAGAACTCACAGCCAGTTTGGGGTTGGTGCCCTGGTTCCAAACAGCCTGCCCTGAGGTTAGGGCTCATGCCCTGGTGTCATGGCAGGCAGCATTACAGGTGCTTAAATATTATTAACCCCCGCTTTAGAGACTTTACAGGGAAACTGAGTCACAGTGAGGCGGTCCCAGCAGTTCATAGCAGAGTCAATACAATATATATACAATATTATAATACAAGTCTCCTGACTCCTCCACCATGCTCAGTCCATTATGCCATAGCTGCCCCTGACTTGGAGAGAGGAAGGTTTGGGCATGTTATACTATTTGGATTTTCCCATCACACTTGGTGCAGTGGTCAGTGTTCTGTCCCCAGGTCTATTTGCAGTTGAAGAATATGCAGCTGGGGATGGATTAAGAATTTATTCAGACTGTGATGTAATCAGCAAGGTTGATGATCAATGCAACATATTTCTGGCTACTTCTAAACTACATACGAGAAAACGGGGAACAGAAACACAAGGCTGCAAATATTAGGAAGTGTCTAATTCTAGACTCACAAAATACTGTGGAAACAGAGCACTACTGGAGCTGTCTAATGAAAAGTATTCCCAAAGGGATGTGCCCCACTCTGGACTCAGTGCTTACGTACCCCCAAGTGTGGCCCTATTGTTGTAAATGAGGTTGCAGGTGTACAAGTTGGTGCTGCAGCTGGCCCAGTGTCTCTAACCCTAGCAAGGCACAAGAGGGTAACACTGGCTGTGCATGGTGGGCTAGTTCGGGGACGTTACCATAAGAAATGGAAATAGCTTGGTAATTCTGGAAACAAAAACTTCTGCCTGTCAGCACCTGTTTACTGGAAGATCAAAACAAGCCCATGCCATTCTGACGGCCTTTTGAAGAACATGCTTAGTCCTTCTCTGCCTTGCAAACACACTTCAGGCAGCTGGAAGGCCAGCTTTCTCTTCTCTGGGTATGTAGGCATTAGCCTCAATAGTCAATGCCTCCCTGTGTCTCTGTGCACAGTAAGAATTTAATCCAGGTGTCTGATGAACCAATTTGACAATGATCTTTGCAGAATTACAGGGATAATCTCAATTTTAAATACAGTGCATTGATCAGTTCGCTCCAGGACTTGGTCACCAACAGCTTTTCGCAGGCTCATGGGCACACAGGGTTAAGACGAACACTGTCATGGAGCCAGGGAACTCCCCATGTGCTCTTAGACCTGAGAGCCTTGGTGCTGATGCAGCATCACACATGGCTTTTCCCAACAACTGCCAGAAAACCCCATGGGGAAAAACATTTCAAATTCCAAACTGAGCTCTTCACTGGGTGGAGTTTGCTCCGAACAAGGGCCCAGCCTAGACACCACATAAGCCCCAGGTTAGCCCTGTGGGAAGGCTTAGGGCTCCGTTCTGCAAGGGTCTACAACCCTTTAGCCCCAGATCAGCCAGGCACTTGAGCACATGTTTAACTTTAACCTTTGACCTGGGTGGGACTTAACAATAAGCACCTGCACACGTGCTTTACTGTCACTGGGTCCCAAGAGCTCTCCAGCTTGCAGGACTGAGCCAGTCTGATGGACTTCATTGGTGCCTCACTCAGCTGCATGTGCTGAGCCCCTGTGCAAGGGTCAATGTCGTGCAGAACAAGGCAGGTCCCATAGGACCCATATTAGCTGGGCCAGAGCCACTCGCTCCTTTAAACCACCCACTGGTTTAACATTTAAAGCGCGGTGTCGTCACTTAGTGAAATGAAAGATGGGGGGAAATTGGGGAATTCCAGCAACAGAACCCTTAGTTCCCAAACCCTGGGAAAGTTCTGAAGTGACAGCAGCGTATGTCTCCAGCACATTATTTATAAATCCAAGCAAGAGTGAAGCACAATTTCAATCTTAGACAGCCCACGTAATCCACAAATGCATCATTCACATTAAGTATTTTTTTTAAAAATGTATTTCTTCTCAGTGCACCAATCTGATCTCTGACCCCAAACAAATGCTACTTTTTCATGAGTAATCACAAAATATAAGCACATCACATTCATAATGTACATATTGATCAGCTTCCAGTGCAAGTGACATATATGCATAGATCAATAAGCCCATTCAGCTACATATGCACAAATATTTTTAAGAAACATCATTTATAGGCGCTTTAGCAAAACACTGGATTGTCATTTGATACATTTATTAATTAAAAATATTTCCCACTTTAGAGTATCCCTTAAAAGAAAACATTCAGATATGAAAGTAAAGCTACTAAAACCATCAACAATCTGTGGGCCAGTGAAGGTAGTTGTGTTGGAATGATACATGCAATTCTTTACACTTAATAAACACTTTATTCTCATGAGGTGGGTGGTATAAGATTTATGATGCCTTAATTATCCATTTCCTTGCTGGCTGGGCTTTGGTAAATGATGGGAACAGTCGCTAACATGGTTGCCACTTAGAGCCTTAAGTGATTTTTGAAATGAAATGTTATTTTTGGAATTATTCTCACTGCTTTCACATTAAAGGAGGTGCTGTGCTATGTAGTTACACACAATTTTGCAAAAATGCTTTCTCTTTCTTGTGCTGAATTATGCAATGACCTGGAGTTTCGCCTCCCCTGAATATCTGCGGCAGTGGTACATTATGCCAAGTCCTTTGGAACGGTCTCATCTGGAAATTACTATTCATTAGTAGGATGCTTGTTACTATTTGTTTTGCACTGGCGATATTCTCAGCTCTGAACACTATACAGAAGAGGACATGGGCCCTGCACCAAGAAAGTTTATGGATTTGTGGTTACAAAAGACCTGCTATGTTACTCTTAAAGCTTGGCTTAAAGCTGGGGATCACTATATAGGCCGTTTCCCTTCAGATCAGCTTGACCTTTAAACACTTCTGCAGGATCCCCGCCCAAAGTAGCGTCCAAGGCTGTCCCTCGGCACAAGCAGTCCCTCCAGGACGGTACAGAACATGAGCATGAAGCTCGAGGAGCACACGGCTAACGGGCGCCCAATAAAGCTATAAATGAGGCATCCAAGCGGGGCTTGACTAAGTTCTGTGTGCGCGGATGAAGCAGAGTCAAACCAAGCACCCGGGTGCCGAGGCTCCCACCAGCTCACAGATGCCTCTGCCACGCTGCCCCAGAGGGAAAGACCCCAAGGGCAACCGCACAGGATTCGCTCCCATTTGGGTCCTGGTGTTGCAAGCTGTCATGGGGGTAATTGATTCAATCCCAGTGCTGTGACAGCTCCGTCCTCCTAGGCTGCCCCCCCTCTGCTATCGCAAGGACCCAGCATCCCCGAGGAACCCGCCAGTGGTCGGTTCATAGCAGGGAACCTCCAGGCTCAATTCATCCGCCGTGTCCAGGCATCCCAGCCCCACTAGCCAAGCAGAGAGAGGCAGCGAGCTGGAGGTTTCTGTTACTCGACGCGTGAACATCCATTGGGAAGGGGAAGAAGATAGAAAACAAATTATTTTCTGTTCCTTTAACAGGCAAACGGCCGCTCTGGTTCCCAGGCGCTGCTGTTCCTGCCATGGCCATGTCCCCTTGGGGAGGGCACAGCCAACACGCAGCAGGGCTGCAAGCAGCGTCTGGAGACAAGGGGGATCTCCTTCATGCAAAGGGCTCCCAAGGGGGGTTTGTGCACCTGCGGTTCAGTTGCATTTCTTTAGAACAGCCTCCAAAACCAAATCCCAGGGTAACGTCCCCGCTGAACCTCTTCCATGGAGAGGAAATGCCCCAGCAAATGGCATCTGCTTTGGTCCAGGCACAGATTAGGAGTAAGCGCTCCCCAGGCTTAGAGCACAAGGCAGCGGAAAGACTGCTTTGAAATCAGGAATGGGGGTGGGGCACAACCCACTCTGCTCCCTCTGGCCCCCTAACAAATTCCCCCCATCCCCTCACATGCCCTCCCCTCCCTCCTGCCCAGAGACAAGCCCTCCCTGCAGCCTTCCCTGCTGATGGAGGTTGTAGTACTGAGACACGGGGCTTGAAGCCCTTGGGGAGGTGAGACACCGTTCAGAAATGGGGCATGTCAGAGCTGAGTTTGGAACCGGTGACCCCAGAGAGAGCGGCTGCACGTGACACCGGCACCAGCTCTGGGTGTCAGCAGCAGACACCTGACTGTGGCTAGGTACAATTCATCCCAGGGCAGAAAGCCAGAGTAGGCAGAAAGCCTATACACCACTGACATCCCTCCTCAGCCCGAGTCTGAGGGAATGAGCGGTGGCTGGGCTGGGTGCTGGCCCTGCACGGGGCGGGGGGGGGGGGGGGAATTTCACCCAGTGCAGTCAAGGTTTGCATGGATTTAAATGTTTACATTCCAGGTAAAAGTCACCCACTATTCCATCTAGCTGTGCGGGCGGCTTCACCAGACACAGGGTGGTGAGCTGCTGCCATGGGCAGGACAGGCCCAGACAGGGAGGAGAGGGAAGGGGATGGCCAGTCAGGGTGCCTAACATCTTACAGCTTTGAGTTTTGAAAACATTCAGAGTACAAAGTTCTGCATCCAATGCCCCCAAAAGCTGCCCCCCGGAGACAGAGAGCAAAGAGAAGCTGAGCAGGTCCTCTTAGGGAATTCCCAGTGTGAGGGGTCTCCGCTGAAGAGAAAGCAAAGGCTGGAAACCCACAGAGCACCACCTTCCAACGGGGCAAAGGCAAGAAGCCATTCCAAGGGCTGCCCAAGCAGTGGGGAGCAGTGCCCCGGAATCAGAGCTGTCCAGGTCAGGACTAGCAGCCCCTTCCAGCCCCAGCCGCTAGGTTTCCTGTTCAGATTTGTGAGTAGACCCTGCCGTTATGTAAACATCAGTGACCACGGTTGTTGGAGCGTGTCTACACCTGAAGGGCTGGGGCTGATGTTCAGTTATCCAAGATACCTTGGGCCCCATGGCTCATCTCCTGCCCAGCCTGATTCTCCTGGTCCTTAGCTAATCAAACGCTCATGGCACTTGACAGTTCACTGGTTAAGGATTACTGCGGGCCCAGTGTAAGGGAGAACAAGAGCCACAGTGACTCTTCCTGACCAGGCGAGCTGAAGGCTTGGGGTGTTGGTCTCATTGGAGTTAAACATTTGGCTGCAGAGAAGTACAATAATAATAATACCACCTAGCTCTTGTGTCATGTTTCTTTCATCCGTAGATCTTCAAGCATCTCACAAGGAAGGTCAGTATTATTATTTCCATTTTACAGATGGGGAACTGAGGCACAGAGAGGGACATAACTTGCCCAAGGTCACCCAGCGGCAGAGTCAGGACTAGAACCCAGGTGTTCTGAGTTCCAGTCCAGTGCTGTATGCACTAGGCGATGCTGCCTCAGTGCAGGTAGTTGCTAGCTGAAAGGCCCATGGGCAGGCATGGGCTCTAGTTACTGGTGATTCAGTGTCTTGGCGACATCATATGTCTCTGTCAGGCAAACAAGTCAATATTCTAAAGACCAAACCTCACAGCTGACTGAGTTAAGAAACCGTCCTGTATGGCTCAGCTGGGCTTTCCATGTCAGACACTGCCGAGATCTTGTGATATCCTTCATCTTCACCAGCCTCCCTGGAATGGTGCCAAGCTACCCAGTGTAAAGGGACCTGCTTGTTCCCAGCCCTTCCCAGGCTGATCTCATGCTATGTGAGCATCTGTGCAAGGAGCCTGGGAAGTCAGGGCTGGGTGTGCAGCGGATGGGAGCCTGGGACTGATGCAGTGATGCTGGGCCTGCCATAAAGTGACAAACACTGGCTAGGACTCATGGAGGGGTAGCACTGGCTGCAGCTCTGCTGATTGCTGGGCTGGGCGGATGGGCTCATTAACATTCCCTTCTAATTGCTAGGCTCATAACAATGGCATCTGTTCCCAGAAAGGCCACAATATCTGGCTGGCGAGAGGGCTCCTGATAGCTGTGTAATTACAGAGCAGTCCTCTCACTCACAATTGTCCCCTCTGTTTTCTGCATGGCAGTGGTCCGTTACTTCAGGGGACAGCTGCGTGTTTGAAATGTTCAGCTAAATCGCTGCCTGCCCCGCCAGTAGCAGAGCACTGCACACGGTGCTGGGAAGACTCCATCGTCCTCCGGAGCGAGAGCCACTGGGTAATCGGGCTCTGAGCTGTCAGGGTTCGCAGCAGGGGACGTAGCCGCCCAACCTGCTCTCGCTGCCCCTGAGAAATCCCACCTCTGGGTGCAAGGACCAATCGGCTCGGCAGCCGATCGGCAAGGTCAGCAGAGCAGGAGGTTCTGGGTGCTGGCAGCCTCGCATGTGGCTGCCGGGAAACCTGAAGGCTGAGCAACAATAACCCCAGCCAGTCCTTAGTCCCACGTCACAAACCAGCTCCTGGCCAGGGCCTGCTGCTCTGCTGGGCCACTCCACACTCCAGCACCTTGGTGAGCCACACAAAATAACGCAGAGCCAGGGTGGGCGAGAGGGAGGGTCATTGGGCCCCTTGTCAGGCCAGCGCGTGCGGCCCCAGGTGGGAGCTGAAAGTCACCGTGCAGCTGGCAGCGCCTGCTGGGCCGCGCTCAGACGCTCAGTGTCCAGCGAAGGGCTGAGCTGCAGAATGGAGCTGGTGGAGTCCCAGGTTCCAGACCCGGCGCTAAGGCCTGAACAGCAAATACTGAAACCACCTCATTGTCCTGCCCCAAATCCCGCCCAGCCCTGGCATCTCACACAACCAAAGTAAAGTGGGGCAGGGCCCGATGCTTGATTCCCTCAGGCTCTGGGAGCACAGGAGACGGGATCAGACCCACTCCTGAGCTGGCCTGGTCTCAGCTGGCTGCAGGAACTAGTGGCAAAATCACACTGCCTGACGGGTATGGTGGGAAAAAAAGGTTGACAATGCGGAGCCAGCTGGCTGAGATCTCCTGCTAATTTTATAGTAATGGGCTCATTGTATCCTACACTCCCGCCTGTTTGTCTCTCCCGACCGTCGAATCTGGGCATAAACTGCGTCATGAGCAGCCTGGGGGCGAGATGGTCTTTCTTTGGTTCAGCACAATGGGGCCCTCAGCACTACCGACGGACAATTGAAAATCAGATGGCAACAAGAGGAACTACAATAGGAATGAAATATTAATTGTTTTATTCTGCACCATGCTTAACAAATGCCAATCGCATTGTTTAGTGCCTCTCCGGAAGATGCTCAGCTACCAGAGTGAGGAATGTGGGGTGGAAGAGGACAGAGCTGTTTCCCCCATAGAGAATTTAAAGGCTATTATTGCTTTTCTCCATGAGGGTAGTTATGGGGAAACAGAACTCCAAGACCCTATTGTAAGAGCCATACACTAGTACAGTGGGCTACATCACAGCCACAAGGTAAGAGATTGCAAGGAAACTTGTCTCTGGCCCTTTATTAAAAATACAAAAGGGAAGTGACCTCTCTAACCTTGAACAAGAGAAATGGGATGGACCAAAATAAGAATTTCTCTCCAGATGGACATCCTGAGGTTAGAGAGACTATCACTGCATCGGAGATTGCCCAGCGATGCTAACAGATGTCTCAATAGTGTTTAACTGATATTGAGGTACCAAATCACAGAGACATTTATAAAGAAGAGGACACTGTGGAGCTGGTCTCCTGATCATTATCCCTGTAGCGATGTCAAGGTCACAGTTCAGAGCTGGGTTATCCGCTCCTCCCGTGCCAAACATCACGTGGCCTAAAGGACTCTGTAGAGCTGACACTCACAGCTGAGGGTGGATCCTGCACTCGTCCCTGGTTCTGCAACCCTATTTGCACCTGCGGGCAGAGAAAGGGGCCTGTATGGAGTGGGATGAGGACACAGATTTTATGTAAGGTGCATCCAAGAGAGGTGTGCTGCTCCTTTTTCCATACAACATGTAGCCTTTACGTTGGACATAATGTAAGATATTTCAGAGCTCAGGATTTACTGACTCATGGGAAGAAGCCCCTGCTCTGAACACAGGAATAACAGACATATTTTGATTACAAAATGTTGAAAAGTTACAAAGAAACAGGTGTGTGCGTGTGTAACCATGTTTGCGGGGGTGCAAGGTGTGCATGAGACAAGCAAGCACAGATGCAAATGACTGTGCAGTCAGTAGGAGTTGATGTGATTAGCACTTCAGCCTGGATAGCTGAACAGTTCATTTCAGGGCTGTTAAACACTGTTTTACATATTTATTAAATTGAAGAGAATTTTCCCCAACTAAGGCGTCTCAATGATCATTCTGTCTGACAAGCACCCACCATCAGCTGGAAGCTGTATTTGATTTGCAGCACTTGCATCTCTTCTATTACATTACAATGATGTTACTTACGTTGCTCCTGCCAGGAGTCAGTAAAACTTAGGAGCAACAGTTGCAGCAAAGATGAGAATTCTGGCTACCTGGGCCCTGGATTCTGCATGCCCAATGTGACAGCTCTGACTGATGAGTTCCTCACTTCATTCCAATCTGTTCAGAGTCAGGCGAGACAGTCATTTTTTTCAAGCCCTGTCATATATAAAAGCAATTGAGTCAGCAGGCATCAGTTGTCTGGCACAGGGAGAGATTACATTTTTACAAGGTTTAGCAGAAGGTCTATAAAAGTTTGTTCATTCTTTAAAAAAAATTAATACAAAAACGACAACCCCTTCCCCCTCCCAAAAAAAAAAACCCTTGAAAATTGAAATGCAATATTTGCAAAAGTTCTGCTGCAAGAGCCTTTCTATTGTGAGAGTAGATTGGTGAGAATTTAGAAATGAGACAGTGTCTGAGTTGCATTTCAGGACAATTCTAGGGTTAAACTGGGAATGTTCCTGATATTTCAGCAATTCACATTGTTAAATGAGGGGTTTTTATTTCCCATATTTAAGGGTCATCAACATGTGTAAATAGTAAGCCAAAAGTTGTCTCCTGTTTTTTTCCTGGGCAGTGGAGGGCAGCTAATGGCACTCACCATCCGGCCTCCAAGCTCCATCAATCCATCGCCTAAACCCAGCAATCAGTGCATAGACCTTGCCCTGAAACGCAGCATGCTGCACTGTACAGCACCCTGGGAAATTGGCCAGACTAGTTAGCTGCAAAGTTTAGATCATTCCTCTTATTCATTCTCACAATGATCTCACCTTTCTCCTTTCCCAAGTGCCTCCGTAACTAGATCATCCAGACTCTTTTCTCCCACAGTCTCCCTGTCCAAAATGCCCTCAGCCGTCCTCAGCCCTCTTCCCTTCCAGCCTTCCACCGAGTGTCTCAGGGTCATTCATGGCCACACAGAGCAGACAGGATCTTAGCCTTGAGGTCTGCTCTGGAAGCCCCAAACTCTGTACATTCCATGGGGCTCGACTGATTTGACAAGGAATTGGTCAATATTTTTTGATTGAAAATGTTTCCCATTAGAAACTGTGATTTCATCAAAACTGACATTTTCAATGGGAAAATGTTGATTTAAAGTGCGCTTTTTGATTTTCTGAGCGAGCGAATCCAAATGAAACACTGCTTTTCAATTCAACATTTCACAACTGAACAACGTTTCATTTCAATGTTTTGATCTAAAATGTTGAAAATTTCCATTGTAGTTTCCCATTTGAAATTTTGCAAGATGCCAACATTGTGATCGCGTGACTTTTTGTTGTGACTCAGAATGGGAAATAATTTCAAAATGGCAAACTTTCTCCTGAAAGACAAATGCTGCATGCCATACATCTCTTGCGGAATGCAGGGATTGAAAGACTGAATCAACCCTGGTGGGGGGAAATCTTGGGTTCCAGGGACCCTAGTTATTTCAGAGTAGCAGCCGTGTTAGTCTGTATTTGCAAAAAGAAAAGGAGTACTTGTGGCACCTTAGAGACTTGGTACTTATGGCTCAATCCTGCAATGATTTCAGGCTTGAGTTGTGACTCACGTGAGTCGTCCCGTTATCATCTTTGTGGTACTGAGCCCTAAACAACCTAACTGGTTTTAAGGTGGCACTCGATACATTTGTGAATTGGATTATCTGATGGGGTTGCCTGAGCTAACAGGAACTAAATTTGATGACCCAGGAGGCCCCTTCCAGGCTTAGGTCCCTGTATAAGTCATTTCCTGTGTCTGTACATATTGCACCTAGGTTCACCCTCCAATCCTGCAGCTATTTGCTATTTCACCTCTGCTTTGATGTCATCAGATTCTCTTCTGGACGCTTTGGTGGAGAAACTGCATCAGGACTAACTCAGATCCACTAAGGGGGTGGGAAACCACTCATCTTGCAGACTTCTGAAATAGCAATATGGCTACTGGGGGAAAGAGATGCTGGGCACTGTCAGAGACAGGGTCAGATTCCTGGCAAATCCCATATTCCCTCGTGGAGTTGTGCATAGCTGAGCCCATTGTGCAGTAGGAGCTGAAGACTCACTCTGCAGGGATAGTGTTAGCTTATTATCAGTGGCTGCCTGATGGTTGTTACAGCCCTAGGAAACACCAGCATGAATCTGCAACTATGGATTTTTTTTTGACAGAAGCTGACTCCCCCCGGGACGGCTGTTCATTATGAGTTAAAGAGAGAGTTACTGTTGCTACATCAAATCTTGTTACAATGATCTTTTATTATAAATATGGAGTGTTAATTATCAGAGAGTATTAAACAAAACATTAGCTTTCTGACCCCAGGAGATGGGAACAGTTTTCACCAATGTCTCCTGCGGATCTATAGGGCCCCTGGGCTAGACGCCAAGGTTTGCGTTGGACGAAGGCAGGCGCTGGAAAGATTCGACTACTTCTTACATGCGGAGCTGAGCCTTCCAGTGCAATGTCTTATCGCACCTGGCATCTTTCTGACCCAATGCTGGACTCCACTTGTACAGCCCTGCACCATGGCAGAATTCACCACTGGAACTTGTGCACAGCTGCATTCTGGGCCTCCTCATGTGACCCCAGGCGAGAAAATATTTTCCGAGGTGATAAATGTCACCAGACTAAAAAACTGGGAGAGAAGCAGCCGGACTCAGGAGGGAGCTTGGCCTGGCCAGCCCCTGACTGCTCCACACCTGCCAGCCATGTATCTGGAGGTGCTGTCGAGCCGGTGCTCAGGGAAGGACCCCACTGCTGAAGGAGGCCCAGGCCTGGTAGTCTGAGGGCAGTGGGATCCTTTCTACACAGGGGATGTAAAGTTGTGTGAACCGCTTCTTTCTTGACCAGGATGCCAGCAGGGCCTGCTTCCTGTCATTGTCCCCATTGGACACTGGGGTCTAACTCCCGTTCCATGGCCCAGCTGCAGATGTGCTTGAGGAATCATTCTTCCCAAGAGCCCCAGAGAGCGATGCTGAGCTGGAATCAGCCCCGGGCAGCTCCAGCAGAGACCAGCCTCCATGACTATAACAGTAATTATGAGATAAAGCGACTCCCAGACAGCTGCTCCTGGCTTAGCCAGGGGAGGGCTTGGCTGTGGCTAATCCAGTAAATCTACTTCCTGCAGCTCACAAGAGTCCTGTGCAAAACTCAGCTGCGGAAACTCTCCTTCAGTGCCGCTCTATGAGGCAGGGCTATGATCGCCTGTGTCTGTGCAGCACCCAGGATGGGCCTTTGGGTGCTGATGCAATAGAATCATAGAATCATAGAATATCAGGGTTGGAAGGGACCCCAGAAGGTCATCTAGTCCAACCCCCTGCTCAAAGCAGGACCAAGTCCCAGTTAAATCATCCCAGCCAGGGCTTTGTCAAGCCTGACCTTAAAAACCTCTAAGGAAGGAGATTCTACCACCTCCCTAGGTAACGCATTCCAGTGTTTCACCACCCTCTTAGTGAAAAAGTTTTTCCTAATATCCAATTTAAACCTCCCCCATTGCAACTTGAGACCATTACTCCTCGTTCTGTCTTCTGCTACCATTGAGAACAGTCTAGAGCCATCCTCTTTGAAACCCCCTTTCAGGTAGTTGAAAGCAGCTATCAAATCCCCTCTCATTCTTCTCTTCTGCAGACTAAACAATCCCAGCTCCCTCAGCCTCTCCTCATAAGTCATGTGCTCTAGACCTCTAATCATTTTCGTTGCCCTTCGTTGTACTCTTTCCAATTTATCCACATCCTTCCTGTAGTGTGGGGCCCAAAACTGGACACAGTACTCCAGATGAGGCCTCACCAGTGTCGAATAGAGGGGAACGATCACGTCCCTCGATCTGCTCGCTATGCCCCTACTTATACATCCCAAAATGCCATTGGCCTTCTTGGCAACAAGGGCACACTGCTGACTCATATCCAGCTTCTCGTCCACTGTCACCCCTAGGTCCTTTTCCGCAGAACTGCTGCCGAGCCATTCGGTCCCTAGTCTGTAGCGGTGCATTGGATTCTTCCATCCTAAGTGCAGGACCCTGCACTTATCCTTATTGAACCTCATTAGATTTCTTTTGGCCCAATCCTCCAATTTGTCTAGGTCCTTCTGTATCCTATCCCTCCCCTCCAGCGTATCTACCACTCCTCCCAGTTTAGTATCATCCGCAAATTTGCTGAGAGTGCAATCCACACCATCCTCCAGATCATTTATGAAGATATTGAACAAAACGGGCCCCAGGACCGACCCCTGGGGCACTCCACTTGACACCGGCTGCCAACTAGACATGGAGCCATTGATCACTACCCGTTGAGCCCGACAATCTAGCCAGCTTTCTACCCACCTTATAGTGCATTCATCCAGCCCATACTTCCTTAACTTGCTGACAAGAATGCTGTGGGAGACCGTGTCAAAAGCTTTGCTAAAGTCAAGAAACATATAGAAATAGAAATAGAATAGAATAGAATAGAAACGATAAACATCACCATCACATCAGGCGCATACACTGAGTCCCGATGTGACCACATCTGCCCGGCCACCACAAAGGAGACAAAACACAGCCAGAGCTGGGACCTGGCACCTTTCACCAGCACCATGGCTCGGTCTGGGCTCTCCCCAGTCTATTTTCTCACTGAGGAAAATGCTATTCTCAGCACCGCTGCTGACTCTTCCCAGACCAGTGTGGTTGGAAGGCCCTGCCTGTGGGCCCATGGAAAACCTTTGTCACAAACAGGCTGGTCCCTAGGGCTTGGGATACACGACATGAGAGGGAGGCTGCTCTGATATCCAGGGAAGGGAAACATGGGGATGCAGTTTTCCTATTGAGTTATCACGGCGATAGAACAATGGCTCAGGAGATGATGGTTACTCCATGTAACATGCACACAAGGCTACAGCCCCTAAACAACTTACCCCGGGGGTCTGATTGTGGAACGGGGTTTGAGTGGCCATCGAGGGGGCTGGCACATGATTGTTCTCAGATAAGGGCCCAATCTAGCAAACTGGCAAAGCATCTACCAGTCCTAGTGTGTTTTCTGCTTTGGTGCCAGGCTGCTGGAGCATGCGTGGCTCTCAGCACCAAGGAGAGTTCCCGCAGCAGCACCTGGAAGTGCAGGGCCCCAGAGATTCAAACTCATTTCTTAAAAAGGCACATTTCCAAGCTCTGGGGAAAGGTTCTAGGTCATGGTGGGGCAGGGAGTCTGGCATGAGCTTTGGGCCCAGGCGGGAGTAGGGCTGAGGGGCAATTGCTGCTCTATGGCTCTATTGGAGACCGTTCACCAGGACTTCATTTGTAATGAAAGAGCTTCCGGGGTTCAAGCAATATTTTTACCTTCATAACTGACATGGCAGGCCCAGGTCTGAATTGCCAGTCCCAGAGGTGCCAGCCTCTGAATTGCCAGTCCCAGAGGTGCCAGGCTCTGAACTGCGAGGCTCAGAGGTGCCAGGCTCTGAACTGCTAGGCCCGGAGGTGCTGGGTCTGAACTGCCAGGCCTAGAGGTGCCAGGTCTGACCTGCCAGGCCCAGAGGTGCCGGGGCTCTGAACTGTCAAATCCAGATGTGCTGGGCGCTGAACTGCAGGTCCAGAGATGCTGGGCTCTGAACTGCCAAGTCCAGATGTGCCGGGTGCTGAACTGCAGGCCCAGAGGTGCCAAGGCTCAGTCCTGGCAAGCCCTGGCACAAATGAAGCACTGCAGCTCACCTGTGCCTTGCTGAAATATCTGTCGACTTTGGAGCTTTCATGTGAAAATGGCTGTAAAGTTTTGAAAGGGAAGCTGCGAGCTGTTTGCTGAGCAGAGTGTGGATGTGTGGGCCCCGACACTGCCTGGAATTTGTGACACCATCTGAGCAGGGAGCCAGCACCAAGCCAGCCTCACGGTGCCAGGGCAGGATCACATTCTCACCAGCACAAACCCTGTTCTGCTTAGTGGCACAGATCCCTCTAGGTGGGAAGCTGTGACGCAGCAGGGAGGGGGGAGTGTTGACCTGGGAATGTGGCAGGGGAGTTTCACTGGGGATGGGAGACCTGAGAGCCTGTCACCTGAGCCAGGAAGAGGAGGTAACACCTCTGCCCGGGAATGTGGACAAAGGCTGCAGGAGGGAGCCTGCTGGGGGTCGGGGGGGGTTTAGTTTCAGTTTGGTGCTGGGTGGTGGAACGCAGGGAACCCCAGGGCTGGGGTCTAAGCTCCCTGCCCCCAAGAAGGACTTGACTGAGGGGTCCTGGTTGTACCCACAAGCTCTGTTTTAGACTGTGTTCCTGTTGTCCAATAAACCTTCTGTTTTACTGGCTGGCTGAGAGTCTCAGTGAATCCCAGGAAGAGGGGTGAAGACCCTGGACTCCCCCACACTCCGTGACAACTGGTGGCAGAGGTGGGATCTACTGCACCCTGTGGATGGCGCTTCCTGCAGTAAGTGACTGGGGAGCAGTAAAACGAAGGGGGATTGACGGGGACCAGGCGTGCTGAAGATTCAGAGAGAGACGGTTTCAGGGGGCGGTTAACCCCTGGGAGTGTGTGACCAGAAAGAAGGACTTTTGCAGTAACAGGGTCCCCCAGGGGGATTGCAGCAAGCGGTCCCAGGGGTGGAGGAGTCCGCAGCTCGACCCTGGCAAAGAGGGGGTGACCTCAAGAAGGGCTGGCACCCTTGGGGTTCTTCCTGGAAACCATGGAAAGCTGCCCAGGCCAGCGAGTGGCCAGCAGGGAGATGTTTGCTAAACGCCTTAAGAGCGATCTGGTGGAGCTGTGCAGGCAGAGGGGGCTGCGCATTGGGAGGTCCACCAAGGAACAGCTGATTGCCCAGTTGGAGGAGAGGGATCACTTGGATGACCCAATCCCTGTCCCTGAGGGAAGCTGCCCAGTGGAGGCAGCGTGGACCCTGGGGCCTGACTGGGCTGGGAGGGGTCGGACTGCTGCCAAGGACATCCCGAGACCCTTCCTACCTATGCCTAAGGGAAGGGTTGGGGGAAGCCCAGTGAATACCGAGGGCATCCTGACTGGCAAGGGATCCTTTCGGCAGAGCTCCTCATCCCTGGAGTGGAGGCGGCTGGAATGGGAGAGGGAGATGAAAATGATGGACCTGGAGGATCATGAAAAGCAATGTCAGCATGAGCGGGAGGAGGAGGAGAGGCAACGTCAGCATGCACTGGAGCTGGCCAGGCTGAAGCGCAGTGGGGCCCCGACTGCAGTGAGTGAGGGGGACCCAAGACTGTAAGGAGATTTGATAAGTGCTTCCTGGCCCAGCATAAGGAGGGGGAGGACATAGATAGCTTCCTGACAGCCTTTGAGAATGCCTGTGAGATGCACAGGGTTGACCCTGCAGACAGACTCCAGTTTCTCACCCCTTTACTGGACCCCAAAGCCGTGGAGGCGTACAGCTGAATGAAAGGGGCGGAGGCAGGGGACTACGAACTGTTCAAAAAAGCCCTGCTCCGTGAGTTTGGGCTGACCCCCGAGATGTACCGGAAAAGGTTCCGGAGTCAGTGTAAAACACCTGAGGTCACATACCTACAACTGGTCAACCGAATGCAGGGATATGCCCACAAGTGGACAGCTGGGGCCCACGCTAAAGAGGACCTGCTTGACCTAATTGTACTGGAGCAACTGTATGAACAGTGCCCTTCCGAGGCTACGGTTGGTGGACAAAAAGCTAGAGAACCCACAGCACGCAGGGCAGCTGGCCGATGAATTTGTGAACAGTCGGTCAGGGGGTAGCAGGGAGGAGTCCCAAAAGAAAAGGCCCCCTACAATGCAGAGAGAGAGTTACCATGGGACCTCCCAGCAGAGAAATATGGAGAACCCCCTCCCAAGGGGAACGCCTGGCGTCAGGACCATCCGACCCACTCGAGGGGACCAATGTGACCTGAGCTGCTATCACTGTGGCCAGAGAGGCCACGTACGGACCCAGTGCCCCAGTCTCAGGGACAGACTGAGGAAACCCAACCTACCCAGGGTTAACTAGATAAGGACCCAGCTGGATGAGGGGCAGACGGCCCAGGCAAGGGGGGCTGCCAGCTTACCACCTGCTCAGGAGGGAAGAGTACCCCAGGCCAGCTCCTCCAGAGGGCTGGATGCTCTGGACTCAGGGTTCTCGGTTTACAGGGTGGGCACAGGGCTGTCCCTCCGGAGAGAGGGCCTTCTTCCTCTGGAGGTGGATGGGAGGAAGGTCAATGGATACTGGGATACGGGCATGGAGGTGACGCTGGCCCAGCCCGAGGTGGTGGCCCCAGATCGGGTGGTGCCCAACACCTGCCTGACCCTGACGGGGGGGGGGTGGGAACCCATTCAAGGTGTCCATGGCAAGGGTACACCTGAAATAGGGGGCCAAGGATGGCCCCAAGGATGTGGGGTGCATCACCATTTGCCCACTGAGGTTTTGATGGGGGGGGACCTAGAGAACTGGCCAAGCAACCCCCAGACCACCCTGGTTGTGACCCGTAGCCAGAGCTGGCGAGGGGCACTGCACCCCGACCTTGGGGAGGGTATCACACTGGAGGCGCAGGACCCTACCCTGGTGGGGAGGGAGCGCCGAGGGGCACGGCTCAGAGAAGCTGTGACCTCAGACCCGGCCAGCGAGAGGGAACCGGGCCCCATCCCCTCCCCAGCTGCTGAGTTCCAGGCCGAGTTGCAGAAAGATCCCTCCTTGCGGAAGCTCAGGGACCTGGCCGACCTCAGTGTGGTACGGACCATGAGGAGAGGTTGCCAGGAGAGATTCCTGTGGGAGGAGGGGTTCCTGTACCGAGAATTGGCTCCCCCAGGGGAAGTGGAGTCCTGTGCGGTCAGGAGGCAGCTGGTGGGTCCCCCAGAAGTATCGCCGCAAGCTCCTGTACCTGGCCCATGACATCCCCCTCTCAGGGCACCAGGGAATCCGGTGCACCCGGCAGAGGCTGCTACAGAACTTTTACTGGCCTGGGGTCTTTACCACTATCCGGCAGTGTTGCCGATCCTGTGACCCCTGTCAGAGGGTGGGGAAGGCCCGGGACAAGGGGAAAGCGGCTTTGAAACCTTTGCCTATCATAGAGGAACCTTTCCAGAAGGTGACCATGGACATAGTGGGGCCTCTCAGCAAGACGACCCGGTCGGGGAAGAAATACATCCTGGTGGTGGTAGATTTCGCCACCTGCTACCCCGAGGCAGTGCCCTTAGCTTCCACTAAAGCAGACACCGTGGCAGATGCGCTGCTGACCACTTTCAGCCGAGTGGGGTTCCCCAAGGAAATCTTGACAGACCAAGTGTCCAACTTCATGTCGGCTCTGCTCCGGTGCTTGTGGGGGAAATGTGGGGTCCGGCACAACTGGGCCTCAGCGTATCACCCCCAGTCCAGTGGGCTGGTGGAGAGGTTCAATGGGACGCTAAAGATGATGCTGAAAACCTTTATGAACCAGCACCCGCAGGATTGGGACAAGCACTTACCTCACCTGCTGTTCGCGTACAGGGAGGTACCCCAGGAGTCGACCAGGTTTTCGCCTTTCGAACTGTTATATGGCAGGAGGGTGAGGGGCCCCCTGGACTGGATGAGAGACGAATGGGAGGGGAAGGCCACTCCCGATGGAGAGTCAGTGGTGGAGTATGTCCTGATCTTCCGAGAGAGACTTGCTGAACTCATGGGCCTGGCCAGGGAGAATCTGGCCAGAGCCCAGAGGAAGCGGAAGGTCTGGTATGACCGCACGGCGCGGGCCCGCGCCTATGCCACTGGGGATCAGGTGATGGTTCTCATCCCCGTGAGAAAGAACAAACTACAGGCCACCTGGGAGGGCCCTTTCAAGGTTGTCAAGCAGCTAAATGAGGTAAACTATGTGGGGGAGCTGTCGAACCGGGCGCACCACCGCCAGGTGTACCATGTGAATATGATGAAGCCGTATTATGCCAGTGGTGTTGGCCGTGTGTAGACATTGGGAGAAGCAGGGAGATGACCCTTTAGTAGATCTATTCCCTGGGACCAGAGCTGATTCCCCCCTGGAAACAATTCCCCCCTCGGATCAGCTCACCCCTGCCCACCACGCTGAGATCAGAGGGGTGCTGCATCCGTACCGACAGCTGTTTTCCAACCAGCCTGGACGCACTAGTCTGACTGTCCACAGGGTGCAGACAGGGTCGCACCCGCTGATAAGATGCTCCCCCTTCCGCATCACAGGGAAAACTGCTCAGGACCAGGAAAGAGAGGTCAGGGACATGCTGGCTTTGGGGGTGATCCAGCCATATGCCAGCCCTTGGGCCTCGCTGGTCGTGCTGGTCCCCAAAAAGGACAGGTCGATCCGGTTCTGTGTTGACTATCGGAAGCTCAAGGCCATCACTGTATCTGATGCCTACCCCATGCCCAGGCCTGACGAACTCCTAGACAAATTGGGAGGAGCTCGATACCTCACCACCATGGACCTTACAAAGGGCTACTGGCAAGTGCCGCTGGATGCAGATGCCTGGCTGAAATCGGCCTTTATCACCCCTCTGGGGCTCTGAGTTCCTGACCCTGCCTTTCAGCCTCAAGGGAGCACCGGCCACCTTCCAGCGCCTGGTGGATCCGCTACTGAGGGGGATGGAGAGTTTTGCCGTGGCGTATATTGATGACATCTGTGTCTTTAGCCAGACCCGGGAGGACCATGTGTCCCAGGTTAGACAAGTGCTGGACCGACTCCAGGGGGCTGGGCTGACTGTAAAAGCTGAGAAGTGCAAGGTGGGGATGGCTGAAGCATCTTACCTGGGCCATCGGGTGGGGAGCGGCCGCCTAAAGCCCGAACCAGCTAAGGTGGAGGTGATCAGAGACTGGCCCGCTCCCCACACCAAAAAGCAGGTCCAAGCCTTTATTGGGTTGGCAGGATACTACCGAAGGTTTGTGCCCCGCTTTAGCGCCATCGCCACCCCCATCACCGAGCTATGCAAGAAAGAGAAGCCAGACAAGGTGGTCTGGACCGTGCAGTGCCAGGAGGCTTTCCGGGCGCTGAAGGAGGCTCTGGTCAGTGGCCCAGTTCTGGCAAACCCAGACTTTGACAAGCCCTTTATGGTGTTCACCGACACCTCAGACATGGGACTGGGGGCGGTGTTAATGCAGGAGGATGAAAAGGGGGAGAGACACCCCATCATGTACCTGAGCAGGATTAGGACATGGACGTGGTCCATGTGAAGGGAAGTGCCAACATGATAGCGGATGCGTTGTCCCGGAGAGGGGGCCCTGAACTTCCCCAGGTCACGGGTCAGAGTGACCCTGCTCAGTTCAGTCTCTAAGGGGGAGAGATGGGACGGAGCAGGGAGGGGGTAGTGTTGACCTGGGACTGTGGCAGGGGGGTTTCACTGGGGGTGGGAGACCTGAGAGCCTGTAACCTGAGCCAGGAGGGGGAGGGGGAGGTGACACCTCTGCTCTGGGAATGTGGGCAAAGGCTGCAGGAGGGAGCCTGCTGGGGGGGTTTAGTTTCAGTTTGGTGCTGGTTGGTGGAACGCAGGGAACCCCAGGGCTGGGGTCTAAGCTCCCTGCCCCCAAGAAGGACTTAACTGAGGGGTCCTGGTTGTACCCACAAGCTCTGTTTTAGACTGTGATCCTGTTGTCCAATAAACCTTCCGTTTTACTGGCTGGCTGAGAGTCTCAGTGAATCCCAGGAAGAGGGGTGCAGGCCCCGGACTCCCCCACACTCTGTGACAGAAGCCACCTGGATGACTGCTGAGACAGAGGCATTTCTCACAGTGGGGGCCTGTGTCCCTGCGAGCTTTGTTTGCCTGCATGGGTATTGCACAGGAACCCTCTGCAGGGCATGACAACAACTTTATGGCATCTATTAACTTACGGACAGTGCTACGTAATCTCATGTGCCAGCAAATGGAGCCCTCCCTCCTCACGCATCTCTTTTTTGCAGCATGTTTGTAACATGACCTGCAGGCAGCCATATAAATCAGTCAGCAAGGAAGAGCCTGGGGCAGGGAGAATCACCCTCTCTGGTGATGTTCTCTGCTTGTGAAGAGAACTGCATCACAGCTGACAAAAACACCCTTCCTGGACGAGCTGACTTCTTCCGCATTCAGTGAAGTAACACGAGCAAGACCAGCTGCAATCACGCCATCTGGTGAGCCCAGCTAATGTATGCAGCAGCAGAAAGTCTAACAATCACCTTAGAGAACCATTAAATGATGAAAAGCTCAGACATCAAATCCTAACCCCTCAGCACAGTTATACCGAGCTTAAACCTGTATGTTAAAAATTTGTCTTCACGTTCATTAATGCTGAAATTTATTACGGAAAAGAGAAGTTCTTTATTCTAAGAAAACTGTAGCTGGAGCACATGTAAATTGCAAGCTTTTACTAGCACATAAACCGGGAAAAAGCTTTGAGATACATCTGCATTACACTAAACTGCATCCATAATTCATACCTAAAGGAGAAAGTTTTAGCACTCTCCGAGGTTTGCTAGTATCTATTATTGATGGGCCCCTGTTAGGCAACAATAGGCTACTTCTTATTCACAAGCCATTTACTGTTTTAGTCAATTCTGCAGGAGGCTGCAGCACCTTTATTCATCAGAATCAGCTTTCAATTAGATTGCGGCAAGGCTTTGGAAGGGATTTACCTAAGAAGTTCAAGTGACAGTGAATGGAGTGAGCCAGGAGAGCATTGCTAGAGTGAGTCCTGCTCCTTGTGGCTAATTGATAAATCAGGAAGGCAAACAACAGCTCTTGGTCTGAGGAGTGTCAGAATCAGCAGCTCACAGGAGACGGTGGGCCGGTTAGTGGCCTGCAGTGGACCAGATAAAAGCTGGGAACAATTTGGAGGCATTTAACTGTGCATGGGGTGGAGGAAGGGTTCAACTCTCTGCATGGGGGGTAATTACACACGCTGCAGACCTTCCCAATGAAGCTGGACAAAGCCCTGGAGAATACACTGCAGAGAGCAGCTGTGCATTGTTCCCCCAGCCCCAGGGGATGGACTATTGACCTAATGGGGCTTCTCCATCCTGGGTGACCATGACACACTCTGCAACAGGCTGGAGTTCAGGGTGGACGCGCAGCACGGTGCGTGTAGATCGTGGAATTCCCCATGTTGGGCACGGGAGGGCGGGGGGACGGGGGAGGAAGTGAAGGGGCAGTGCCCAGATAGAATCAGAAAAAAAGTTCCTCTGAAAGAGACTTGGGCAAAACTCGAGAGGTGTAAACATAAGAACGACCAGACTGGGTCACACCAAAGGTCCATCTAGCCCAGTATCCTGTCTGCCGACAGGGGCCAGTGCCAGGTGCCCCAAAGGGAATGAACAGAACAGGGAATCATCCAGTGATCCATCCCCTGTCACCCATTCCCAGCTTCTGGTCAGAATCCCTGCCCATCCTGGCTAATAGCCATTGATGCACCTATCCTCCATGAATTTATCTAGTTCTTTTTTGAACCCTGTTATGGTCTTGTTCTTCACAACATCCTCTGGCAAGGAGTTCCACAGATTGACTGTGCACTGTGTGAAGAAATACTTCCTTTGTTTGTTTTAAATCTGCTGCCTGTTAATTTCATTTGGTGACAGCTAGTTCTTGTGTTATGAGAAGGAGTAAACAACACTTCCTTATTCACATTCTCCAATACAATGTGTTATTGGTGCCACCCCCAGACTCCTCATGCCAGGGTCATTCTAACCCAAGTGCTCTTCCACGGGGCGTGGGCAATGGGGCCCGCTCATTCTGCCTGGAGGGCTCTGTCATTCATGGTGGCAAAGGCCTCAGCAGCAGCTCTCTCATGCAGATCCCAGACTGCCCAAGCGCTGGGCGCCATGTTTGGCACACCAGCTACAGACACCCTGGAGCAAGCACCTCCTCCCCAGCACTGCATCCCACATACCTGCGCAGCCCCTTTGACCCCTTTGCCTGGGCCGCAGAGACATTCTCAGTTACCCAGGGAGCCGGCCTGTCCCCTCTGGGACAGCAGGGCCACTTGCCAACACAGCCCTTCACTCCAAGAAGCTGGGAGCCCCGCAGGTCTCGCTCAGCTCTCAGTGAGCTCGTCTTAAAGGGCTTTTTATGTATATTTACTTAATAGTCGCTTCCAGCTTCTTCCTCTCTCATCGTCTCCTTTCCCCCTTTCTTCTCTTCCCTCCCTGCTCCCTGCTTAGTGCCACAGGTCAGCTTAGCTGCTCGTTATGGTCTTGGGAAGAACCTGGCAGGCATGGAATGGGCTGGCCCCATTTGTGCCTGAGCCAAGGGAGGGGGCTCAGGGAGGGGGATGAGACGGAGGGAAACACAGCAGGCTTCATGTCTTGCTATTTGCAGCCGTCCCAGAGCAGAGAGGTTCCAAGCCTGTGGCTTTAACTCGGTGTTTCTAGGTGGGAGATACCGGGTGAGCAAATCCCGAGTGCCACCTCTTAGGAGTCAGTGCCAGGGCCTCCGGCACCTCTGGGGAGTTCAGAGAGGCCTGGGAAGGGGTGGGAACCCCCAGACTTTTCTCCTTCTCCCTAGAGCTACTTGAAAATGGGAACCTTTCTCACACATACAAATGCATCCCCTTGTTTCATGCCAATTTGAAGTGTGGGCAGCGTGTGGGCATGGCCCTGGAGCCAGCACTAGCAGGGTGGGGCATTGGGGAGACTCAGCCAGGTTTGTTCGTGGAGATTTCAACAAAAAATATTGACAAAAAAATGGAACCTTGGAAAACATCACCCCGCTCCCCCCCATGCAAACTCATGGGGGGACCTCGGTGCCAGACCTGGAGGAGCAGCAGCCTTGTTCTCTCTGAGCTGTTCGGGGCCTGACGGGTGTCACACCACTCAGCCACTTGTGCTGAACTCTGGCAACAAAGGCTCCTGCCCTGCAGGGCCAGCCCATCTCAGGGGATCGCTAGGAACACGATGCAGCGTCCTGCCCTTGGGGAGATCCCCGGCGCAATGGCTCTGGGCATGAGGCTGACATGTCTGCTTTCCCAGAGATGAGGGGGACTCATTCTTAGAGTCACTCAGAGCAAGTTTCAGAGTAGCAGCCGTGTTAGTCTGTATTCGCAAAAAAGAAAAGGAGGACTTGTGGCACCTTAGAGACTAACAAATTTATTTGAGCATAAGCTTTCGTGAGCTACAGCTCACTTCATCGGATGCATTCAGTGGAAAATACAGTGGGGAGATTTATATACACACACAGAGAACTACACACAGTAGTTGGAGGCCCTCGTCCTCCAGGACTGTCAATCCGATACCTTTTGTCAGCAGCAAATTCAATTGGATTGACAGTCCTGGAGGATGAGGGCCTCCAACTACTGTGTGTAGTTCTCTGTGTTTGTATATAAATCTCCCCACTGTATTTTCCATTGAATGCATCCGATGAAGTGAGCTGTAGCTCACGAAAGCTTATGCTCAAATAAATTTGTTAGTCTCTAAGGTGCCACAAGTCCTCCTTTTCTTTCAGAGCAAGTTGGGCCCCATGGAGACAGGATAGACCAGGGCTGGATGGGCCTATGGCGTTGCCCTGAGCAATCAGCGAGGAACGGAAAAGCCTCTCTGCTAGGGATACCCCATTCTGTGTGACAAATGCCCGTGAGTAAGGGTCGCTCGTGGGGCCCGAGTGAGCACGACAGAGTGAGTATCATTGTAGAGTGTGAAAGGAGACCAGACATGCCAGATGAGCCGAGTCCCAAAGAGAAATGTAAAACACAGGGCAAGCCATCCCACAAACCAGCAGCCTCACCGGCAGAGTTTAGCGATAGAAAAACAACGGCTGGGAACGCGGCCCAAACTCCCAGTGCTTTGGTGCATGGCTTCCTCCCACTCACATGCTGAGCCTAGGCTGAAAGCAGCCCCAGAATGCAGTCTGTCCCCATTACTGCACGAGCTCGGCCGTTTAAAGCCTGCTCACGGCAGGTGAGGGATGTGTCCTTGTTCCGCCCATGGCGTGCTTTCCATGCTCAGGGCCTGCTTTTCCAGGCTGCCTGCTCAGCAGGGGCCAGGTTTCTGAAAACCAGTGTCCTTCTCAACTCCCCACGTCACACTATGAAGTAAACGCGTCCCCACAGGACCATCCTGTGTGCAGGCTCTGAGCTGCGTCGGCGGTGCCTGCCCTGAGGGCAGGGAGCAACATGGCTTCCTTTGCATTTGACAGAGCCCTGAACATAAATAAACGGGCACGGGACAGGCTGAGACGTGCCAGTTCCTGAATGCATTGTACGGAGCTATTGCCAGCAGCAGGAAACAGGAGCCCAATTTGCCATTTACTCGGAGAAGGGAAAAATTCCTCCCTGTCCTTAGCCTCCTGTCACTGAGTCCCCGGGCGATGCTCTGGAACTGCTCCCCATGAAGCCAGCCAGGCAGGACTCCAGGGAAGTCTCCTCTCTGTGAGCAGCCTGTCTGCAGGACACACAGCTCACCCGGCTCCCCCCTTCCTGGGTCTGACCTCGGAGCATCCAGCATCCTCTGCCCCTCCGTGCACTTCCCACAGCGAGTCCGCTTAGGCGGGGTCCTGGGGGGGCCAGAGGGTCGTACCCCCCAACTCCGCAGTCAGACGTGAATGTTAGCCAGCCAGTAAAACAGAAGTTTATTAGACGACAAGAACATGGTCTAAAGCAGAGCTTGTAGGTGCAGAGAACAGGACCCCTCAGCCGGGTCCATTTTGGGGGGCAGTGAGCCAGACAACCCCGTCTGCACTTCACTCCAGGTCCCCAGCCAGCCCCAAACTGATTCCTTTGTTCTCCAACCCTTTAGCTCTCACCTTGCAGCGGGGAAGGGCCAGGCCACAAGTTGCCAGGAAACAGGGTGTCGGCCATTCTCTGTGTCCAGACCCCTGCACACACCTGCCCTCTAGGGCTCTGCAACGATCATACACCCTTATCCCACCACATAGATACTTAATAATTGCATAGGGGAAACTGAGGCACCCCTACGATATTCAGAGGAAACATTAAGAACAGTCCAGCTTCGTCACATCTCTCTCCCCTTCGAGACCGAACTGAGCGGGGTCACTTTAGCCGGTGACCTGGGGAAGTTCGAAGCCATCAACGTTCCTATGGATGCCCCAGCATCTCTCCCATTCCTTGGTGGGAGTTACACCAGGCCCTTCCAGTTTCACGCCCTCCCTTAGGTTGGGGGTGGTCGATAGCACTCACATGCCGCATGTGGGAAGGATTATGTGGTCCGTGCCCTTTTGCCACCCCACAACTCCCGGGGGTCAAACTTCTCCCAGCGCTCCAGTCTGGAGGGCTGCAATTCGGGCTCTCTTTGTTAAGAGCCCCCATCTTGACCTGGGCCACATACTGTTCACTTACAGAACTAGCATGGAGACATCCCTTTCTCAACAACCTTGTCTCCCCAACAAGCTGGCCAAACACAGCCACTTGGTTAGAGGACTGTTTAACTTTCTTAACAGCTTTCACTCCATCTGAGACCTTCTCAAAGCCATCCACACTGGATACTCCAACAGGAAAGTCAGTGGCTTCATTCACAACAGAAAATTTCTGGCTGTTAGGAACTGAAACTTTCTTGATTAAATCACTTTCACACCCTTCAGTTGCAATAAACTGCTTGCAAAGACTCCATGAGGATTCCTTTCCCTAGGGGCTTTTCTGTGCAACAATTCACCCTTCACAGAAATTCTGCCCTTACCCTCTTCACCTAGGGCTTGCTCTAGAGAAACACTTTCCTGAGCAACAACAGACTCTTTCTGGGTCTCACTTACATCCAGAATCACCTCTGGCCCATCAGGTGGATTCCTACACAATCCCCTTTCAGGCAAAC
Organism: Dermochelys coriacea; assembly: GCF_009764565.3. Taxonomy (NCBI): domain Eukaryota; kingdom Metazoa; phylum Chordata; order Testudines; family Dermochelyidae; genus Dermochelys; species Dermochelys coriacea. The sequence goes on along the minus strand of NC_050077.1, from coordinate 1,444,588 downwards.
TCACAGACTTCCTAGATAAAAGGTTAGAAGCCTTCTCCTTCCCTTTGCCACACACAAGTTCAGGAATCTTTTCTTTCTTGCTACAGGTTTCCACATCCTCAGTAGGTAACACAATCAAATCACCTTTCTGCTCTCCTTGTGCCCTGGCTAGGATCTCACCCTGATTAGACAGAGTTGCTACAGCCTTTCCCAGCCATACACTAGCAACAGGCAAAATACAAGCACCAGAGTTGTCTGGTCTCTGGGATTTTACATAGACACTAACTGGATGTGACCTAGTTACAGGGCCATTCTCCCTACCACACACAAACTTAGGACCATTCCCTTCCTGGCCTTTAGCTGAATCCAGAACCAACTCTGAGACAACTGTACTATCCTCGACCATCACAGGCTGAAAGGCCCCTTCTGTCTGCTCCACAGACAAAGAAGAGCCGGACACACTTTCTCCTTTAACAAAAAGAAAAGGAGGACTTGTGGCACCTTAGAGACTAACAAATTTATTTGAGCATAAGCTTTCGTGAGCTACAGCTCATTTCATCGGATGCATTCAGTGGAAAATACAGTGGGGAGATTTATACACACACACAGAGAACATGAAACAATGGGTTTTAGCATACACACTGTAAGGAGAGTGATCACTTAAGAGGAGCTACTAACAGCGGGGGGGGGGGAGGGGAAGGGAGGAAGAAAACCTTTTGTGGTGATAATCAAGGTGGGCCATTTCCAGCAGTTGACAAGAACTTCTGAGGAACAGTGGGGGTGGGGTGGGGGGGGGGGAAATAACATGGGGAAATAGTTTTACTTTGTGTAATGACCCATCCACTCCCAGTCTCTATTCAAGCCTAAGTTAATTGTATCCAGTTTGCAAATTAATTCCAATTCAGCAGTCTCTCGTTGGAGTCTGTTTTTGAAGTTTTTTTGTTGAAGGATAGCCACCCTCAGGTCTGTAATCGAGTGACCAGAGAGATTGAAGTGTTCTCCAACTGGTTTTTGAATGTTATAATTCTTGACGTCTGATTTGTGTCCATTTATTCTTTTACGTAGAGACTGTCCAGTTTGACCAATGTACATGGCAGAGGGGCATTGCTGGCACATGATGGCATATATCACATTGGTAGATGAGCAGGTGAACGAGCCTCCTTTAACAGACACCCAGCTTGGGATCTCATTCTCCTGGTCCCAGCACACAGGGCTGTTCACAGACAACTGCTTGGAGGTCAGGGTAGCTCCCTCCACAGGCAAGTCAATGCCCCTGACCGACACAGGCACGTTTCCTTCACTGTCCCAATTCTCCACCCAGCTAACAGGTAAGGTCCAGGGACACTCATCTTCCACTCTCCTCGCCTTCCCACCCTGCTGACTAGACAAAGCCATCAGCTCACAAGGCTGCCTAGGCTCATCCAGACTTTCCTTACCAAGCACCTTGCCACTCCCAACAGATCCCCTGCCCTGCCTGTGTCTCCCCCCATTCAGCTGGGGTCTCAGCTCCCACTGTGCTCAGCACTGCCCTTGCTGTCCCAGTGTGGGCAGGCAGTGAGCTCGCTGCTTTCCTCACTGCATCAGAGCCAGCGTGAGCTCCGCCCCGTCTCCGGTGTGCAAGGGGGCAGGGAGCATCTCTCTGTCCCACCCAGCCCCAGGGCTCTGGTTACAGGCAGGCAGGTAGCCTGAGCCTAGCAGCTCCTCCCCGCTGCCAGTCAGGTCATCTGCATTTTCACTGACCATTTCCCTCTCCGCCGATTAGTTCCCTGGATTCAAATTCAAACCCTCGACCGTTACAGGAGCAGGGCCTGGATCCTGTCCCAAAGAGACACAGTCACCCCCCAACAGAGTCTCACAGCTGGTATCCTGGAGAACCCCAACGACCAGCCAGCCCCACCTCTCCTGGGTCTGCACAGGGATCTGGGCCGTAGGAAGGGTGAGGGGCTTCATCCCTGGGACCCCCACCCAGTTCACACAGCCCCTCAGCATTTGAGGCTGCACCACCAGGGGCCTGACCACACAGACATATAGGTTGGGGTCAGGAGTAGGAGCCTGTCCACCTCCCCACCCATCTGTCTGATGGAGTCTATGGCCTTGGGACCCAGCAAGGGAGCTAGACACCGGGGCTTTTCTGCAGGGTCCCCTGGTTCAAATCGCCAGCCTGCTCAAAGGCAGTGAGGGGGGCATCCACATCCCCCCCTCCTTAAACAGGGGCAGCAATTTAGTCTCGAGGTTCCCTGCGGAACTGGCACCCCGGGATCTATCCCCGCTCACCCCTGGGAGGTCCCCTCTGCCTCTCTGCTCCACTATCGCCAGTTCATGCTGCTGCTGCTCCTGTAGCTCTTTCTCGGGCTCTCGCTGTCTTTCACAGTCCTCTTACTCTCTCGGACTCAGCTCCAATCCCGTCCGTCTCCGATCCCCAGATGGGGAACCCGATTGTGAAGACCCCCGTCTGGTCGGGGACAAGAGTCTTGGGGATGCCTGGCTACTACTCCAGCTGCTCCCAGATCCTGCTATAGCCCCATTTGGGGTCAGGAATCTGCTCCTTAGAGCGGTCATCCTCCTCCAGCTGCACGATTAACTGTGCTTTGGGGAACTTTCCAATGCTCAACCCTCTCTTTTTGCACAGGGCTACAATGTCCTTCTTAAGGAGATGGTGACAGGCCATCACTCCGCTCTTCCCAAGTTGCTGTGGACTCACAGGCCTGTGTGCTCTCAGTTCCCCACGGTTTCCAGGGAGAACCCCTCGTGTGCCAGCCCTTCTCGAGGTCACCACCTCTTTGCCAGGGTTGAGCTGCAGACTCCTCCGCCCCTAGGACCGCTTGCTGCAATCCCCAGGGGGACCCTGTTACTGCAAAAGTCCTTCTCTCTCCCAGGGCCAAACCGCAGGCTCCTCCGCCGCTGAGACTGCTCCCCGCAGTCCCCAGGGAGACCCCATTACTGCACCGTCCTCCTCGCTGGTCACACACTCCCAGGGGTTAACCGCCCCCCGAAACCGCTCCTCTCTGAGCCTTCAGCACGCCTGATCCTCGTCAATCCGCCTTCGTTTTACTGCCCCCCAGTCACTTACTGCAGGAAGCGCCATCCGTGCGGTGCAGTGCATCCCACCCCTGCCACCAGTTGTCACGGAGTCCCCGGGCGATGCTCTGGAGCTGCTCCCTACGAAGCCAGCCAGGCAGGACTCCAGGGAAGTCTCCTGTCTGGGCGCAGCCTGTCTGCGGGACACACAGCTCCCCCGGCCCCCCACTTCCTGGGTCTGACCTCGGAGCATTCAGCATCCTCTGCCCTCCGTGCGCTTCCCACAGTGAGTCCGCCCAGGCAGGGTCCTGGGGAAGCCAGAGGGTCCTGTCCCCCAACTCCACAGTCAGACGGGACTCTCAGCCAGCCAGTAAAACAGAAGTTTATTAGATGACAAGAACATGGTCTAAAGCAGAGCTTGTAGGTGCAGAGAACAGGACCCCTCAGCCGGGTCCATTTTGGGGGGCAGTGAGCCAGACAACCCCGTCTGCACTTCACTCCATGTCCCCAGCCAGCCCCAAACTGATTCCTTTGTTCTCCAACCTTTTAGCTCTCACCTTGCAGGGGGGAAGGGCCCAGGCCATCAGCGGCCAAGAAACAGGGTGTCGGCCATTCTCTGTGTCCAGACCCCTGCACACACCTGCCCTCTAGGGCTCTGCAATGATCATACACCCTTATCCCACCCCCTAGATACTTCAGAACTGCCATGGGGAAACTGAGGCACCCCTACAATATTCAGAGGAAACATTAAGAACAGTCCCGCTTCGTCACACCACCTCCCATCCACTGAGTGAGGGGCCAGCTAGAGAAAGGCCAGGTCCCATCTGATGTTGCTCTCGCTGCCAGGGCCATAGATCTGTACCTATGCAGGGCTAACGTGCCTCATGCAGGGCTCATTAGAGTCAGGGCCTCGCTAGCATCCTCTCTGCACGAATACAAGCACCAGACTGGGGGTGGAGGGTCAGTGGGTGGGGGTTGAGCTCAAAGAAGCCCTGAAAGCATCCCCTCCCCGCAGCCAGAGAAATGCTTTGTTTTCCGTAATCAGAAAACATTATTCCTGTGCTTTGCAAAAAGAAACACGCGGAGAGAAAAGAACAGGGGCTGATTACAGCTGTAATCATCATTATAAATTAAGGCAATGTGTCTAACGCATACACATATTTACAGGGCACATAACAGTTAGTTTAAAGCTAGATAAAGGCTGCTGTTCACATGAAAATCCCATCCTTTCGAACCATCCATTCTGAATTGAATTAGATCCAGGAGCCTCAATGCAAATCTCAGGGCTACAAATCTCACTGACAATATGTTTTGTTTCACAAACAGATGCAAAGCCAAGTATAAAACCACCCAGCAATACTTATCTGACAGATTTTCCTTTGATTAGCCTTTAATGGCTCATTAAGATTTGGGTGGTTTAAATATCTCTGGGGCGCACGAGCAGTGGACCCCTCAATGCCCAGCCGCCCCGCAGCCCTCCCCAGGGATGCCCACCCTGAATAAGCGCTCTGAGCTTGCAGCTCCCCACGGAGACGTATTGACCATCTGACTCATGTTTGGAATATATGTCTCCATATTTTCACCTCTCTGGTTTATTTCTGCATTGGTTAGGGATATGCAGCAGTGATGAAAACAAATGATTTCTGAAGGAGCTGAAAAGCAATATATTTCTGAAACACAACACATCAATCATGGCTTTCAGCCAAGTTAGTTACTGCAGAATTTCTCCAGCATTACCCATATCCAACAGATTATTATTTGCTTTCAATTGTTGCCTCAGATACAGAAGGTGGTTCGGGGCACAACAGAACAAGCAGCCCTCAGCAACCTGGGCGGTGGGTCTGCCTGGTCTTGAAGGTCCCAGCTAATCCCAGCTGGTCTCTATGGGGGGCATATTGCCTGGCCACGGGGTCACTCCTCCTAACTTTGTGGTGTGTCCGTAACACTGGCAGCCTATTGGTTTATTTCACAAATTGGAGCCATAGGGTATGAACATGGTTTTACAAAAGGTAGATCGTGCCAAACTAATCTAATCTCCTTTTTTGAAAAAGTAACAGATTTTTTAGATAAAGGAAATGCAGTGGATCTAATTTACCTAGATTTCAGTAAGGCATTTGATACCGTGCCACATGGGGAATTATTAGTTAAATTGGAGAAGATGGGGATCAATATGAACATCAGAAGGTGGATTAAGGAATTGGTTAAAGGGGAGACTGCAACGGGTCCTACTGAAAGGCGAACTGTCAGGTTGGAGGGAGGTTACCAGTGGAGTTCCTCAGGGATCGGTTTTGGGACCAATCTTATTTAATCTTTTTGTTACTGACCTTGGCACAAAAAGTGGGAGTGTGCTAATAAAGTTTGCAGATGATACAAAGCTGGGAGGTATTGCCAATTCGGAGAAGGATCGGGATATTATACAGGAGGATCTGGATGACCTTGTAAACTGGAGTAATAGTAATAGGATGAAATTTAATAGTGAGAAGTGTAAGGTTATGCATTTAGGGATTAATAACAAGAATTTTAGTTATAAGCTGGGGACGCATCAATTAGAAGTAATGGAAGAGGAGAAGGACCTTGGAGTATTGGTTGATCATAGGATGACTATGAGCTGCCAATGTGATATGGCTGTGAAAAAAGCTAATGCGGTTTTGGGATGCATCAGGAGAGGCATTTCCAGTAGGGATAAGGAGGTTTTAGTACCGTTATACAAGGCACTGGTGAGACCTCACCTAGAATACTGTGTGCAGTTCTGGTCTCCCATGTTTAAAAAGGATGAATTCAAACTGGAGCAGGTACAGAGAAGGGCTACTAGGATGATCCGAGGAATGGAAAACTTGTCTTATGAAAGGAGACTTAAGGAGCTTGGCTTGTTTAGCCTAACTAAAAGAAGGTTGAGGGGAGATATGATTGCTCTCTATAAATATATCAGAGGGATAAATATAGGAGAGGGAGAGGAATTATTTAAGCTCAGCACCAAAGTGGACACAAGAACAAATGGGTATAAACTGGCCACCAGGAAGTTTAGACTTGAAATCAGACGAAGGTTTTTAACCATCAGAGGAGTGAAGTTTTGGAATAACCTTCCAAGGGAAGCAGTGGGGGCAAAAGATCTATCTGGTTTTAAGAATCTACTCGATAAGTTTATGGAGGAGATGGTATGATGGGATAATGGGATTTTGGTAAGTAACTGATCTTTAAATATTCAGGGTAAATAGGCCAAATCCCCTGAGATGGGATATTAGATGGATGGGATCTGAGTTACTATAGAAAATTCTTTCCTGGGTATCTGGCTGGTGAATCTTGCCCATATGCTCAGGGTTTAGCTGATTGCCATATTTGGGGTCGGGAAGGAATTTTCCTCCAGGGCAGATTGGAGAGGCCCTGGAGGTTTTTCGCCTTCCTCTGTAGCATGGGGCATGGTTGACTGGAGGGAGGCTTCTCTGCTCCTTGAAGTTTTGAACCATGATTTGAGGACTTCAATAGCTCAGACATGGGTGAGGTTTTTCATAGGAGTGGTGGGTGACATTCTGTGGCCTGCGCTGTGCAGGAGGTCGGACTAGATGATCAGAGTGGTCCCTTCTGACCTTAGTATCTATGAATCTATGAATCTATGAAATATGAGTGTGTCAGACACCCTGACTCTCTCACCCCAGGCACAGACCTCTGACTAACAGGGTTCCCTTACCTGTCCGGTGTCGGGAGCATGAGGGAGTGTAAATGATGCTGAGGGCCCAATTCCCTGCTGTGCCCCGTGAAAGGAGAGCCTGGTTACAGCTCCCTGCTTCCCTGCCTTGTGTGCAAGCATCAGCTGGTAACACCCCCCAAGGGCTCATCTGCCAATCACTGGGCCACAGAGAGCTGAGCCGTGCCAGGGGCTGCAGGCAGGATGGTGGAGGAGCTGGCTATGCCAGCAGGGCATCTCCCCCAGTGGCAGGAGCTGGAGTGGGGCCTTTCCCACGCCCCTGTGACATGGACCTGGACATGGTCCCCCGCAGGCCCAGGAGGGGTCTGACAGGCTGTCAGGGGCCAGGCCCACAGGCCTGGCTCCCAGTGATGCCGGCTTTGGTGGCGAGGGGGCTCTTGTGGCCTCTGGGAGCCCCGTGGACCTGAGATGGTGGGAGGGGAGGGGAAGGTGCAAAGAGACCATTGACTAAGGGACATGCCTGGGAGCAGAGGTGCCTGTGTAGTGATGCCACCCAGACCCTTCCTGTGGCCCTGGGCCTGTTTGCCCTCCGAGAGCGGCTCTGTGCCAGCACCTGTGGAGCGTGAGCATTAATGGCACCAGGTCCCTGCAGAGCCCCACAGGAACAGCATCCAGCAGGGCTCAGAGCCCTGCCCTCAAGCTCCAGCCCAGCGTCCCTCGATGGAGACAGCCTGCACGAGCAGGAGAAAGCTCCCCCATGTGGCGCAGCCCAGTGCCCCGGGCAGAGAGAGTGAAAGCTGCTGCTCAGACCAGCTGGAGAGGGATGGAGTCACGGAGGCAGCTGCACCCCCATTTCATGCGGAGGAGCAGGGAGATCCAGGCTGGGGGCGCCATGAGCCCCCTTGAGTTATTTCCCCAGGGGTGCAGGGCACTGTCCGGCAAAGCGAGAGACAGCGGCTGAGTTTGCAAAGCCACCTCCGGGATTCAGACGAACCTCCCACCAAAATGAACGCAGGCCCCTCGGTGGCTTCGAAAGCCCAGCCATGGCCCCACAGGTGGAGTTCCTGCTGTAAGTGACACCAACCCCCAACCCAACGAGGTGGGGCACAGCGAGCCGTGGGGTCAGGGGGCTCTGCCTACGTCTGCATCCCCGCAGTGTCTGAGCCCTCTCACCTTCACCCTGCTGGCCCAGGAGCAGGGTGGGCTGGCCTCCCCTCTGCACACGTGGGGAACTGAGGCACGGAAAGGCCAAGGTCACCCAGGAAGTTTGCGGAAGAGCAGGGAACTGAACCTGCGTCACTCGGGCTAGTGCTGTAGCCACGGGCCCAGCCTTCCTCACAAGCGGGGTCACATGTTTCTGGTCAGTTCCTTGGCCTCCTTTGTCACTGCTCTCTGTGGCACTGCACAGCTTTCCGTCCTGCCCCCCTGCTGCCCCATTCCCCAGCGCGCCCCTTGGTCTACCCCGCCGGACAGGGGGAAATGCGAAGTGCTGGGAGTCCATGCCAGGCAGGGGGCTGCAGGCAGGCAGGGGGCAGCAGGTGTGGTTGGCAGGCAGGGGGCTGCAGGCGTGGTGGGCAGGGCACCCTCGCAGCAGACTAGACTCTTCAGAGCAAACCTGGGAACATACCAGTGCCAGGCTTATTTATCGTGAAACACTCCCAAGATCCAGCAAGGGCCTGAAGGGCTTTTGGGTAGCAAGGGTCAGAGCACGGAGACAGTGGTTTGAGCATTAGCTTGCTAAATCCAGGGTTGTGAGTTCAATCCTTGAGGGGGCCATTTAGGGATTTGGGGCAAAAATTGGGGATTGGTCCTGCTTTGAGCAGGGAGTTGGACTAGATGATCTCCTGAGGTCCCTTCCAACCCTGATATTCTATGTTCTATGTTCAAAACAGAGACCTGCTGCTGCCAAAGAGAGCTCCGGACGGCTCCCCCCACCTGCAGCTTCCAGTTCGGAGCTGGCTGCTCTCTCTTGGCTCTTGATGGGCGTGGGGATTAGCAGAGACTGGCACAGGGTGTCAGCAGCTTCTACTGTGGTTGTTTATGTGAGGTTTGCATGAACGTTTAGGATTTACAAAGTCGTCATCTCACTTAATCCTCTTTAATGAGGACTGGGGATTGACGGGCCAGACATTTTCATTGGCTGCTCGTGCAATTAACCTTGGTTAACCTATAACAAAAACTTCCGGATAAGTTTAACTTCTTCAGTTATTAAACCTGATCATCTGAAGTGTGGCACAAGCTCTGCAGAGCCCCTGGCTTGCTCAGTCTGCCAAGTGTCATCTACAGGGTAGCTAGAGGAATCCCTTGCGCTAGAAATGGATCCTGCTGCAGACCCTAGCCCTCTGGAAGAGTATCCTGGGATTAGGAGAAGCCTGTGCTGAGCCCTGGGAGACGAGCAGCGGCACTTTCTCACCAGCCCCACTTTCCTTAGGAGGTTTCTCAGCTGGAGCTGCTGCCTGCCAATCAGCACCTTTCCCTCTGCCGTGGCACACGCCACGCTTTGCATTCGGCGCCACTGAGCTAAACGAGGGGCAGTGACAGTCCATGGGGCTCTGACCTTTATACAGTCCCCCTGGGCACGTCGACCCTGCAGCTGGGAATGTCCCAGTGCAACCCACCTTGCTACGTCCTTGGGCAGTTAGCCCAAGCTGACACCCAAGTGGCTACGGCCACGTTGCTAGTTGTAGTGCAGTAGTTTGCTCAGAGCTAGCACGGATCTGTCTACTCGCATGAGGAGGCCCGCTCCCCACTGCAGCATCCATGTACCCTTAGTGACAGGGCCTAGCCTCCACTTTGCCCAGGATGGAGCCTGGCAGGGCCGTGACTGAGTCCCTGGCTTCTTGCTGTGGGTCCCACAGCAAGACCAATGGCCAGGACCCCCTACTGAAGACCTGCCCTCCTGGGAGCTGTGCAACCAGTAGGTGTTTGCCGGGTCATGGGTGGCCTTTTCCAAACAAGGCTGCATTTATTAGCCATTGGGAACACAGTTAGAAGGGCAAAGTCAAGTGCAAACACAGCTCCCCCCTAACTTGCTGCTTCCCGTTTGTTTGCTGGGACCCCCATTACTCTGACCTAGAAAGCAGACCCCCTGCATGCAGCCACCCACCCTGGACTTGCACCTCGCCCCCACGTCCCAGACCGAATTCACTGCCACTGGGAGAACAGGCTTCTGATCCCCACCTCCTCATGCTGCCGTCCTTTGTCGCCAGTCCAAGTCATGCTGTGGTCATGTGCCCTGCCCCCTGTGCTCATCCATTGGTCAGAAGTCATTAAAAGTTACTGGTCCAGTCCTGGGTCTCCACTGTGTCTCCACATCGGCTCTGTGCACTTGCTGGCAGTTCTTTATCTCCATTCATGCCAACCCCGCCAAGCCTCCATGACCCTCACCCAGGCACTTCATTGCTTATCCCTGGATGGACATTTATCTCTTCACACCCAGGGGGTAGCAATACAACAGCGAGTGGGGAAACTGAATCACATGTACTTTTCCTAAAAATAACACAGACTTTTCCCTCATTCTCCACATTGGTACATTCCCCTGCCTTCTCATTTCCAGCTCACATGGGCTGTGCCCACCAGGGACACAGGCGCCACACTGGGGCTAAGGCTAAGACACTGAATTAGTTATTATTATTTATTATTGACATTACAGTAGCTCATACAGGCCACAACACTAAGGGTAAGAAACAGCCCCCATCCCAAAGAGCTTCAACGCTAACTAGATAAGACCAGCAAAATGGGGGAGGAGACACAGAGGCTCAGTGAAGGGAAGGGACATGCCCAAGGTCACCCAGCAGGTCAGTGGCAGAGTTGGGCACAGAGCCCAGGTCTCCTGAGTCCTAGCGCAGGCACCTGTTCCAGTTTAATTATGTTCCTCTGATAGGAGACAAGATGGAAATGGCATTGACAATGACAAGAAAACAGACTGCCCCCTCGTAATCCCTGTTGCATTGGGGATTAGCACGTGGTCCACGGACAGGAGCCCTCGGAAGCAATGCAGATGCTGTGGGCAGATGTGCTGCTGTGTTGTGCCCATAGTCAAGGACCTGAAAGGAGAATAAAAAGCAGAACTGGAATAGTTTCTCTGTGTGGATGACTCTCCTCCAGCCCTGTCGCTCTGTGTCGGCCTCTGACTGCTCAGGAGAGCTTGGCTTGGCGCGGGCTCCGTCTGCTGCCAGTCAGGCTTGGGTTACCATGAGCAATATTGGCCTGTGCAGGGGGAGAGACCAGCGCTGGCCAGTGCACACTGAAGTCAGCTGACTCCTAACCAGCTTTCTATAGAACAGCCAGTTCCTGCTCCGAATCGCCCACATTGTCTGGAGCTGGTCACCCTCCCTGAATCTGGCCCCGTCTGCCCCTTCCTCCCACTGTGTTGTAGCACATCTGGCCATGCTGCTGGCACACTGTGCTGGAATCCTGTCCAAATGGACTGGCACAGGGCAGAGCCCCAGGATTCAGGTGGTTGTTCACATAGAGCAGTGCCATTGAAGGAAGCAGAAGACACACATATCCCCGCTTGGGGACAGTCCTGTTTCATGGGCCGAGCCAAAGGAAAAGCTTTGAGAGGGAGAAAAGCGAGAGGCAGGATGCTGGGCAGGGTAGAGAGGAATTTAATTCAAGACACTGAGGATATTACATGAAGAAACTCTTGAGGTCTTGCTCCCACCCAGCATGTGACTTAAACACAGAAAGGGGCCAGAACCTGGAATTTCATGCCAGCCCAGGGCATCCTTTTGGCCAATGCTTTTGGTGTGCTGATGGCTCAAGGGGACCTGCCTTCTGCTCATTCCCCATGCAGGAGATTTGCTGTGAAATGGGCTCCTATTGCTTGAGACGGGGATCCCAGAAAGTGATCCACCTCCCAGCAGAAGCACAAAACCCATGGGGGGGAGTTTCAAAGGGGCTGTCACTTTCCACATCAACAGCCAATGTGCTTTAAACAACGAAGCGAATTTAGCCACACATCTGTTACAAGGCTCTTCTGTTGTATAGGAAGGGAAAGGAGTGTGCCTGGAAAAACAGTAGCCAATAGCTCTGGAGTCAGAACATCTGGACAGTATCTTCAGCCTCTGGCAACATCTGGGCAGAATTCTCAGCCTGTGGCAACTTCTGAGCATTATCTTTAACCTTTTTAAGTTCTCCTAACTCCACAGTAAATCAGTATGATAATTTTTTATGGCAATAAAGTGCCCTATTCCTGTCACAGGATATTGGAACCAGCACCTCGCTCTTTCTATGCTCTTTGCTCTTTATTACCTTTCAATGACTTAAACCCCTGAACTGAATAACTTCATCACGGTGTCAGCCTGAACCGATTCTTCCCTATAATAGCCCAGCTCTCACAGGCTCTTAATGAAAAATATCGATTCTCAAGGATTAGTTGCAGATTTATGTGTTGGATGCTGATCCCTCTGTCACCTGATTCCTTCTCAGTGGATGACGGAGCTGATCCTCCCTGCATGGCTTTAAAAAAGCAATCACAGGCTGTGTCAAGCGGAGGGTTATTCTCAGAGAAATGCATATACTGCCGTGTCGGAATCAGACACAATACTTAACAGAGAGCTAATAGCTAAGGAGGAGGAGTCGCCAGACTGCTCAGCCTGATTTGAATCTTTGCTCTGCAAGTTGAAGCTTCAAAACATAAGTTTAGAGCGAAGCCAATTTGTACTTGTTAACCTTGCAACCTGGCGCTGAAGCGATACCACTGCTACCTGAGCAGCATCCCAATGAGCGTGGCTCCCTCTCCTTGCCATGGTGCGCTGAGGCAGCAGTGCACCATGCCTCTGGGCACCAGCATTGGGAGAGGACTTGTCTGGCCTGGAGACTATGCTTAATTTGTGCCAGGGCTGAGTCCTGGCACCTCCAGGCCTGGCAGTTCAGAGCCCTGGCACCACTCGCATTACAAATTAAGTCCTGTCTGGGGAGCCAGCTGTGTTCTTCTCTCTCTGAAGTTTCACAGCCTCCAAAGCCAGCAGAGCCTTGTGATCACTTAGTCTGCCCTCCTGCATAGCACAGGCCAGAGACCTGCCCACAAATCACTCCTAGAGCAGAGCTTTTAAGAAAACATCCAGCGTTGATTTAAAATTTGTCAGTGATGGAGAATCTGCCACTGCTCTTGATAAATTGTTCCCATGGTTAATTACTCTCACCATTAAAAATGTACACCTTATTTCCAGTCTGAATTCTTCTAGCTTCAACTTCCAGCCATTGGATCATGTTAGACCTTTCTCTGCCTGACTGAAGAGCCCATTATCAAATATCTGTTCTTCACGTAGATACAGACTGTAATCAAATCACCCCTTCATCGTCTCTTTGTGAAGCTAAATAGATTTAGCCCTTGAGTCTTTCACCCTGCATGTGTGCTGTGAGAGGCAGCGAGAGCCCGAGAAAGTGCTGCAGAAGCAGCAGCAGCATGAACTGGCGATGGTGGAGCGGAGAGCTGACGAAGCGGGACTGTTCTTAATGTTTCCTCTTAATATTGTGGGGGTGCCTCAGTTTCCCCATGGCAGTTCTGAAGTATCTAAGGGGTGGGATAAGGGTGTATGATCATTGCAGAGCCCTAGAGGGCAGGTGTGGGCAGGGGTCTGGACACAGAGAATGGCCGACACCCTGTTTCTTGGCCGCTGATGGCCTGGGCCCTTCCCCCCTGCAAGGTGAGAGCTAAAAGGTTGGAGAACAAAGGAATCAGTTTGGGGCTGGCTGGGGACCTGGAGTGAAGTGCAGATGTGGTTGTCTGGCTCACTGCCCCCCAAAATGGACCCAGCTGAAGAGTCCTGTTCTCTGCACCTACAAGCTCTGCTTTAGACCATGTTCTTGTCGTCTAATAAACTTCTGTTTTACTGGCTGGCTGAGAGTCCCATCTGACTGTGGAGTTGGGGGACAGGACCCTCTGGCTTCCCCAGGACCCCGCCTGGGCGGACTCACTATGGGAAGCGCACGGAGGGCAGAGGATGCTGAATGCCCCAAGATCAGACCCAGGAAGGGGGGAGCCGGGTGAGCTGTGTGTCCTGCAGACAGGCTGCTCCCAGAGAGGAGACTTCCCCAGAGTCCTGCCTGGCTTCATAGGGAGCAGTTCCAGAGCATCGCCCCGGGACTCCGTGACATGTGCCCTGCGCAATGCAAAAGCTGTCACTCAAACCACGACCCACATGCTTAGACAGCACTGCCCTGCCTGCAAGCCCAATGGAGACCTTCCTCTGGCAGGGCTGAGCTGATCCCAGCTTAGAGTCCCCTCCCCGACTGGGCCATAGGAGGAACAATAGCCTGGGCTAGAAATGTTGCCTTCCTTGGGCTGGGCAGTTTTGGCTGAGCTGAGCTGCAAGTTGCTGTCACAGCCCTTGCCGGGCTAACACGTCCCAGGGAAGATTTAACAGTCAACGAATGTTCCTAAATAGGAGACAATTCTCCAGCTGGTAATTGGACCCGTGCTAAACAGCTGCTGATCTGGTTGTTGAATTGGCGCGTGCAGGGCTTTGTGGCGGAGCCACTAATCCAGACAAAAAGCCAATGGATGGTGCATCACCTGCCAACAAATTCCAGGTCAGTTCTTTGCTCTGAAAACCTCCTGAGTTTCAATCTTAGAGACGGCAGATTACACAGCACATCAGAGACAAAGTGCTGATAAGTGAATCCTCTGCCAACAAACACTTTACCTCTATTACATTGTGCTGATGTACATGTAAGTACCTCGGCAGGTCCTGCCCTTATTCCTTTTTGCTACAGTTATAAAATCCCATGAACATCCATCTCCATGAGGAAGAGACACTGACATGAACAACTTGCATTGGAGCTAGATATTTCAAACTGGAGAGGCCCTTGGCTCACTCTGCTTTGCCTCCGCCCCTCTGGGTGCATCCGTCCCTTGGAGTTCCCCTGATTTCCTGCAAAGAAATAGCCTTTCCCTCGGAGGCCCGATCCTGCCACCCCTGCTCACATGGAGCAGTGTGCCCTGCACCGGCACCTGTTTGCGTCAGTAGGACCCTGGCTGGAGCGAGCGGCTAGGGAGCAGGAGCCACTGAACCAGCTCCTTGCCCTGCACAATGCAATCCTGCATTTCTCAGACTCCATGGCTCTGAAGTGTGGCTGGGTCTCACAGGGACACTGCAGGGGCGGGGGTGGCTAGGGAACACTGGATGGGCAGTGGCCATGGTCAGGATGGTAAAACAATTGCAGCTAGCAGCAGAAGTGGGGTGCTGGGCACTGGGTAGTTGTGGGGGATACTCAGGGGGCAGGAGCATGGGATCAAGCACACCTGAGTGTGGTTGTTTATCTGCAGCCTCTCCTGGTGTGGTCAGTGCGCAAGACTGAAACGGATGCCTCACAAGAAGGCCTTTTCCCTCTCCTCATCTACGTCCCCTTGACACAAACACTGCAAACTAACAGCAGCCTTGAGAAATACCCACTGTGTGTGCCACCCTGAGGCCTCCCCTGGCTGCTCCCCTTTGGGACACGCAGCTCTCCAGGGCACAGGCTCCGGTCCGGGGCTCGCGCAGCCCCCACGCATTGCAGTGACCCCACTGCTACAGCACCTGCAGCTCTGGCCACACTGCAAGAGCTGCCTTCCTGGGGCTGTGGCCTTGGCGGGTCCCAGCTCAGCCAGCCCCTGGACACGGAGTGAGCAGTCAGGGCTGGACTGGGCCCTGCTCTGTGCAGCGACATGAGCCCCAGGAAGCCCCTTCCCCCGGCCGGTGTGGTGTGTAGGGCCCTCCCAATTGTGGCTCTGGGAAGGGGGTGGGAAGAGGAGGGACTATGGGGTCAATGCCCCTCACCGGGCATGAACAGAGGGGAAGCCTGAGGACCTTGGTTCTACCCCACTCCATGCACCCCGGGGAAGCATGCCACACCCAGTAAGTGACTCCCAAGTCACACTCCTTCCCAGCACAGCTACCCCCCCTTTCCCTCTGGCCTCAGCCTAAAGGCTGTGCTGGGACCGAGGACCGAAGGGACAGGGGGCTGTGTCACACACCTGCCTCTCTCCACTGCTGGCTGGACCCTGGACAGGAAGCTGAGAATCAGCTGGAGCAGCCGTCACCCGTTTGCTTTCAGCACGAGCTTCCTTAAGCCAATACCCAGCGTGTCCAAGGAGCCTGTGAAAAGACACAGCCTCCAGCATCTCCTTGCAGCATCAGCCCTGCCTGGGGAAGCAGCAGGCAGCCCTTCTGTCACTCCCGGGGAGGCACTGGGCTATGTATCAGGGGAGGTAACAATCCCCACTCAGCATGTCCCAAAGGGAAAGACACAGCACCCTCTGCTCAGGCTGGAAGCAGGTAATTATCTCTAATGGGCGGCCACCTGCTTAGACACCTGCCTCATCAAGAAAGACAGTGGCAGCAACAGTATTTAGTGGCAGGCACATGCCAATTCTTAAACATCTCTTTCCCCCCTTCTGAAACTTCCAGCTGAAATTAATACATAAATTTCAGTCTGGAGCGAGTGGCTATAAATAATAGCGGAAGGGCTTCGATTATTTACATTTTTATGAATCAGGCTGATCAACTCTATGGAACTCACTACGCACACAAGAGAATTATGTCGTGTTCGAACTTGATTTAATGGGCATGGAATGGGAAGCCTTCGGAAAGGGCTGATCAGGCAGGGCTGGTAATTCTTGACCAGATGAACAATATGAGAACGGCACAAAATCAGTCTCAGCTCTCCAAAAATTCAGAGCGAGAGGGAGTGAGCGAGTGGTGACAACATCAGAAATCAGCTCCTCACCCACTCGCCCTGTGTTTTGTGCTGTTCTGAGCCCGGCTGAAGTAATGAATGTTTTGGCAACAGCCTCTCTCAAAAGCTAATGAAATTATTCTGGGTTCTGAGAGCAGCGTTGGAAATAGCAGCTGTCCTACAGCAGCAGCATGTGGCAATAACAGTGCAGCTCTGCATTCTGGGTTTGATTTAAAACCTCATTCGTTTTTCATTAGGCTCTGAATTGCTGGGGACTAAGGTTCATTTTTACTATTTGTCTGGAACGTAGAGTAAAATGTGGATTTTATTTTTTCATTTCTTTAGTGTGAGAATCCACCTGGTGTGAGGGTGAAAGGGGTTATTTACTTCCAATTACCTCAACAAGATCGAAAGCAAGTCTATTTCTTCACCACTTTCCATATTACTTCCATATTGCTTTTTGTGCGAATAGGGGTGTTAACTGTAGCACCCTGGCTAGCTCCTTGGCTAGGTAATTACAGTCTACCCACCTAAACTTCCTCTGCAGTTTCCAGAGTGCTTTACTTGATGCAGTATGGTGTTGCTGCAGCGCCCTTCTGTAGACAGAGCTGAGTCATTGTGGGTGAAAAATGCTGGTTTGATATTCCTTCCCTACCTCCCTGTGAGGAATGCACTTTTGAGATCCTTGGTGGAAGGCCTGATGCAGGTAAGGGGCCTGTGATATCAGGGCTAATCAAGGACCCCTTCTTGCAGCACCCTCAGCTCCGAGGTGCAGTCCCATCCCAGTCTAATCCAGAGAGGACAAGGGACGTGACAGCCCTGTGGTGCCATGAATGAGCTTTGCAGGCCACCTTGACAGATGGACACGTCTCCCTCACATAATGGTTTGACAGTCGCCTGCATGTCCAATAACGTTTCACTTCGATTTCTGACCTTCTCCAGGGACAGAGATGGGAGCATTTGTGGCAATAGTTTCCCGAGCACTGGAGAGGAAGTGAGAAGGTGCAGCACCAGCCTCTGCTTTGTTCACTCCCACACTCACAGGGCCCATTTGGATCTTGATCCAGGACATGTCTGTGCTTGCAGAATTCAGAGTCTGCTCTCAGGTTAACCGGCTGCTTCTCAGCTGCCCCTGGAATCTTTGCACTTTGCAGAATCGTATTCATTGAACAGTTGCTGAAGTGAACAAATGTTAATGAGATGCAATTCGCTGCAACTCTGCCCTAGTGCCGGGGGGCAGGAGGTGGGAGGGAATGATCTCACCTGTGCACTGATTCCTACTCAGAGAAGATTCTCCTTCTAAAACATCTGCACCAGGAGGAGGAAACTGGCAGAATAACGCAGGAAACCCGGCAATGTCACAGCTGTCTCCTTGCCACATCCATGCACCTAGACGCAGCTGCAGAAGGGACCTCTGAAGGGAGGCAGCTTCTATGAATCACATGTAAACATGCACCTAAAGCCAATGGAGCAGCAAGGGAGGAGTGACATTTCCCCGCCTCCCCTTTCCATCCTCCACACCACTGAAGATTCTTACTGGCTAATTTGTTTTGCATCGTAATCCGGAGTTATTCATTTTAGAGGTGGAGGGGGAGGGAACTGGTTGAATGACAAGAATCAGCTGACCTGCTCCCAATCAAGAGGAGTTCCATTTTCTGCTCTACCTGGGTTCTGACTGGGTTGGAAGCTGTAAGAGGATGCTCTTATTCGATTGCTGTCCCAGCTGAAGCAAGGAAACATGGGGTGTCTCCTAGGAGCCTGACTCTCACCCCAAGGAGCTGTGGACTAGTGACAAGATGGCTCTGACCTTCCATCTGCTTCTCTGAACCATGCAGCATTCGCCTGTCACTGCCGTGTTGGACACCCGTGATTCTGCCAGGGTTTGCAGCAAAGCAGGTGGGTCTGAGAATTGGCTGAAACACCATCTAGGTTTCTGGGAATGGGAACTGCAGTGACCGAGACATGCCTAGGAACCAGCACAAGACATGCAGGACATCGGCGGTGGAACTATACTGCAGCAAGTGGCTGGGAGCCCACTGTCCTCCTGGTCAGCCGGGCTCATGTCTGTGCCAAATCAAACATCCCCCAACACGGAAAGTCCCCCACTAGTGTCCTCTTGGCACAGGAGGTGCATTTGACAAACACCTGACTCTAGTCACCCCTGTCAGCACACCTAGCCTGGACCACTGCCTGCCTCCTAGCAGCACCCGCTGGGCAGAGCAAGCAGACCGACGCCTTTCCCCAGGGCCTAGGCCATGACGTGTCTCCCATTTTTGCCTCGTTTGAGGTTATACAACAGGTTCATTCTCTCCAGGGGTGGCTGATACGCAGGCCCCATTAACAGCCTGGTGGTGCTTCACGCCTGGGCTAGCTGGCCTGTCCTAGGCTGGGCTATGTCTGGGTATAGCTGATGCTTGGGCTGGAACCTGCCCACTTTGCAGTGAGGACGCAGGTTAAATGGTGCCAGGCTGACAGTCCTCCAACACCTTCCCACAATTCTCCCGTGTGCCCAGAGGCCAGACATGTTCTCCCACAATTCACTGGGAAGGAATCGGAGCAGCTCTGCTGAGTGCAGCGCAAAGAACCCTGGGATAAGCCCCACAAGCCCTCATGCCTTGCCCGGGGGAGGGGAGCCAGGTGCCAATCACCCGAGCTCTGCAGTGAAGACACCCCCTCCCCTCCTATGACTCGTGAAGTTGCACCCAAGCTGGGAGTCATTGTGAACCCAGATCAGAGTGGATCCATGCCCTACCCCTTGTGTAACCACACAGCCGCTGCTTAGTATGTTAACCGGCCTCACTACCACATCATAGGACCTCAGCTCTCTGGTCAGACGTCAGCACCCACGGAACAACCTGACTAAGTCTCTGATCCCAAACCTGGTGGCATTTCTGTGTCGTCTGCATTCGCGCCCAGCATACCAAACCTGTTTGACTTTTAATCCCCCCTGCAGACTAAGACACTGCTTTGACTGTACTGCGTTTCTTTCCAGTTTTGTAATTTACACAATAATCATAGTCCATTCGCATTTCCAATTATTTTACTGTTTCGTGTTGAAAGCCCTTTCCACTGATTAAAACGGCAATAATTAAAATTAGGCTTTGTGCTACTCCTGCCTTTTAAACATTTTACAAACTCTGCCCCAGACTCTAATTACAAAGCTCTGCTGCAGGCCTCCAATTTCATGGCTAATTTGCATACCGTTACCTGTGTAATCATTTGCGTTTCAGGCAGTGGGTGGGGTGACGGTGCCCAGGCAGAGAGGGCAACTAGCAAGTGTTTTTGTGAGGAAAACAGAGGAAGGGCCCGATCCTGTCCCCACTGAGGCAAATGGCAAAACTTCCAGGGGATACTGTGGGAGCAGATCTAAACTAATCCAGCCTAATCAGGGCGGGGACTGGGGCTGGGAGCGTGGGGGAGGGGGTGGTTCTGAGTACCTGCTGCTCACATGGCCCTCACCAGGTCTTGTTTACACCAACATGCCCGCCAACGCAGCACGGGTGGGAGTGCAGGGGTAGACAAGGTTCTGGGGGGCCACGGCTGATTCACACGCTGTGCTCTCTGGGCTGGGCCGTTAAAATGCCTGCAGCCTGTCTGCATGAGTAGCCCCCTCAGTAGTGATGGGAAATCTGGGGCAAACACCCCTGGGCTAGACCCTCCCCCACCCCAGTGTGGGGTTCCCTGCATATGGGGCACAACTCTGTAGCTCCTTATTTCCACATGAACGTTGCACCGTGTGGAAAGGTCACAGCTTGGTCCCCCCTAGTGCTGGGTGCTATGCAAACATATAGTACGTGGCAGCCCCTGCCCCACAGACAAAATCTAATAGGGAATCGAGAAAATCCAAGCCGGTCTGGGTGGGGTGCGGGAGACGGGCTAGCAAGTATTCCCATTGACTCCATCGAGCACAGCGGGGACCCTGCCTCTAGGTACAGCTCACATACGTGAGCAAAGTAACCCTGCTGGGACTTTCCCTTGTTGCAACTTATGAGGAAGCTGTTTAGGCAAAACTCTTATGAAGGGGTTGCTCTCAATGCCATGTTTAACCCTAAAGCCATCGATTAACACACTGCAGCCGTCAGACATGATCGGCCCTATATCCTCCTAGTCTATCTGCCCAATCTGCCGTTCTCCTCTTGTCTTCTTCCACACAGATCTGGAAAGATGGCCTGCTTGTCTCCTCCCTCAGTTCATGTGGTTTGCTTCACTGGCCTCTGTTGGTGACTTTCTCATGGTCACAAACTCCCAGCTCCTAGATGGAGGGTTACCCCCTAAGAGGGTATGTCTGATCCTGGCCAGCAGGCCTGACCCAGCCCACATTCAGCTCTGAACTGGGGGAAATAAGTTTATCTAAAACAAAGAACGAGGTTTTCTGGCTGCTTGAGTCTCCATTTATCAAGCTGGTCGGCTGGATTTCAGTGCAAAACATTCCTCCCATTGTGTCAATTTTTTCGGATATTTTTTTCTGAGCTCAGGAGACTGTGCGTCACCCAACCTCCTGGTGAAGGATTTGATGTCTCCTGCCTATTGATTGTAACGGGAGGAAATGGATCAGTCGTATAAATGCCCACTCTGTGTTCAAGAATAAAGGAAAATGGATGTTAATTATTTCTAATTGAGTCCCTAGAATTCAGACAACTTCCAAATTAAACCTCATTAACATAGTGTACTTGATACCACACAAAATGTAATTAAACCTCTTAAAATCAAATCTGTAAAGTTGCTCTCCAGCGATTACAGAGATGATCCATCTAATGCTGCACATTAAAGATATTCTAAATAAAACCTACATTCAGGAGGCAGCACCCGAACATAACACGATGCAGCACCCGCATGTTGCAGTGCAGAACAGGGCTGCCCTTCAGGTACAGCATCTAATAAATCATGTTAATTAATGCAAGAGAACAGCCCAGGCTGTAACCAATGGACCGTGTTTCTGGTGGGGGTTTCTTTTAAACACCCTCCCACCCCTGCACTTTCTCACCCAACCCTGAAACACACAACAGCCACTGGACTAGGGACTTGCCGAACGAACGTTAGCAGTGAGCCCTGGGGCTGGGTCCTCACCCCGCTGGCGCTGCTCTCAGAGCCAGGCACGTGCCTGCTGACCCCATTAGTGGACAAGGCTGCACAGACCAGGCTGGAAAGTAAGGCAGCCGCTGGCCTTTGCTGCACGAAAGCCGTGGAGGAGGGGCGGGAAGACCCGTGTTTGATACATGGAAAATGAGTCAAATCAAAAGGGAAGAATGTTTCCAGCTTCTCGGTGGCTCCAAGGCCTGCTGGGAATGGGGGCGTGGGGTGCTGAGCTGCAGCCGGAGGGCATGGGGGGAGAGCTAAGTGCCACGTTGCTGCCCTGAGCCAGAGGGAGACGGCCTAGAGGTGCAGAGCCGGTCCTATGGGATGCCAGCGCGGTTCCAGAAGGGGGCAGAAGCCCCGGGGGACCTGGGAAGCCGCAATGCCTGTGCTTCCATACACAGCATTCACGAGCCTTGCTCGGAGCTGACCCCTTTGGCCTGCACCTTTCCCCGGAGGCCTCCAGCAAAGCCAGGGGGCCGAACACTCGTAGCTCCACAGGACAAGGAGAAGGGGGTCCAGCCTCACGGGAAGCCACAAAGGGCACAGGGCCATTTTTCTAAGTTTCTTCAGAAGATGACAGGCTTCTGGAACATTTGTCTGTGTCCATGCGGTGATGCCACAGCCCACCAGGCAAGCTGAGCCGCCCAGAAACTAGCCCTGGTCTAGCTCAATTGCATCACCATGCATACGTGACAGAGCCTTTCACGTCTGGGATGGCACTTCGCATGCCACGGAGCATTGCTCTAGCTTGGCACACACTCCTTTCCCTCCATTGTCTGTTAACCTGTCCTCTGTTCTCTGCTCTACTTGGCACTAGGAACTTTGACCAGGGCCACAGAATGATCCAGGCTTTTGTACAACCTTTAGACAGTGCTCCAAAGGAAAGCCAGATCCAGCAAAGCTCTTACACCCATGCTTAATGTTCCACATGGGAGTATGGCACCTACAGCCAAAGGGACTGCATCCCTGGCCTCTTTGTAGCCTGGGTTTGTAGCTAACTGCAGGGGTTGTGGTTCTCACCTGCATTATCAGTTCTCACAATGGCAAAGGGCTGTGAATGTCCTACCCCGCTCCCAGTCACTCACAGCACCTGCCATAGTTCATAGAACCATAAAGGACTTCATAAAGGACATAGATCTCGACTTTAGAAAGGCTTTTGATACTCTCTCCCATGGCCTTCTCATAAACAAACTAAGACAACCCTACTGAAAGGTGGGTGCACAACTGATTGGAAAACTGTACCCAGAGAGCAGTTATCAATGGTTCACAATGGAGCTGGAAGGGCATATCAAGTGGGGTCCTGCAGGGATCTGTCCTAGGTCTGATTCTATTCAATAGCCTCATAAATAATTTGGATAATGGCATAGAGAGCACACTTGTAAAGTTTGTGGGCAATACCAAGCTGGGAGGGTTGCAAGCACTTTGGAGGACAGGATTAGAATTCAAAACGATCTGGACAAACTGGAGAAGTGGTCTAAAATAAATAGGATGAAATTCAATAAGGACAAATGCAAAGTACTAGGAAGGAGCACTGCCAAGGAAGGAGCACTGCAGAAAGGAGTCTGGGGATCAGAGCTAAGGCTACGATTTAATCACAGGTATTTTTAGTAAAAGTCATGGACAGGTCACAGGCAAGAAACAAAAAATCACGGCCCATGACCTGTCCATGACTTAGACCATAAATACCCCAGATTGAATCTTGGAGGGGCGGGGGGGCACTGTCGTGGGGGGGGAGGGGAGAGACCTGGGGGGCCAGTGGCTGCTCCCGCCACCCCCAGGACTGCTGCTCAGGTGGTCCCCAGGGCCAGCTGCATTGGCTGCTGCTCGGGCGGTCCCCGGGGCCAGCTGCCTGAGTCTCTCCAGCAGTAGCCAGTGTGGCTGGCTGCGGGGTTGCCCGATCGGCTAGCCATAGAGCTGCTTCAACAGCGGGCGGTGTGGCTGTTCCCAGGGCAGCCCGAGTAGGTAGCTCCGGGGACAGCTGCGTGGGCGGCCCTGGGGACAGCCACATCAGCCACTGCAGAAGTCACGGAGGTCGTAGGAAGTCACGGAATCTGTGACTTCTGCGACCTCTGTGACAAACATGGAGCCCTAGTCATAGTGGGTCACAAGCTAAATATGAGTCAACAATGTAACACTTGCAAAAAAAAGCCAACATTCTGGGATGGGTGAGCAGGAGTGTTGTAAGCAAGACACAAGCAGTAATTCTTCCAATATACTCAGCACCGATAAGGCCTCCGGTGGAGAACTGTGTCCAGTTCTGGGCACCACATTTCAGGAAAGATGTGGACAAATAGGAGAAAGCCCAGCGAAGAGCAACAGAAATGAAAGTCTAGAAAACATGACCTTCCAGGAAAGAGTGAAAAAATGGGTTTATTTATTCTGGAGAAGAGAAGACTAAGGTGGGACATGATCACAGTCTTCAAGTACATAAAAGGTTGTTATTAAAAGGAAGGAGAAAAATTATTCTCTTTAACCACTGAGGACAAGAAGCAATGGTTTTAAATTGCAGCAAGGGTGGCTTAGGTTGGACATTAGGAAAAACTTCCTAACTGTCAGGGTAGTTAAGCATTGGAACAAATTACTTAGGGAGGTTGTGGAATTTCCATCATTGGAGGTTTTTAAGAGCAGGTTAGACAAACTCCTCTCAGGGATGGTCTAGATAATACTTAGTTCTGCTTCAGTGCAGGGGACTAGACTAGATGACCTATCAAGGTCCCTTCCAGTCCTACTTTTCTATGACTTTAAGATCAGGAGCCAAAGCTCTCATTGCTCAGAGGTTTCTCTGCTTTGTTTGAAATGTTGTGAGTTCCTATAGTACAGCAGAAAGGGTCAGACACTGGTAAGAAGATGCTACTTATCAGACTTCTAATCCATGGCAGCAATGCAAGGAGGACACAAGGGGAAAAAACCACCAACAGCAGCAGCTAGAGTGTTAATGCGGTCATTAAAAATGGATGATCTCATTTTAATTAGTGGAGACACTTTGTGAGCGGTTGGTGCTGCACTCCTGGCTGGGGAAGCCAGTGCTAATTTCAGTAATAAAGCACAAGGAATGGAAATAACACTGTTATTTCTCATTAGAGGTCGAGTCCTGCCTTAGTGTGAAAACACACAGCATAGAGTCAGGCAGAAATGGGGTAGAAAAGATTGCACAATACTAAAATGTATCATCTTCCAAAAATGAAATTAAATCCCAATTTCTAATGTCTCACTAAAAGGGCAGCAATATCTCTCTAGGTAATTTAAATCTTTTATATGCTCATCTCTTATTTTATCGAGACAGGAGAAAGGAATTCCAGGTTACAAATGTACCACTATGATGTAACTTTTATTTCCTTTGGGGACCCTAGTAGCTGCACAGATATCTGGATACAGAATGCCACGGGGACAACTTTTACCTGCCAGATGCAAACTGCTTGATTTTACATGAGTGTGAAGAGAACACTACAAGGTACTAAAAAGTGATGAACTGGCCAAATTTAATGTGGACCCGTATCCATGCATGGGCCTGCAGATAATGTGTGCATGTTATTGGAGGCTGTGGATTATATTTCAGACTTGATTTGTGTATGATTGAGATGGGCAGGAGGGGTATCGCCAAGCTGCAGACATATATTCCCTTACATTTCGCATCTGTTGTATAACATCACTTGAACCATCTCCTCTTCATAGCATAAGCCAATTACACAAGACACAGCAAACAAGACACAGCTTTGAAAATAAATGTCTGCTTGGAGCCAGTTGAATAACAGCTAGAAATTGGTATTTTTCTGCTTGTCATCACTGTAGATCAGAGCCCCATATAATTTACTACATACAAGTCTCTGCTGGAAGCACATTTCTTATCACTAACCAGCATCTGAGAAGGAATCCAGCTGCTCAAACTCACAATTCACTTTATTTAGCATCATAGAAACCTTTGCCTAGACAACCAGAGGCATTGGGTTCATGGTGCAAAGCCCATCGCAGCCATCGCAGGCCACAGGGGAAGCCATCTGGGTCTGGGCTGGCTCTACACCTCTCCCTGTGGCTGCCATGTTTGCCAAGTGAAATGAACATAAATCAGCAGAATACACAATAAACCTCGGTGGGGGTTTAAACCCCCATGGGGAAGGAGCTGGCTAGATTTGGCGGGTGGAGCTAGTTGCGCAAGAGTTAGCAGCAAAAATTGTTGTGGGGGAAGGGTGGGATCCCAGGGCTCCCGACTGCAGTACAAGCCACAGGAATTCACCCTGTGCCTACAGCTAACTAGAGAAACAACCAGAACGCTGCCAGGTGAATGGTGCACAGAGAGAACACCTGACCTCCAAACACCTGATCCCATAGAACCATAAGGCTAGATGGACCACCAGGGTCATCTGGTCTAACCCCCGGCCAAGATGCAGGATTTGTTGGGTCTAAATCACCAAGACAGATGCTGTCCAGCCTCCTTTTGAAAACCTCCAGTGAAGGAGCTTCCACAACCTCCCGAGGTGTCTGTTCTATTGTCCGACTGTTCTTACAGTTAGGGAGTTTTTCCTGAGATTTAATGTAAATCTGCTTTACTGTAGTTTGAACCCACTGCCTCTTGTCCTGCCCTCTTGGGTTAGAAAGAATAATTTTTCTCCATCTTTTTTACAGCAGCCTTTCAAGTATTTGAAGACCCCTATCATATCCTCCCTTAATTTCTTTTCCAAACTAAACATGCCCAATTCCTTCAGCCTTTGCTTGCCTGGCTGCATTCAGTCCCTTTGATCATCTTTGTCACTTGCCTCTGGATCCTTTCCGGTTTCTCTTCATCCTTTCTATACATCGGTGACCCAAACCGGACACAGTCCTCCAGCTGAGGCCTAACCAGTGCCAAGTAGAGCGGTACCATCACTTCCCATGACATGCATGCTATGCCTTTGTTAATGCAACCTAAAATTACATTTACTTTTTTTGCAACAGCATCGCATTGCTGACTCATGTTGAGACTGTGATCTACCACAACTCCCAGATCCTTCTCAGCAGTGGTGCCAATGCCTGAGATGATGGGGCGTCCAGGATTTCCAGGTTTATGAATCTAGGGTGCAGATAGAATACCCCAGGTCGGGGTTCCAGGGGTGTGGTCTGGTGCAGATTTGTTCTTGTGCTTTTTCAGGGAGTTTCTTGAGCAAATGGTGTAGTTTCTTTTGGTAACCCTCAGTGGGATCAGAGGGTAATGGCTTGTAGAAAGTGGTGTTGGAGAGCTGCCTAGCAGCCTCTTGCTCATATTCCGACCTATTCATGATGACGACAGCACCTCCATGAGTTAGCAAATACTATTGCCAGTAAAAAAGAAAAGGAGTACTTGTGGCACCTTAGAGACTAACAAATTTATTTGAGCATAAGCTTTCGTGAGCTACAACTCACTTCATCGGATGCATTCGATGGAAAATACACCAAATGCATTCGGTGGCTGTATTTTCCACCAAATGCATCCGATGAAGTGAGCTGTAGCTCACGAAAGCTTATGCTCAAATAAATTTGTTAGTCTCTAAGGTGCCAGAAGTACTTCTTTTCTTTTTTGTGAATACTGACTAACACGGCTGCTACTCTATTGCCAGTGACTCCAAGATTTCTTCAGCTAATTCCTTTAGCACCTGGGGTGAATAGCATCAGGCCTTGCTGACTGGAATTCATTCACATTGCTCAGAAGATCTTAGATGTGTTCTTTACTTATCTTGAACCTGCATCCTTCCCCTGTGTCCACCAAGAGCCTTCCAAGCCCCCTCTCAGGGGCTGCATGGGAATTGGCCCCTTTGCCTGCAGCCTGGCAGGAAAGGGGTTACAGAATGGCTGGAGCCACGCAAACAACCCCACGTACCGTGAAAGGGCTGCCTAGCGAGGGGAAGTTGGGACGCTTTCATCGGCAGTCTGAGCAACTGGGTGGAGCACAAAGACCCCTGCAGCAGTCTGGACCAGCAGGAGCTGCTAGGACGGGCAGAGAGTAGGCCTCAATCTGCTAAGGTCACTGGATGCAGTGAGGGGTGGCTGGAGTGAGCTACTCCCTGAAGAGGGGCATTGACAGCTAGGAGGAGCCCGGGCTGAACTTTCGTTTCAGAGGGGGATTAAATAAATTGGATTCATTTTAGCAGAGCTTGTTGGGGCATCAGGTGAGACGCTGAGGAAAAGCCTCTGCAGGGCACGCCCCAGACCATCACAGGCACCGGGGGCTTTGGCTGACCCTGCTGAAGCAGCCTGTGGAAAGGGGGTTCCAGGGAGGGCGGCAATCTGTCCTCCTGGCCCAGAGCTGCTCACTGCCGGGAGAGCATGGCAGCCACAGCCGCAAGGCACTGGGCACCAGTCACCGCAGACCTTGCAGCACCGGCAGGCACACAGCTGGCAGCAGGGCAGTGCACGGACGAGGCACAATGTGCCCCGCAGCACTGTCAGCAGCCACTGGCCCCAGCAACGACCCAGTTGTCGGTCCTGGCATGGCTCACACGGAGTGCACTGGCTGGGCGTGGTGCTGTGTGGCCCCAGGTGAGGTCACAGGGACGACCCAGAAGCTGTGCAGCAAACCTGGATTGGCACCTGGGTCTTCAGAGGGTTGGGGAGGGAAAGTGTGTCCCCAAACTCCCCGGCATAAACCTAGTCTAGGCAGAGCCAAGGCAGCATGGCCACAGCGCATGCTGCCCGGCCGGCAGAGGAGTGGGAGTGGAGAGATCTGCATGGAGCACACCGAGAGGCCAGTGTTACAAGCTGGATTCTGGAGCTTGCTGGCTGGCAGCCTGGCCCTGGTCTGGAGCCCCTGGTACTGCACTGTGCTGGGTCCCTCCTGCACCTGCCCCTGTCCTCAGTCCACCCACCATATTATAGTACAAAGGCCCAGACTGTAACCACGACACACATGGGCTAGGAGCTCGCTCTGCTCCTGCCACCACAGCCAGACCGGACTCTGCTCAGGGAATCGGGTCTGCTGGATGTGCAGTCTCCCTGAACCTTCTCCACAAAAGCATCTGGACATGAATGTCGGAGGTGCTCAGCTATCATGGTGATGGGCCTGCTCTAAGAACCTGAGCAGAACTTTTCCTCTGGCCTGGAGCCTACTCTGAGGTCTCAGTTGCTTGGCCCAGGAGTTTATGGGTTCTAAAGCCCTTCAGGACAGGTCTCGCTCTAGCACCTGCTATCCTGAGGCTTCTCTTCCAGTTACACCTTGATCTCTGTGCCAGCTTGAGTCAGACAGCCAGGGACTCTGGAAATGACTGGCATAACCTCAATACTGAGAATCGATTACACAGCATCACTTCTATTTTGACATGCTGCTGACCACCAGATCTGGACTGCAGCAAAACACTAAGAGATAAAAATAGAAAAAAAAATTTCAATTAAATATTAAAACTCACACATGTTATGCAGACCCGCAGAGGAAAGAGTAAATACAAACATAAAGGGAAGGGTAGAGAACCAGAGACAAAATGAATAGCTTTTCACCATCTGTGAGTACTAAGGATGATTTATACTGGAGTTACAGAAGAACTTCCATGCTCATTTATAATGAAAACATTTGATGGTAATGACAGTAATAATATAGTGATTGAAATCCATTTTCCTTTTGGGGATTCTGCACACTCCCTTCCAGCATTTATCTGGTTTTAGATCCCTCAGAACCTGAATTCTGCTCTTGCTTGCTGAAGACACCAGACAAAGGGAAAACAGGGGCCTTTTTTGCCATTTCTCCAACCACCTTCCAGGTCTGTGCAGGACACTCTAGCATTGCCCTGCTCTTCCCCTCATCAAGGAACAAGCTTGCTCTTCATGGATGATGCGGGTGATTTTGGAATCTGCATCACACGACCCCTTCAAATGTGGGACACTTAACCAGGGGAGGCTGAGCAGAGCGTGTAGGTGTGACATGCTCAAGGGTCACTGCAGAACAGTCCAAGAAGGCAACCTTGGGAGGGACTGAGTGGCTGCAGGGAAAACATCACAGGCCTGTGACTATACCTGTCCCTAATTATAATTATGCAAATGAAGCCAGTAAGAGTAACCGTATTCAGACTGCAGAGTGAGCTGTCCAGCCGGAGGTGCTTCCCCCACCCACCACCTTTCTCATGCACAGCACTGCACAGTGGGGTGTGTCAGGGTCGGATGAATCTTTCATGGGCCCTGGCACCGGGATTATGGCCCTGTCCCCTGCTCCACCCACACTCTATCCTGAGGCTCCACCCAGCAGTAGGCAAGACACCAGGGTACCTGGCCCAATGGCTGGATCTGGCAAACCACAGCTCAGCCACCATGTCACAGTGGCTAGGGGAATGCCAGGAGAAAGTCTGCCATATTGTGAAGGCTCTGAATGGAACTTGCTCAGAGAGAGTCATTCTCCTAACAGAAAAGAAATCAGGGTCTTTGAAAAACTAAGGGATTTCACTAGGCCGTGTGCTTACTGGGTGTGCAGATCAAATCTGCATTGAAGAACAAGTATATGGAAAAATTGAATTCACTGAGACAAGCAGAGGCATAAGGACCCCAGCTCCTGTGGATGGATTTCCAGCAGTGATGTTAATGATGACCAAGGACAGTGAGGCTAATATTTGGGAGTTAAATTCAATTTCCAGCTCAGTCATGTCACATCAGGAGGACATTAATGAGTGAGTTTTGTGAAGCACGTACATCATTTACAGAATCATAGAATGGTAGTATTGGAAGGGACCTTGAGAGGTCATCTAATTTAGTCCACTGCACTTGTTGTAGGACTAAGTATTATCTAGACCAGCCCTGACAGGAGTTTGTCTAATCTGCTCTTAAAAATCTCCAATGATGGAGATTCCACAACCTCCCTAGGCAATTTATTCCAGTGCTTAACCAGCCTGGCAGTTAGAAAGTTTTTCCTAATGACCAACCTAAATCTCCCTTGCTGCAATTTAAGCCCAGAGTTTCTTGTCCTATCCTCAGAGGTTAAAAAAAAACAATTTCTCTCCCTCTTCCTTGTAACAACCTTTTACATACTTGAAGACTGTTGTCAGATATTCTATGATTCTATGTCCCCTCTCAGTCTTCTCTTTTCCAGACTAAACAAACCCAGTTTTTTCAATCTTCCCTGATAGGTCATGTTTTCTAAACCTTTAATAATTTTTGTTGCTCTTCTCTGGACTTTCTCCAATTTGTCCACATCCTTCCTGAAATGTGGCACCCAGAACTGGACACAGTACTCCAGTTGAGGCCTAATCAGTGAAGAGTAGAGTAAAAGAATTACTTCTCGTGTCTTGCTTACAACACTCCTGCTAATACATCCCAGATGTTTGCATTTTTTTGCAACAGCACTACACTGTTGACGCATATTTAGCTTGTGATCCACTATGACCCCCATGACACCTTCCTAGGCAGTCATTTCCCATTTTGTTTGCGTGTAACTGATTGTTCTTTCCTAAATGGAGTACTGTGCATTTGTCCTTATTGAATTTCATTCTATTTGCTTCAGACCATTTCTCCAGTTTGTCCAGATCATTTTGAATGTTCATCTATCCTCCAAAGCACTTGCAACCCCTCCCAGCTCGGTATCATCTGCAAACTTTATCAGTGTACTCTCTATACCATTATCTAAATCATTGATTAAGATATAGAACAGAACCAGACCCAGAACAGATCCCTGCGTGACCCCACTTGTTATGCCCTTCCAGCATGAATGTGAACCACTGATAACAACTCTCTGGGAATGGTTTTCCAACCAGTTTTGCACCCACCTTATAATAGCTCCATCTAGATTGCATTTCCACCTAGTTTGTTTATGAGAAGGTCATACAAGACAGTATCAAAAGTTTTACTAAAGTCAAGATATACCACGTCTACTACTTCCCCCCATCCCCAAGGCTTGTTACCCTGTCAAAGAAAGCTATCAGGTTGGTTTGACATGATTTGTTTTTGACAAATCCATGCTGACTGTTACTTATCATCTTATTATCTTCTAGATGTGTGCAAATTGATTGCTTAATTATTTGCTCCATTATCTTTCCGGGTACAGAAGTTAAGCTGACTGGTCTGTAATTCCCTGGGTTGTCTTTATTTCCCTTTTTAGAGATGGGCACTAGATTTGCCCTTTTCCAGTCTCCTGGAATCTCTCTCGTCTTCCATGACTTTTCAAAGAGAATTGCTAATGGTTCAGATATCTCCTCAGTCAGCTCTTCGAGTGTTCTAGGATGTATTTCATCAGGCCCTGGTCACTTGAAGACATCTAATATGTCCAAGTAATTTTTAACTTGTTCTTTCCCTGGTTTAGACTCTTCTGATCCTCCCTCTTTTTCACTCTGTTATCCCTGTCACTGGAAGTGTGCTGTTCAGCAGATCTGACAGCCACCCTGTTCCTGGGGGGCAGAGTCCCTTCAGCCTGCACAGCCCTGTTTGTGCAGTGCATGGACGAGCCAAAGCACCGTACACGTAACGATAACCAACCAAACAGTCCAAGATTCCACAGACAGGCAGATTTGAAGGCCAGAAGGATCATTCTGAGAATCTAGTCTGACCCCCTGGAGAACTCGAGCCCGAGAATGTTACCTAGTGAGTCCTGCATCAGTTCCATGAACTAGAGCTGCAGCACGTTTCACTTATTGATGGGCCCCTCACAACACTGCGTGCGGCCGCTAGGAATCATTCTCTGAACAGTCAGCCAAGAGGAAGCTATTGGAAAATAATTTCAAAGAACATCATGATCTGCTCACCAGACAGGCGAGACAAGGGAGAAATACATTAATCAGTGGTTCACTCTGCTCTGTTTACAGAGTTCACAGAACTGCACGCAGTTATGTTCCTCGCAGCTGCTGCTTGATCAGGCTATAATGGGCACTCTTCAAAATGGTCTAAAAGGTGATTTTTTTAATAGCAACAATCCCTGCACATGGTAGCAAGTAGACACTCGGGAACGAAGTCCCACTCTGAACGAGGCCAGAGTTTCACAAGACAGCTGCCCTCAGCCTTTCTCCATCTCGGCTTAATTGAAGAAAAATACAAAACCTTTTTTTTGGACTTTTACAAGCTCCATTTAAAATGATCTGAAGTAGAAAAGACATTAGCTGATTTGTATTGGTGTTACAGAAGCACCTTCCCAGAGCTCCGGGCTCATTGTGCTAGGTGCTGTACAAACTCCTGGTTAGTGTCTGCGCCAGAGAGTGTGCCGGCAAGGCAGACACAGGGGGTGAGAGTGGAAGGTTAATTGTCCATCTTTTACAAATCAGGAATTGAGACCCAGTGAGTTTAAGTGCCTTGCCCAAGGTCACACAGGCAGCTTGTGTCAGAGCCAGGAATTAAACCTGCACTCCAAGGTACCTAATCCAGCACCTTAACTTAACCTGAAGTTCCAATCAAGAGCTAGTAGCATCGTGCACTCTAACTACTAGCGGAACGTAGTGTCCAGTTCAGTCCAGCCCCACCGTTCTCCAGATCCAGCTGAGGCTGTTGTCTAGCGCTCTGGGCGGGAGACCTCAGCCTTGCTCCAGGCTCCAGCACTTGGCTCTCGACTGGATTCTGAGCTCCCCGCGATCTCCGATGTAGGGAACAAAGTGCAGTTACCAGTCATTGTGCTGATTGGAATGTAACTTACAGTCCGTATGTGCTTCTACTGCACTGACAGACAGGGTCAGGCTGCTGGTTCATAAGCCAAGCGAGAACTTGGCACGGGACCCTCCCACATCAAGCAAACACCTTCTGCAGCATGGGGTGGGTCATGGGGGAAAGAAGGGGAGATACTTTGAACCTGCCTCCATCACACTTCCCTTCCCCATGTTCAGGAGCGGTTCAAAAGCACATCTCCCACTAGCACGAGCCCCAGAACTGAGCAGTGGCCCCATCTGGGATATGAGTAGTAGGAATACACCCTGGGATGGGTCCAAAACGTCAGGCAAACCTGGGTGATCGCTGGATGTTGAAAGAAGAAGCGCACTGGAAATAATAGACAGATCTGTATTCTGCACAACCTCTAAAGTGTTATCACACCACAGATATCGGTAGAAAGGTCAAAACCATTAGCATTTGATTTCTGAATTAAATGCATTGCAATTAGCCCTTTACAGCTATCTGGAGATCTTGTTATGATAACAGAGCAGGTATCTCTGTAATTGGTAATTACTAGATGTAGAGACATGTACGCCTCCCTTGAAAAATATAATTGTTCCTGAGATTGCTTTATTTTAAGGGTCTGTAATTATCTTTACTTTTCAAAACACTGATGCCAACATGCATAACCCAAAATAATCCCATTCCATCTAGGAATCACCTGAATTTGACAGTGTTT
Source organism: Dermochelys coriacea (assembly GCF_009764565.3). Lineage (NCBI taxonomy): Eukaryota > Metazoa > Chordata > Testudines > Dermochelyidae > Dermochelys > Dermochelys coriacea. The sequence goes on along the minus strand of NC_050077.1, from coordinate 1,410,980 downwards.
TTTCCAGAGATGCTAGCTGGTTTTGCTTGGAAGTCATGAAACTGGGACTCATTTGCAAATTTCCAAATTTACAAGGAAATAATAAATTAAGAAACATTGTCATCCACACTATTTTTTTTTCTTCTTGATCTAATTTTTCACAAACTCCAGATTTACTGGGAACATTTCTCAGATGGGATATGTTCTGGGAATATCTGCAATCATGTTCCTCTCGTTTCTTGATGCACAACTTGCAAAGCCCCAAGAGTGATAAGGAGTAGACCAAGAAAAGATTAAGAGAGTCACACATGTGCAGAGCTTGATCCTGAGGCCAGAGAGAGAGGGCACTGGTGAAGCTCGGTGCGTCATTACTAAGGAGGAACATGACAACCTTCTACAAATACCCGAAAGTTTAAACTTTGGATCACACGGGCCTGTTCAAATCAGGCAGGCACACATTATCTGGTAGGCACATACTGCTATCTGGAACAGAATATGCAAGCACATCCTAAGTCTCTGGTTTTTAAAGATCACCTCCAGCTCCCCCTCTCCCCCCCCCCCCCCAGTTATAGCAGCAGACAATAAACCCTAAAAACCCCCTTTGTCACAAGGGAGCTATTGTGTATACTGAAATCTTGGTAGAAACCTCACACACTAAAGACCAGAAGCTTCCCCCACCTCAGATAAAAGCAGAAAGACATTTTTGTGACACTCATTTCTACCGAACGATTCCCAACATACCCTGAGTCATTGATAAATCAGAGTACAAAAGAATCCTTTTTGCCAGGAGTTCCCAGTCTTACCTACTTTCTCCTTTGGGAAGGAGAGCAGCAGTCTGCTTCAAATGACCCTAAAATGCAGGATATTCAACTTGAGCAATACGGGCTCACTAAATTATTTCATCACTGCTGAACTGGATAGTTTTTGTTATCTTTGCCTTGTGCTGGGATTGCTGGAGACACCAGGTCTCTGTGCAATTGTCACATTGGCTGATAGCATCCTGATATTACGGTCTTAAACAATCAATGAGCATTGATTGTGTCAGTAGTGCCCAACGTGATCAGAAAGGAGACAGAATCTGTGAGTTCCTGTGTCTCCTACAGTGAAGAACCTTCTCTCCCTGCTGTGAGAGGACAGATCACATAGCAATTGCATTAGGAAATAAACTACTGTTCTTTCATCCAGTTCTAGGGAGCTGGAGTCTGAGCAGCAGAGACAGTAGCAGCATTAATATTTTGTAACAGCTCCAGGAATCCCCTGGGTGTCAGCACTGCCCTCTGCCCACACTGCCCTCCAGTCTCTGACGAAGACGAAATGTCTCTTCAGAGCCGTCAGTGGAATTCTAAGTCACACTTGTAACACTGAGAGAGAGGCTGGGGAGGGACCACGGGGCCTTTCTGCCAGCAGATTCAGATCAGAACAGACACCTGAGCGCAGCCCTTGGTGGTGAATGCCTTCCATCGCCAGGCTATCAGTGTGCCATCACCTTGTGAAAGGTCTTTGTGGAGGAGGTAGCAGAGACAGGGACCCGGGGCTTGCTCCCGCAGGCCCAGAGCTGCTGCACATGCTAAGCTCCGGATCCAAGGGGGCACGCTTCTGTACCTTCCTGAGCTTTCCATTCTGCTCTTATTTGTTATTGCTGTTTGCACAGCCTCTACGGTGGGCCAGGTGCTTTATAGACCCACCACTGCACCCCTGAGCAGAGAAATACAGAGGCAGGGTGGAGGGAAGGAATACAACAGTAGTGGCCAGGTCCTCTGGTGCTCGGTGGGGACGTGGTGCCATGCCCACGTGCCAGCAGATTTGGGTTGTAAAGCCAATGAATAATCTGACTTTGGCAGAATCACCCCAGTGTAGAAGGTGCCTTTACTGGTAAGGAGGTGGCATAGCAGCCTATATACCACCCCTTTGCAGCTATCAGTGTAAGGGCAGTTGCTGGGACAAAGGGGGAGAGAACAGGGCTTCTCTCCACTTCATAGAATCATAGAATATCAGGGTTGGAAGGGACCTCAGGAGGTCATCTAGTCCAACCCCCTGCTCAAAGCAGGACCAATCCCCATTATTTATTTATTTATTTATTTGCCCCAGATCCCTAAATGGCCCCCTCAAGGATTGAACTTACAATCCTGGGTTTAGCAGGCCAACGCTCAAACTACTGAACTATCCCTCACTTGGCTGATCTCCAGCTGCTGTTTGCAGCTGGTGTAACTTAGATCCACTCCCAGGCTGCTGTAACGCATTCTGGGACACTGGCCGGCACACTGGCTGTGTGCTGCACTCCTTGACTCTGGCCCTACCTCAGACCTAGAAGGTGCATTTGGCAGGTGATGTGTCAGTTACAACATTGCTTAGCGTTCCTGGTTCTGTTTGGGGTCCTTGACTCCTCTTCAGCTGACACGCATTTCACTGTTACAGAACAGCGGGATGAAACTGATTCAGACGCCAGGCTCAATGTGCTGGGGGTGTCTTCCCAGACCTCCCCCCTCACACTGTGTAATTTGAGGACTTGAGCATTGTCAAAAAAGCATCAGCTTCACCCCAGACACAGGGAGATGGTGTCATCTGTGGATCTTATCGGAAACCCAGTCCCTCTTCTTCTCATCCCACCCCAGCACTGCTTCCATCCCTTGCTCCCTTTCCTAGCCAGCTCTCCTCCGTTACCACAGCTGTGCAGCTGAGAACCCACTGCCTGCTGGTGCTGACATGTAGTTCATGTGCCCGGAAAGGTCCAAGCAGAGCGACTGAAAACACAGGTAAAGTGCAGGAAACCTGAAAAGAGGCTGTCAAAAACTCCACCCTGAGGAGAATTCACTCCTTCAAAGTCACAGCGTTTCAGTCTCCATCACTGAGGGCAGAGCAGGGTTACTCAGAGCTGGGCTACATGTGCCAGGTTCAGATTTGTCACAGAAGCTTAGCTTAGCCTTGAATGACACTGGTGTCTCATGCACGGAGGGTGTACCCTAAAGATTTTCACTGCTAAGTGGTGCAGAGTGAAACCCTCCTGTTACCATCTCAGGCCCCTGGCTCCCATCTGTTCCCTGCTGGGCACAAAGACTCCCAGGGATTTACTGTAGGGGAAAGTGGCAGAGGGGTCAGGCATGCTTTGGTTTTGGGAGACCAGCTCATGACAACATCAGCATCCTCAACCCTCCAGGGAAAAGCAGCCAAAATCAGTGAACATTCTAGCCGAAGTGACCTATCATGGGCACACAATGACTCCATGACAGCACTGGGAGGAGAACCCAGGCATCCTGACTCGATGGCTCGGTGCTTTATGGATCCCATCATGGTACCTACTGAATGTTTCCCAAAACAATGGCACACACAATTCTCCCTTCCCTTCTCTCCATGCAGGGCAGTTGGAAAGGTGGCAGATTTGTCTCCCATCTCACTCTGCCCCCTTTCTGGCCACCAGGCCAGCCCCCTTTCCCTGCTGTGTCTCGGGAGCACAGGGGAGCCATCACTCACCTCCTCGTACTTCTGCTCTGCTTCCAGAGAAGTCACAGTGACAGGATTTGTGTGTCTCCGAAACGCATGACTCGTGGAATCCTATGTCTTCATGTTCTGCATGCAGCAGGTGTATGCAGTGTGGAGAGACACAGTGTGGCCCAGCGTATGGACCCTTCACTAGGGAAAACAGGTGACGGGAATATGGGTCCTCTCTAATTTTTACAACCCCACAAAAGCCCAGCTCTGAGTGTGAGCACAAGCACGAGCCCATCCTCTCCTAGGGAGCAGTTGGAGTGTCCTGCATCTTTCACATCACAGCCCCGCAGGCAGGGACAAGCATGTTCTGCAGATCTGGTCACCCTTTCCCCAGGAGTGCACCCTCCGTCCCATGGTCTGCGTGAGTGACAGGTCGCTCACACCAGTGCACAAAGCGAGCAGCCCTAAGGCCTCGCCTACAAACAAGGCTGACATCGCTAATTTGCTCAGAGAGAATAGGGGTTTGTCAGGGCGGGAGAGGAGCCAGGCCATTGGCAGCTCACCTTCCCTACAGACCCTACAGTAAAGACGTGTGCTCAGCTCTCTGGCAGGGAACAATCATTTCTAGACGTCTCCAACAAGACTAGGTGCAGTCTCTCCCCCACCCAAAACCTACAGCAGCCTCTGCCGGCCTCTCAGGGTGTGTCTACCCTGCAATGAGACACGCCGGCTGGGCCCGGGTGAAGGGGTTCCCTCAGGCCGGCACAAGCTGAGCTGGCGAAGAGAAGGACGTGAGCTGAGGACAATGGGACTGAACTTCCCATGGCGTTGGCAGTCTGCTAGATTGCTGTGCCTTGTACCAGGTAGCAGCCGGAGGGCTGGGAACAGGGCTCCCTTGTGCAGGGGACTTTGCAAATAGACTCAGAGGCAGCCCCTGCTGAGCCCAGAGTAAGACCAGTGATGGGGGTTGTAAAATGGCAACACGGGGCCAGCACCGAGGGGGAGTGCCACAGTGCAACCCCACAGGCATGTGGGGGAAGGGGAGTGCCACCGTTCAACCCCACAAGCATGTGGGGGCAGGGGAGTTCCATGATGCAACCACCTGGGCATGTGGGGGTAGGGGAGTGCCACGGTGTGACCACCTGGGCATGTGGGGGCAGGGGAGTGCCACGGTGCAACCCCACAAGCATGTGGGGGGCAGGGGAGTGCCACAGTGTGACCACCTGGGCATGTGGGGGGCAGAGGAGTGCCACGGTGCAACCCCACAAGCATGTGGGGGGCAGGGGAGTGCCACGGTGCGACCCCACGGGCATGTGAAAATTGGCAGGTCTCATAACTGTTTGTTCTGGTTCCCGTGAAGCAAAGGAGTTGAGTGATGTCAGAGACCCCGGGCAGCCAGGCCCTGTCAGTACCCACTGAACACAGCCACCCCACGGGCCGCCACCCCATGGGAGCCGCCACAGGCCTCCATGAGAAAACAAGCCCAGCAGGGGTCAGACATTCCCGCAAAGCAGAATCCTGCCCCTTTCCTCCCCTGCGTGCTAGTCCCTGCCAGCGGAATCGGGCTCCCCCCTTGCCAGGAGCCTTCCCCTCAGACCCACCCATTCCCCGGCTGCTGCCCCGGTGCCCCTATCAGCACAGCGAGCTTCCCAGCAGCGCTGCCAGGCCACGCCACCCTCCACAGCCAGGTTCCTGGGCATCGTCTCAGACTTCTGATCGACCAGTCAGATGCCTGCTGCTGCCAGCGCCACCTTTGCCTCAGCCTGTGGTGACGCTGCCGAGACCCCGTCCCTGGGAACCGCGCTCCACATTTGTTTTCTCACGCGGAAACATTTCTTTGTTTCCCCCCCCCCACCACAGTGCTAATGACACCAGTGCAGGCAGCTTGCTCACCAGCGGTTGTGGGTTCAAGTCCCACCCATGGCTATGCAGGGCAGTGCCAGGGTGGGGTGCAGAGACCGCCGGGTCACCAGCCGTCGTGTCGGGGGAGAGATGCAGTGCCTGCGTTCCCCGGTGAGTGTGGAGGGAGAGCTCAGAGGGGGTCTCACTGCAGGGAGAGGAAGGGGACGTGGATTCACACAGGGGCTTAGAGAAGACCCCAGTGAACAGGGATCCCGGTGAGGCCTAAGGGAATGACACAGCCAGTGCAAAGCCGTGTATTCCTGCTCAGGGGCAGGAGCCCTTTGGCAGTCACACAGCTCTCATCCACATGGGTCAGGTTCCCCGATGTGGCCCGCTCCTGCCTGCATGGCCCTGGCTCCCCGGTGCGCCCAGCATTTTCTACCTGAGGGACCCCGTCAGCTTCACTGGCGCCAGCTCCGGGCAGGAATTCTCACCCAGACATTAGTGTGGCTTGGGGGCCAATGGAGGCTGCGTGGCTAATAGGCAGATGAGTCTTTTGGTTTGTGGGCTCCCGGGGCTGAGGAGATGAACCACTGCCCTCCATGGGACCGACGGGGCTGGTCTGCTGTGCAGAGTAACGCTGGGCCCCAGTTCATGCAGCTTTTGCTGAGGGCTGGCTCTGCTGAGCAATGAGAATGGGCAGAGGTGCTGCACATATAGCGGTCTAGTGCCTGTTTGTCTGTAGGCGCCGCCATGCAGGGACCTTGCCTCGTTCTCTAGCAGCAAGGGGCCACGCACGCCTACGACACAAGCCAGCACCTGGATTGCAGCTGATTCATGCAGGCTGCAAATCCTTTGGGTAGCTGTTGCAATATTATTAACCAGGCTCGGGATGATTGGACTGAATGCAGCTGCTTTATCAATGCTGGGAGGATCTCAGTATAATTTCATACCTTTGTAATCACCTTTGTTTCAGTGCAGCTGACAGTAAGTATACCTTTGTTCATTAGAGCCGAGAAGTTGGGCTTTATGTGTCAGGTTTGGCGCCCCAGAAGATGAGTGGAGTAGGAAAGTAGATGCTAAAATCAGTGGCCAATTATTGTAAATAATATCGGTGTGCCTGGCAATAACAACATTTACTGGATCGTGTTGAACTAATGCGCTGCTAATGTGGTTGTAATTCTGTCTCCACGGGAATTCATTTGTAGCTGAGGAATCAGAACGGGGCCTTCTCCTGCGAGCCTTGCTTTGCTTTGCTGGTTCCTGCTCATCTGGCCGGGCTGGCCAGAGCTTTCCTGGTCAGCTCAGCCTCCTGCAGCAGCGTGCGAAGCCTCAGGCTGCTGATGATGGAAGGCCAGATCCTGAACTGGTGTGAGTCACTGTGTCTCCTCTGCAGTCGGGGGCACTGTTTGCCCATTGACGCCAGCAGAGAGTCTGGCCCTCAGCAGACTGGCTGCAAGGACAGAAAGTGTGTGGCAGGTCTGCTCTGGCTGAGTAACACTGGCTGCAGGGCTGATCACTAGACAGCATTGCAGCAACGGGAAGGGGCCATGACGCTGTGCTCAGTTACAGGATGGTAAATCGAAGGCAAACCCACTTACTCTCTCCTGTTCTTCTAACAGGAGTTACGTTTGCCAAAGACACAAACGCAGACACATTTCTGAAAGTGAAAATGGTTCAGCAATTAGATAGAGCTGGTTTTTGACAAAACTTTTTTTCCATTGAAAAATGCCCGTTTGTTGAAACCAAAACTTTTCACGGGTTGGGTGGGGGAAACCGACGAACTTCTCAACTTGAAAAATGTTTGAAAAAAGTCTGGAAATTGTCAAAATATTTTATGTTGACATTTTCGAATCAAAACATTCCAGTATTTCACTGCCAAAGGACTTTTAATTTACAATTTTAAGATAATTATAGTAAAGATTGTTGAAATCAAAATGGAAGGTTGTGAAATTATTGAAACAAAATGTTTCAATTTTTTTGTTTGTTTTGGTTTGGAAAATTTTTGAGACTTGGACTTTTTGCTTTGATTTGGGACAGGAACATTTTTCAGAATCTCAAAAATGCTCAGGGCCTGGGAAAACCATCCCCAGCCCAGCTCTGTCTGAGACACGCCAGGGAAAGCCCCAGGGTTGTGGGCGCTCAGCCCTAGGGAGCCATCTCCTTGCAGAAAAGAAAAGGAGTACTTGTGGCACCTTAGAGACTAACAAATTTATTTGAGCATAAGCTTTCCTTGCAGAGTACGTGATCTCAGGTTCCCAGCATTCTGGGAGGTTGGTCATTTTCCCTCCTCAGGATCTATAATAAGGCACTCTGTCTCTGTGCACGGCTGTGGTGCAAACTCTCATGGTTTTACACTGAGTTTCATGATCTTTGGTGTTTTTTCTTTAAAGGCCCAGCTCCTGGAGTCAGGTGATTACCCGAGACTCTCAGATTTTGCGTAAAAACATTTCTAGCCTTGCGATGAGGCGAAAAGACATGTCCCGCACCCCCAAAAGGAAAATAGGAAGAATCATCATTTAGCATATTGAAAAATCTCGCAACCAGGGGGAACCAGCTGACGATTTTGCCTGGGTTAGGGCTAGCAAATGGGCCAGTCCCTGTGGCCAATACTGGGTAGGCTGGCCCTGGAAATGGGGCTAACACAGCACTGGCTAGAACTCTATCAGCACTGAGAACCAGCCCCTGCCCCTTCTGACTTGGTAACACCTATTGGTCCTGTGGGGTCGGAGGCAGGGGCGAGGTGCACCCGGGTTCCTCCTTCCAGAAGTCGAGGCTCTGGTCCCCCTGCCCGCTCTGCGCGGCGTTTGTTGGCATAAGCCAGCCACATGGCCTCTGGGACGGGCTGGGCTCCCTACAGACAAGAACCGCAGAATCCAGGGGCAGCTGGCCCTGGTCCGAGCCCACGGTACCAGCTGCAGGGCACCACCTTCTGGCAGATGGCGGGAGCCACGCTGGCTTTTGAAGACCAAGAACTGGAGTGGGTTCCTCCCTGGGGGTGGGGGGTCTCTCTGCTTTGGTTTAAAATCAGCCAAGGGGCTGCGTTGTAAAGAACCCCCAGTCTTCCAAATGAGGCTGTTTTTATGGGTCACCGAGTCCATTTTCATCACAAGCCCCTTGTTGGGTCTTCTTTGCTCTGCGTGTGTGTCAAATATTTTATGATATAAGGGCAGCTGTGATGATTACCTGTACGCTCCTTGAGGGCATGGATCGTGGCTCTCCGTGCACTGGGTGTTGATGGGCATTGTCAGTGCACAGCGAATACACAGCTCTAATAATATGGGGATTTGAATGGCAAAGTGCCACTCCTGGGCTAATGATCACCATTACTCCAACCTGATACCTGCATTCTTGGCTTCTTTTCTTATTCTCCCAAGTGAAACCCCACGACACCCGATGGAAGCCCAGCAGCGCCCCATATCCTGTGCAGCAGATGGATGAGCTGCAGTGGCACACAGCTGTGCACATCTGGATCAAGGATGCTGGGGTGGGCATTGCAGCAGCAACTTTCTGGAGGCTCTCACAAACTTGCTTTCTCAGACAAGAACAGCTGACCATGAGTATGAGACAAAGCCCTCCTGTCAGTGACTAGCTGGGAACTGCCTCCTTCCCAGGGGTAACGTACTGCAGCGGGTATCAAATACGGGACATTTTCCAGAGTCATCCGTCATGACTCATCCCTGGCTGTCAGTAGCAGGGCCCATCTACCTGTAACAGCACCGAGTGGGCACTCGCCAGATGCAGGAGGGCTGAGGGCCATGCATGGGGCTGAGGGCTCTGATTTCTATATGTCAATAGGTCTCCCCACCGGCATCCTCCTCATTCCTGAGAGCTCAGACTCCTTCCACAGACTTGGGATCCGAGTACAGTCACAATCCTGGGCAGAGGCGCCTAGGGTCCAAGGCCCTGCCCCGGCAGTCGTGCTATGTGGATGGACACCTGCATGCACGGCACCATTGAAAGCAAGGGTCCGACTGCAGGATTGGGGCTACGTTCAGACATGACAGCCAGGGAGGGTTGCATGCCAGATAAAGGCCAGGGCTACAGAGCCAAGCCGGGTCACTCAGCCCACGCACATCCCAATGGTGATATTCCACACAGGTATTTATTGCCTACAAAGTGGTGTGAAGGAAAACACTACAGTTCCCACCCATCTCCTGCGGGAGGTACAGGAGGGAGTTTCTGGGTGGGGAGAGATGTGGATGCTGGGGCTAGCGGGCTGACCTGGGGGACTGGTGCAGGCACATCGTGTTTCCAGACGTGTTCCCCTTAGCTGTGAACGAGTCAGTCCCTGTGGATTTGGGCCAGGCTTTCAAAGCTGAGGGTCCAACTGGGAGCTTCTGGGGGCTCAGTGCCGCTGAAAAATCAGACACTTAAGTGCGTATTATGGATAAGGAATTTTGGAGCACAAGCCTCACTGATTCCCAGTGTGCTCCTAAGTCCCTTGGTCTTGTAGAAAGCCTAACTTTGGGCCCCATGCTGGAGAACTTTGGCTGTCACAGTAACACCTGCTCCTGGTGACATTGGTGGGACTTTTGTCACCTCATATAAAGTCTCCCTCCAGCCCCCTGACACTTTTGGTTGCTAGTTTCCGAATCTCTTCAGTTCCCCCAACACCTTCCAGGGACCTTTTCCCCTTCAAATCCTGGGTTTATACCTTCTGGGGCCAATGGTGTTTCTGTCCTACCCCCACCTCTGAGTGGTTTCTCTGCTGCCACTCAAATAGCGTTTTAATCCTGAGCCTTTCCCGTCGTGCCCAGCACTCCGGGCGCCCTTGCTCCGGGTTCAGGCACCCCTGCTCAGACTCAGTGAACAGCCTCCTGACACTGGATGGGGCAGCAAAGTGGCCCCCTGTTCCCAAAAGATAGTTGAGCCCTGGGTTTGGAGGGAGTGGGCTATTGTCTGAGCTCCCAGGAGAACAGGCCAGCCAGGGGCCTCCTGGAGATATCCCGGAGGGGGCTGGGTAGAATCAGGCCTATAATCCAGGAGATGGCTGAAGGTGGTAACGGGGTTGAGCGTATCTGGGGGAAAGGATGGGTGGGGATGGAAGTGACACTACAAGCTGTCTCTGAGGTTTCTTTTTAGGTGGCGATAACCCTGGCTGAGCAAACCAGATCCAATAATCCCTCCTGGCTTTGGGGAGTTTGGGTCTGGACCCAGTTCCGCATTCTGTGGGGCAGGGCTGAGCTAGCAAACCCAGTACAAACCCCTGGAAAGGTGGGGCCATGTGGGGTTCAAGGGGGTGTGCTAGGCACATGCCCAGGTACCGCTGAGGTGGGGCAGCTATTGCGCTAACTCCGTGCAATGACATGCTTGAGGCCAGGGCGGATGTTCATGGCTGAGGAGATCAGAACCCCTTCCTGGGGCCCGGGGCCTTCTCAGACGGGGCGCATGGCGCAGCATCAGTTCTACCTGGAGACATGGACTGAAACATGAGGCCTGCACAAAGCTCGTCAGGCAACCTGCAGATCCCAGGGCTGAGGACAACTTGTCAGCCCGGGTTCTCTGTCAGCGAGACTGGGGCAATGTCTTTTCCGGGGCCACAGCCACGTCACTTCTCCAGCTCAGCCGAGTGTATCCTGGGTAAGCGCTGGCTGCGCTGGCCGCAGGCACAGTCTGAACAAGTTTGTTTCAAATGGGTGGAAGTTACTAACTGTGCCAGGCCTCCATGCATGGGTGCTGGGGACAGTGTGTAAGGCTGAAATCCTCAGCATCACAATTCCCGTCCCTCAGGGTGCAGAAGTGAGGTGTAAAGTCCTTCACAATCCCCTTGGAAGATTTACATCTTCCTCCAAATGTCTGGGGGACCCTTTGTTTCAGGCAGGTTGGGAAAGTCACTTTGTCCAGACTCACTGGTCCAGCCCCCACCTCCACTTCCCAACACAACAATCCAGCACCGGTGAACATTCCACAAAGCCACAACCGGTTCCAGGTCTGTCCATTTCTGCAACTACCCCAGGAGGCACAAACCGTGGGCGGGTCAGGGTGGGCAGGGGGAAGGCGGTGGGGGGTACTGGGGCCTGCACTTGCAGCTGAATTTCATCTCATTGTTTTTACTCTGTGCCTGTTCGGTCAAGCATGAAAATGCAAATACACAGACGGTCCCCCACAAAGTGCAGTGGCCATTCCAGGTGAGCGGTTCACCTCCAGCTCCGGGCACGCACTGATCATTCTCGAGGGCTCAGAAAGGGGGCATTTGCACTCTGTGTTGGGAAGGTTGGGACTGGAGACATCAGCACATTTGAAAGGGCCCAGAGCCACCAGTCAGAAATGTCAGAGTGGACAAGCCCCAGAGCCTAGAAGGTGCTAGACACTCATGCCAGTTGTTGAAAGTCAGAGGCCAGGGGATTAGATCAGCAGAATGGATGCCCACGTGAGTCTGGGTTTTACCATGTGTTTGGGGTGGGGGAGGGATTGCTTGGGGACTGTTAGAATTACCAATGCATATGAGCAGCCTTTCCTTGCCAGAGGCGCTGTTCTGAATGCAGCCGTGGGCACTGCTCGCTCTCATTGCAATGCATGGGAGTCCGATTTTATTCAAACAATTGCTCTGCTTGTGCTAATTAATTGTTTATAATCTTTGGGGGCACATATTTATGCATGAGGTCTGAATAAATCTGTTATTAGCTAAAGGTCTTGCATAATTGCAATTCATTGCTATGTTCAGGAGCCATCAGAGCCCATGCCACCCCAAACCTCAGCATCTGGCCTTCGAAAGAGCTCAGGCTGGGTTTGCCTTTGGATCCTCAGACAACTGCAAAGCAACTGATTGCTCTGTCAAATCACTAGATTGAACCAATTGTCCCATCACACATTATCAGCCACCAGGAAAGTACAATGGTGCCACCACTACTGGTGCATGCTGTAGGAGTGCCTGGCACAGTGGGGCTCAGGGCCTTGGCCCCATTGCCTGAGAAATAATGAGTATTAGGTTAATAGATTCGCAGACGTTTAAGGCCAGAAGAGACCACTGGGTCATCTAGTCTATAAAATCCTGCCTAATCTGGAGAAAGTGACCAGGGGCGTGTTATTTACCCCTTCGCATAACACACAAGCCAGGGGTCACCCGATGATATTAATAAGCCGCGAATTTAAAACAACAAAAGAAAGTATTTCTTCACACAACACACTGTCATGGAAGATAGGTCCATCAATGGCTATTAGCTAAGGTGGTCTGACATGCAACCCCAGGCTCTGAGTGTCCCCAGGCCTCTGACTGCCAGATGCTGAGACTGGACAACAGGGGATGGATCACTTGATAATTGTCCTGTTCTGTTCATTCCCTCTGTAACATCTGGCACTGGCCACTGTTGGAAGACAGAATACTGGGCTAGATGGACCGTTGGTCTGATGCACTATGGTCATTCTTATGTTCTAGTCTGACTCCCGTGTATTGCAGGCCATAGAATTTCACTCATTTCTCCTGAATGAAGCTCAATAACTTGTATTTGGCGGAAGCATTTCTTCCATAAATGTAATCAAATTTAATAAATGCCTCCCTCGAACCTGCACTACATGTACCTGGTTCTTGATTCAGAGAGTCCCACTCCATATCACTATATCTCATTTCAAAGCCCCTTTGTGCTGAGACAATCGTCCCCTGCCCCTGGGTTACACCTGGCAAAGAGAAAAGAGGCATTCCAGGAGTGGTGATGGTGCTTTTAGATGGCAGAGAAGCCAAGTTGCTGAGGCGTGTGTCTGCAGGTGGGTGGGGTGGGGGCTAGGTGTATTTTTCAAACTAACTGCTGCACTAAACAAATAATTCAGGCTGCACTGCGCCCCTCCTTCCCAGCCCACTAACTTGGAGCTGCACGCGTTAGCCCAGGGTAGACTGTGATTAAAGAATGATTCATGTTTCACACAGAGGGTCTTTTCAGCAATCTGTCTCCTGAATTAGTTTCTCCTGAGAAGAGGTAACTAAATCAAGGCTGCTGGCAATGCGCCCGGCCGGACAATGTCACGGAGAGGCCTCCTACCACGGCAGGTGATTAACCGCTATAATCACCGCTGCTGAGGGATGCCTTCTTTCAGCCTGACAGGGATTTATCACAGGCCTGTCGCTGCCACAAACACAGCACAGGGAAGCAGTGGCAATGTAATTATTCTGCAAATATAATTAGGTACAGTTGTACTGAATAAGTAACCCTAAAATATATTTATTTCCTCCGATTCTCCTGACTCCTGCAGCCCATTAAAATGCATTATGATGATAATTCGTCAGGAAAATGACAAACATTTATTAATGCATTAAAGTTAATTCCTAGTACATTAGTAATTGGCTAAACAATGCCATGCAGATTGCTGCGCTGGGGCATTCAGGAAGACAGGGAAACACAGGAGGAAAACAATTTGTTGTTTAGTGAATTCCCCCCACTCTCTAATATATACACTGCAGCTGTTAAAACTCTGTGTGCAAGGGAACCGATCTGATGTGGTTTCCTCCCAATGCAGTATCAGAGCTGCGGCTGCAGAGGGGAGGAAGGTGTGAGGCTGGATTTGAAGAGAGGAAGTGACACCGCAGACGGGGCTCAGAGCCTGTAAAAGCAAGATGCCACGGCCTGGCAGTGGTGAGGGTGCCCTGGGGTAAGAACCTAACTAGAGAATGCGCCAGGGGAGAGAGAGGGAGTGGGGGCACAGAGATGGGGTCAGGCCGGCAGGGTGGAGGAAGGTTGGACAGACTCCTGGGGGGGTGAGGACTTGAGAGCCAGTCAGCAAGCAATGAAGGTACGGAGCACGTGGGGTCTGTCCTAGGCTGGAGGGACCAGGACAGCCCCGGTTTGAATCCTGCACCACGTTCCCAGAGCAGGGTCAGTTCCAGGGCAGGGAGGTGCCGATCATCTCTCCCCAGAGCGGTGTGCAAACGTGCCCCAGATGGTGTGGGCTCGTCCAGCCAGGTGTCGTACACTCAGCACAGCTTAGGCAGTGGTGCTGGCGTACGCTAAGTACACCCCGGCAGGAGGATCTGTAGCTGGGACGCTGGGAGCAGTTTCACACAAACAGCCTGTCCTGCTGTGTTCCCAAAGACACAGGCATGTGCAGGATCCTCCCCGGGAGCTCCCAGTACCCAGGAAGGAGCCCAGGGCTCTCTCTGAGTTTTATGTTTTGGAAGGCAGCACTTCCTTTCCGGCAATGTTTGGCAAATGACACCTACCTGAACATGCCGGGGTGGGCTAGGCGGGTGTGGATCTCACTCGGAGCCTTCCCAGGACCAGTACTGATCACAGGATTATTATTTGGGGTTGGAGCAGAGCCTAAAGGAGTTCCCAGCCAGCAACTGCCCCCGTTCCCCACCGCGCTAGATGCTCTACACGCCCCCACAGCGAGACAACAACGAGTGGGGTGCTGTCCAATCCACACGGACGAAGGACACAGCCTGCACCCCACAAAGCTGACAGCTCAAGAATGAGACAGGCAGGCAGACACGCTGGGGAACCAACAGGGAAGGGTTGACGGCGCTGAGTGGAATTTACAAAAAAGACACTCACTTCTTGTGGGCCATGGCAGATTCTGAAGGAGACCTGAATGAAGAGGGTATGGAGCACCAGGAAGGATGCTCGGGGCAGGAGGGGACACTCCCTGCTGTCTCACAGCGAGTGGAGTAATTTACTCAGGAGAGTCACTGAGGCCTGGATGCTAGAGAGACTCCGCAACAAACACTGTACAATGGTGAGGGTTGCAGACTGGGATCTGACCTTCTCCAGGCTCTCGGAGCAGAACCCGCTCCAGGGGAAGCCACAGAGATTGTACCCACTGCATAGCATACTCTGGCTGTGGGAGGATGTGCATGGCACCTGCCCCACTCCAGGGACAAGGCAACTGCTCCTCCTGGCATCCGTGTCACTCCCTGCAGGGTAACACTCTCCATAGTGGGCTATGTGACCTGCTGCAAAATGCAATGACGATAACTAACCTGTATATGTGTGTGTGTGTGTGAGGAGGGCAGAATGAGACCTCAGAGTGAGCCTGCATGAGCAATCCACATGGCCTCATGAAGAGTTTGTATTGCATCACCACAGCTGTGGCTTTCAGAGAATTCTGCTTCAGTCTCGCCAGTTTTATTTTGTTCCACAATGGCTGAGATGCGGACGTGATTTCCTCTGCCAGGGCTGCCCTGCCCTGCCCACCGTGGGATCAAGGAGATGCATGGCCTTCATTTGTCACAGGTAAAGGCTGCCCAACCCCCTGGCTCATCTCCCAAACACTGGGCAGCATTACCAGTAGCAAACTCCTGACACTAAAGACAACAAGTAAAGGGGTAAGCCATGAATGATGCCCCTTCCCCCAACGTGTCTGGAAAGGAATGGAGGAATGTCTGGAGATGAAATCCTTTTCAAAATGTTAGCATGAGATACACCACACAATTTAACAAAGCAACAGGGGACTCCACAGAAACATGTTGTAAAGTCCGTCCGCCCTTCCCCGGCACACTCAGAGCTACTGCTGGAGTGGTAAGACGTGGGGGAGATCTGTCTAAGACAGAGGTCCCTGCTGATTTCGCTGTATGCTCACAGGCAGCCCAGCAGCTCGCTCTCCCTGGGGATAGCACCACTGCTCAGTGATGAGCACCAGAGCAGGGGTGGAACATGCATGTAAGAGCAGAAATACACAAAGGAGCGATTAGTACCAGGCACTGAGCAAGCCAGTCGGTGATGTACAGAACTTCCAGTGAGAAGCTCACTGGGCATCGAGTGGCTGCTGAATCAGGAGCCATTCATCAGGCACAAACAGCATCCTTTAGCTCGGGTCACTGAGAGGAAACCAGGTCCCCACAAGTATGTCCCGGTCCCTGGGCCTGTGTCATGTGGTGCCATCACAGCTGGTAATTAATTACCCTGCACTCTTCCAGCAAATACAGACTACATCTCATCAGCCCCACACGCTTTCAAATGAACTCACAAAGGAAAATGATAGAAGACCAAAATACCCTGTTACCTATGGGTGAACACTTTTCACAAAGGGATCACTCTGTATCTGACCTCTCAGTCCTCAGCCTCAAAGGAAACCTGCACAACACCTTGAAAAGGTGAGCCTGGGAGCTTCAATTCATAACTTTGCTAGACACAAAAAATCATGGGCTTAATAAAGACAGTGGATTTATGACTTATTACCACAATCTGTAACCCACTAACCCCTGTTTGTCCTATGACTCCAGAGGTGTTAAAGGGCCACTTCACCTTGAATGGTCCCTTAGAATATGTGCTAACTACTAAACAATCTGTTCCACCTTGAATTTAGCTGTGACACTCTCATTACCTTTCCCAGACCTGAAGATGAGCTCTGTGTAGCTCCAAAGCTTGTCTCTCTCAACAACAGAAGATGTCCAATAAAAGATACAACCTTCCTGCACCCACCTTGTCTCTCTAATATCCTGGCACCAACTAGCAGCTAAGCCCGGCACTGGGTAGAAGCCACCAGCCGGGTCTTCCCCAGTTCTGCCTCCTGTCCCACAGTGATTTACCTCTCTGCCAGCTGCCCTGGGCACCCGAAATGTACTGCTGGGGAGGGTTGCATGACCGCTCTTGTGGCTTCCCTTTGCTTCCCCTTCAGAAAATCATTTTTCTGCAGGGAAGCAAAGAAATCTGCGGGGGACATAAATTCTGCACATACGCAGTGGCACAGAATTCCCCCAGAAGTAACAATCCCTAGCTCTGCTCTTGACCAAACACAAATCGGGTTTCCTTGGGTCTGCCATTCCTCCTGGGTCTGGTATGGCTCTCTCACTCTGTGAGTGCCATGAAAACATCATGCCTCCAGCTCTCTGCACCTGCTCAGCGGCTAGAGATACTGCTCCACAGAGGAGCCATTAGCAGCAATATCCTGCTTTAGCAAAGGTCTCTCCTCTCTGACACTGAACCCTCCCTTCCAGGAATCCACTCCCTGCACTCCAAGGCCACTTCCCACACAGGGCTGTTCCAACCCCTTGCTGAAGAGGGTAGTTTTAGGCCAGACTGTGGGGGCGGTCTGGGGACAGGCTCTCTGAGTTATAGCACAGCCCTGGCACAAAGCTGAAGACTCTGGGAATCTTGCATATTTATAGCAATTTGGAGGCAGAGATTATTGCAGGTGGAGCTCAACTCTGCAGGGCGTTTGCATCCCTGAGTAGATTCATCTGGTACAGCGTGTCCCTGCCACACGACAGAGCACACCTTGGCTCGAGCATACACAAGCAGCAGGTTTTCCATGGGCTGACCATATATAATTCATCACACTTTTATTATGACTCCAGGCAAGGTAAAGTTTGATTTTCAGAACAAGACTGAAATGAAAAGTCCCATGTGCAAAGCTGGCAACTCCCCCTAGTTGCCCTGGCCCTCCCCAGCACCATATGCTGCTGACTTGGGAGGACGCTGCGGCTCGCCGCAGCCGCACAGCCACTAACTAACGGTAAAAAGAGAAATCACAAGACTCTGGGAAATCATTTTTTAGAGCTGTAATCGCAGGTAGAGACTTGATGAACTGTCCCTGTTCCTGCAGAATCTATTATTGATGCAGCTGTCTCTACCCAGCTCATTTCTTCATTAGGTGAAGGGGACAAACCTGGCCATTCGTTTTACACATGCAAAGGGAGAAAGGGGAGATTGGCTTTACTTCCCCTGGCCCCAGAGTGCTGCTGCTGTCTGGATTATCACACAGGCCTAGCCTCATAAACCACCAGCTATTACACTCATTTATTGGCTATGGGTAATATTAATACTGCATCCTCTTCATTGTCCACACCAGTGCTGCCTTGGTATAATCACACCGTGCTTTCCCATTGCCCAGGGCTCACCTTCTCGGCACGCTGTTTTCGGTCTCTCTGGCTTGAGGTTTGTAGAAACCCCTTCCCCGTAGGGTCTGTGCATTCAAAAGTACAAGGAAGAACAAGACTTTCTCTGCTTCTTTCTACTTTTCCAGGTTGCCAGGGAATTGGCTTGATGGGTCAGTGGGGTGTTGGGTGTCTGTGCATGCTGCCTCCAGTACAAGCCGAGTCAGAGAGTTTTGCATCGAGGTCTGAGCACAGTGCGGCCTCTGCTGCTTTCCTGTCTCTGACTGGCTGGGGCCAGTTCTGTAATCTGGCTCCTGTGGAAGTTTCCGTCTCCCGCAGTCAGAAGTCTCCCCGTATCGGTTGACAGTTGTGTGGCTCCAGGGGAACGTGGCTCTCCTTTCAGCCAGCCAGGGCCAGTCCCATGGAGGGCTTTAAATATCAGGGCACAGATGGTGACCTCTGTCTCTGTGCTCACTGGGGAGCCTGGTCAGAGGGCAGAACTCTGTGTGAAGCCAAGCAGACAGGCCACTGTGCTTTGTATCAGCTGGAGCTTTCTCGAGATGTGCAACATCAATGCTAAGTCTAATACATTGCAGCAATAGAGCATAGGAGAAAGGGGGTCGCAACGGGGAGCCAGACTGCCTGGAGAATATTCAGCTTCCCCACGGAGAGCAGGGTAAAAACAACAAGTGCTGGAGACAGTTTAATAAGCTAAACCCACCAGGGGTGTCTCAAGCCAAGCTACAATGCAAACCCAGGACGTAGCAGCTTGGAGGGGGCTGTGTACAAGACGGCAAACATGCTCCTGGGATGTCTAAACTGGAGCTACCAAGTAGGAGCAGTGAGGTGGGAGTACCTGTCTATACAGCATTAGAGAGACCCCTCCTAGGGACTGTGTCCCATTCTGGTGTCCGCACTTCAACCAGGACACTGGCAGATTGGGAAGGGTTCAGAAAAGACCTCAAGAGCAATTCGAAGTCTGGAAAACCTGCCTTGTGAGCAAGCGACTGAAGGAGCTTGATCCGTTTCTCCAAGAGAAGGCTAAACAGTGATATGGTCACAGCCTGCAAGCACTGCGTAGGGAGGAGAAGATCTCTGGCAGCACAGGGCTCTCCAGTCTAGCAGACAAAGGCCTAACGGGATCCCAGGGCTGAATGCTGAAGCTAGACAAATTCAGGCGAGAAGTACGGTGAGAGTAACTAATCATGGGGACAACTCACCTGGGCAGGTGGTGGATTCTTCATCAATTGAAACCTTTGCATTGAAATTGGATGGCTTGCTAATGAACATGTCTCAGTTCAGCCAGCAGTCCCGGGTCAGTGCTGGGCTCACTGGGAGAGTTCTCTGCCTGTGATTCACAGGCGGTTGGATCATAATGGTCCCTTTGAATCTCACCTGTGCAGCTTGGGGCTCCTCCCCCTGCAGTCCCTGCTTCTGCTCCCGTCTCCTTGCTGGGATGGTTTAGATGTTTGCCTGGTCCATTTGGGAAATCCCCCGGGTCCATTCCCAGCTGAGGAAGTGATTCTTTGGGAGAGACAAGGTGTGGGGTAATGAGGGTTCTCTACATCCCCACAGTCACCTCTCTGCTTTCCCTTGCGTTGAATGCCTGGGACCTGCGCTTGGTTCCAGTGAGACTCCTGGTTTTGGCTCCCCCCACCCTTGTACCTCTGGCCCTCCCCAGTTTCACCCTTCCATTGCTACACAGCATCTTGGGGCTTGCCCAGTTCTCATGCACCTTTGCTGCATTTGTGTAACTGGTCCTGCTTTTGTATGTGCTCCCTTATTGACTCTAGGAGGGATGGCCCAGAGCCTGCTGCCGGCTGGGAATAAAACCATCGCTCTGGAGAAACAAGAGGTAGAAACTCAGTCATTTATTTACTTGCAATTACTGACAGGAGGAAACATTCATTACCAATCCCACAATGACTTGATTATGCAGCATTACCAGCAAGTGACCAGAAGCCTAAATTATGGCTATTAAAGAATTACTTTGGTTAATAAATAATTGTGACACTAGTAATTATTTATTTGAAAGTTGGGTTTGCTGAAAAGCCTCCATATTTTCTCTTTTTCTAGCACCATCAAGTATTTGAATAATTAACAATTCCTGGTTTGCCAGTCAGAGGAAATGGTTAGGCTTAAAAGCCAGCAGCACTTGTGTGTTGAAGTGGATAGGAGCCCATCACCAGTGTGGTTAGTGCTGCATGCCACTTGGACTGTGGCAATTTAGACCACCAAAAATATACTATTCAATGGATCATTTCATCCAGCATTCAGTCAGCTCTGTTAGTCTCTGCAAGGGGAAGGCAGGGCAGCTTTGTGCGAATTTTGACCTATGTACAAGGGTAAGAGTTTTTGAAGACCCCTGTTCTTTAGCGATGGGAATACTCATGTCAGAGAGTTTACCTAAAGAGTTGAGTCTCCGCAGAATTTTCTTCTTACCACAGGCTGGGGAGATCAGTTGAAGCCACAGAATTATCCAGCTTAAACTATCCAATTTAAGCTATCCAGTCCGTGGCTGGCAACACCTAGAGGGTGGGGAAGCAGCCATTGTGCCAGGATGGGGAGAAGCTGGCACAAGGAGATGCCAGGAAACCAGATGCAACCCGACCCGTGATGGCACAGCTCATGTAGTGCTCCACCTGGGGCCTCGTTCCAGGGCAGCAGCGGAGAGTTCTCTGCCTGGCTGCGGATGGGCACAGAGGAGAAGCTGGTCTCTGCATACCCCAGAGCCCTGGCTGGCCAGAGAGCTGGCAGGAAATCCCCCTCCCCCCCCGCTGTGAGCTCTCCTGTGACTGGAAGATAGGGATGTCATTCGGGAAAGGACTGCGTGTGCCGCAGGGACACCGCCTGGCTGCCGGGCCCCTAGGAACACCGTCACATTCCAGGGTGCAATCCAGAGCAGCGAGGGGCTGGGTCACTGTAACCCCGGGGGATTCACAGTGCTGGGATGCTCCCAACCTGCCAGCCAGCAAGCAGGGCACACCCTGAGTGTTTGTGTATCGCCCAGTCCTGGTCCAGCGGCCTGCCCCCAGCAGCCTGTCAGCTACACACCAGCCACACTCCGGCTTCCAGCAGCCTTGGTTACTACCTGCCAGTTACTACCCACCACATCCCCAGTCCCAGATTTCCCTCCCCAAACTGTGTGTTCTGCAGTGTCCAGCCTTCTCCTGGGCAGGTCAATATTAGAGGTCTGTTGCCCCAGTAAGGGGACAAATCTCCAAAAGTTTGCTACTTTAACTGGAGTTATCCAAACATTTCAGTTTAAACACAACACTGGGTTAGTTTGGATTAAAGAACAAAACAAGTGTATTTACCGACAAAGAGATCAATATTAAGTGAATACAAGTGGAAGGCGTTAAAGTCAGAAATGGTTACAAGAGCAATAAAGATAAAATGCTTTCTAGTAGCTAAACCTAACAAACTAGCGGGGTTCAAGTTAAATTCTTTTCCAAGGTGACCAAATTCTCAAGTCAGGGTGCCCCCCCCAAAGTCAAAGGAGTGGTTCCTTTGTCTTCTTAGGTGAGAGAGATGAATTGGGGTGTTTCCCCCCCCCACTTTTATAGTCCAGTCACCCTTTGAAATGCGTTGTCCTGAGGGTTACCCAGAGACAAAAGTTTCTTCCAGCTGACAGGACAGAGCCACAGAGTGTCCTGGTGAAAGAAGTTCTATGTTGTTGCTAAAATGCAGATCAATCTGTTCCTGTCCCCGCTTCATTGCCAAAAATGGCCACCAGAACAGTGATTGCTAATCAACTTTGATGACAGCTCGCTAGAGGAATCAGCTTGTCCTTTGTCTTTGAGTTACCGGGTTACCCTTCTCTGTTACAAGAACCCTGTTTACTGCTTATATGTAAACAGAAGTAAATACATTTATTTGTTTGGGATAACGTGTTTAACTACTTCTGCTTAGTCAGGGCTATGAGTGTTTGAACATGGGCTAACAACATCCTAGGAGGGAATTCATGACTTTTCACATAATGTTGCTACACACATTGCTCCATGATATTATTGACCAGTGAGTTATTAGTTTTCAGATGATAGCTCCCAAGGCATATTCTGTACAAAGATAATTACACTGGTGTGCAGCGTGTGAATACAGGGGTGCATTCGGTCAAAAGCATGCAGTGCCTGAAAGAATAGGCCACTGCCCACAGGAGGGAGGTGCCTTAATTCTGGCCTGAGGAGCCAGGGCGGAGGGGCTCTTTAGGCTGCTTGTGATGGATGGAGGTTGAGCTCCTGTTAGGCATCTTGGATTTATGCCGTCCTCCCACTGATAGCTCTGTGCAATGACACCGGGGTAGAGTCGGGAGCCCCCACCAGATCCATGGCAGCGAAGGCATCTGGGAAAAACTTCAGCAGCCCAGAGCACCTCTTCCCCACCCCTATATGCACTGGAGTGCACACACTAGTCAGTGTCTCCCTTGATCGGGGCTTGGGTGAGTCTCAGGAACATGCCCGGGCTTTGTTTCCCATTCCTCATGGGAGCGATAATTGCTGTTGTGTTCTGGTTCCTCTGTGCCTGCAGCTTGCACGATCACGGAAAGGTCTGGGGCTCTTTTCTCACCCACCCTGATACATTGAGCAATTTGCTTCATCGGCTTCTCGCAGGCCTCTGAGGTCACGCTACAACAGAAGGGAAGCTTATTACTCTGACACCCCCCTCTGCCTCCGTTACTCCTGCCACACACAGCTCCAGGTGTGGACAGATCCAGACCAGGATCAAACAGCCACACTCATGCCCTCCCCTGGAACTTCCCATCTGAGGCACCTACTGTGGTGTTTCCCCAGGAGTACGGCTCTGCTCCCTGCTGCTCGCAGAGTGGCAGGTGCTTTAAATGAGCTCATGCCTGCTACAGGCAAGAGCTTCTCCAAGCTGCTTGTTGCACCCACTCTTGCCAAATACCAGTTGATTTGCTCTGTTATAACCCGAGGGCTTGTGGTCGTTGGACCATTTCCCATTTCTTAGAACGAGCCTGGCCAAACTCTGAGCTAATTGCTGCTGCAGAGAGAGTCTTGGCTCCAAACCCAAGCCTGGGTTGGGAATAGTGAACCCCACAGGGGACAGTGTTCTTCATGGTGAAGCTCTGCCCGAGGTGCACAAGCTGGCACCTTGGCTGTGCTCTGCACGCTGGCCGGCACGTAGGCAAACAGCTCCATTCCCAGGGCGAGTCACTCTGCAATCAGCTTGGACAAACACTCCTGCTTACTGTGTTCCTACCAGGCCCTGGCATGCCCTGAAATTAACACACATGCCCTAGGAGCATCTAAAACCACAGGTCTGACAGAGCAGATGAGAATGGGATATGCAATGCTCCACAGGCTCAGCCCCCAGCCTCCTGCCTCCCTGGTAGCTCAGGCCATGCAGGATGGGAGTTTGCTCTTGGCCTATCTAGGTTACAATTCATCCACACCATCAAAGCACCAGTCTTGCTCATGGGCATGCTTCTCTGGACTGCACTAGCCACATTGCTGCAGTTCAGGATTGAGCTGGGTGAAATAGCAAGGGGTGACCGTGCCGGGCTGTGTCTGAGGCACACTGGCCAAGCTGTGTAGTGTGCAAGGCCAGAACTACAGGGGAACCCATCAGGACTGAATGGCACTGGCAGAGCATTGGGGGCAGGGTGAGGAGAGGGGAGGGGACACATCTGGAATGGCCAGGGGTGAACATGCCCCTGGGATCCACACAATTAGCTCACAAACCCGCTGTGTGGACTAGACAGGAGAATTTTGCTCTAGATGAGGAACATGCAGGGGCTCAGCACGGCAAACCCCTTTGTTCTCTCACCATCACTCCCTGGTTTCTCAGTTTGTGGCTCCGCTGGTCCAAGGTAACATCAAGGCTCTTCCAGGAGAATTCTGGCAGCGAGCTGCATGTAGATTTCTATGGCCATTATGCAAAGGCTGAAACTTTGTGAATTGCTGATGCACACACTAAAAGACCAGAAACGTCGACCCTAGGAAATTATCTAATTTTTCATGTGCACAACTAGAAATATTTATTGTAAGGGATAAATGCAAACAAGTATTTGCAGCATTGCTCCCAGCTGTCTGAGTCCTTTGCACTGACTGGAATCTAATCTCAGCTGGGTTGTTTGGGATTTAAATGTTGATGTCATTTCTGTTTGTATGCAAAGGGCTTCAGTTATTTGTTAAGTCCCCCTTATCCAATCCTCGTTTTCCATCTTGTTTATTATATAGAAAAATAACAGAGTGATGTATGAGTCATCTTCCCCCAGCGTTGGGAAGAGAATTTCAATTACACTTCTCCTTAAAATATTCACACAAAGTAAACTCAAATTCTTAGAAGTGTTTGTGAAATGCAGCCAGAGGAAAACACAGTGAGATGGAGAGCTTGCTAAAAATTCCTGTCACAGGCATCTTGGCTCACAGCTGTAATTAATGAGTCTTTGCAACTAAAATGCTTTGTCTACATTTTGTTTTTCATAAAACTGAAGCAGTTTGCAACATTGAATTGAACATTAAAGTTGCGTTTTTAAGTGTGGTTATAATAATATTCATCCTTAATGGTCCTGCAGTGTGTAATCAGTGTGCAAATAGAGTAACACTGTCTACACAGATATACCTTCATGCTCATGTTCTCTCTCGTGCACACACACACACATCCAGCTACACTTGTTTACTGTGTCATGGTGAACTCCAACAGTTAATTGTTGTACATTTGGGTACCTTGCGCACTCTGGCTGCCGTCTATTATCTGCCTTAGATATTTTTCAGGGCTTCCCGTGCTCTTTCATATCATCTTCTACAAAATGTTTTTATTTTCAAACTCTTCAATTTTTTAAAGTTTGCACTAATGAAACTCACAATTCTAATCTTTCCTGGCTTGCTGAGTGCTATGTCATCCAAGCAATCTGCTGGGACATATTGCACAGATCCATCAGCAGAGAATCAAGGCAGCATCTCTCTGATAATGTATCCAATTAATACATCCTCAGCAAATAGCCCATGGTGACACACTGCAACTCACCCCTCCATGTCATTTTGACCAAGGCTGAGATTTCAATTATTTCTACACAAAGCCCAGAAATATTACAGCGAGACAAATGTCCATTCTGGGTTCATGCTAGGGCAAGGCAAACGTTCAAGGTAGCACCCATTTTTCCAAATCCAGTTTGCCCACACCTGACTTTCATAGAATCATAGAATATCAGGGTTGGAAGGGACCTCAGGAGGTATCTAGTCCAACCCCCTGCTCAAAGCAGGACCAATCCCCAACTAAATCAGCCCAGCCAGGGCTTTGTCAAGCCTGACCTTAAAAACTTCTAAGGAAGGAGATTCCACCACCTCCATAGGTAACGCATTCCAGTGTTTCACCACCCTCCTAGTGAAAATTTTTTTCCTAATATCCAACCTAAACCTCCCCCACTGCAACTTGAGACCATTACTCCTTGTTCTGTCATCTGCCACCACTGAGAACAGTCTAGATTCATCCTCTTTGGAACCCCCTTTCAGGTAGTTGAAAGCAGCTATCAAATCCCCCCTCATTCTTCTCTTCCGCAGACTAAACAATCCCACTTCCCTCAGCCTCTCCTCAGAAGTCATGTGCTCCAGTCCCCTAATCATTTCCTTTATCTCATCTACGCTGCAGCCTCACTGAGCCATACTTCCACGTGCCTATTTGCCTTCTGTTTGCAGTGGCACTTGTAACCATGTTGGCTTTTGAGCCACACAGAGCTCTCCTTCAGGAAGACCAAAGCAAATATTCAGTTGTTCCGTACCCATGTGCTCCTTGGGAAGTGCCATGGGAGGCTGCAGGCTTCCGCTGGGATTGGGGTTTGCTCTCTTTCGGGTGGCTGTGCAGGGGATGGCCTGTGCAGGAACTGGAGGGTGTGGGCAGGCATTCTGTTGGAAACCGTGCCCCTTGTCGTTTGGGGGAATGGAGCCAGGCTGACCTGCATGCCAAGCCCAGCAGTCTGCTCTCTGACTAGGGCTGGCATTCGACTTTACCACATAATAAAAGTTTCCACTTGTGACCTTTTCCACATTTATTCCACAGGCTCTAAGACTTCATTCAGAAAAGTCACCAGCAATCTTTTATCACTGACGGTGGGTCGCAGCTGCGGTATTTATCAGACAGAACTGGAACTCTGGGTTCAGACAATGCCCAACTTTAGAGAGGCCAAACAACTGTATTACAGGGGTAACTGTGAAGGCAAGACGAGCTCTTTCACAAATTGCTTTTTCTAGCTGCTAATGCTGCTTGCTCCCGGACAAACCCATGAATCATAGAAACACGGGGAGAACAACTGGAAGCAAAGCAATCTGCAGTGTAGCTGTAGAACTCCTCATATGTCCCTGGGCAGGGGCCACCGCTGGGCACCTTTTAAAGGTGTGACAGTTCAGGGGGTCCGAACTTCACCTGTTGCCCCCCTCCCTGCACAAAACATATCCCAAACACCCACTGTTCAGGAAAATACTGCATGAAATGGCAGCTCCTTATCTTCCTGCTCTCGAGCTGGGGGTGTAGAGCCATAGTCCCCTGGCCCTTGCAGGGTAATCTCGGTGCTTGGGGCTTTGTTTGACATCCTGAGAGACCAGCTGGCAGGATACTTAGGCCACAGTTTTCTAACCTGGGTGCCTAAAGTTAGGTGCCTGGGTCTAGGTTAGGCAGTGACTGTACACAGGAGACCTGAGCTTTGAGCAACCCGGAACACCAGACCATTTACTTCGCGCCCAGGTACAGGTGAGGGAACACTAGGCTCCCGTGTTTGAAGATGTTGTCTGTAGAGAGCCCGGGATAGGCCATTGCACCAAGACAACGTGACTCTGATACTTGTACATACACTTGTGTGCAAACAGCACAGTTCAGTGCTGAGCACACTGACGAATCAGACCCATTGAAGTGGAAAGCAACTACAGCACGAAGGGAGACATCCTGCCAGGGTGGGTCCACACCTTTTCTCTTTACTAATAAAACACTCATGACTGGCTGAGAGCTGAGCTTATAGGAGGCAAAATGATAGGGATGAGTTTGCAGAGGTATCTGCTTCATCTCCAAAGGTTGTCCTTTCTGAGGGGCTTGGTGAGGTCACTTTGCTTAAGCAGCAATGGGAGATGCAACATGCAGGTCTAGCTGCAGGTTCTCTCTGGGCACTAGTATCATGGCACTGTAGGATCTGAGTACCTAGAAAAAAAGTCAGATGCACAGGTATTTACCTAGTCTCATGAGCCGGAGACGACATGAGAATGAGCTTCTCAGAGGTGTCTGTGTTTCTGGCCAGGGATGGGCACATGACAGTAGCATCCGCTCACCCTGCATATTCCAACCAGAAACCAAAAGTACACCAGAATGTCTCAGAGCCTCAGAAGAGGGTTGTTTCATAGACTCTTTGAAATGTTGGGCTGGAAAAGACCTTGAGAGGCCATCGAGTCCAGCCTCCTGCACTGAGGCAGCACCAAGTAAACCTATATCACCCCTGACAGGGGTTTGTCCAGCCTGTTCTTAGAAACCTCCAATGTGGGGGATTCCACAGCCCCCCTTGATTACCCCTGTAGTTAGAAATGTTTTTAAACATCTGACCAAAATCTCCCTTGCTGCACATTCAGCTCATTACTTCTCATCCTATCATCAGTGGACAGGGATAACACTTGACTACTGTCCTCATTACAACAGCCCTTAACAGATTGGAAGACTGTCATCAGGTCCCCCCACCCCCGTCGTCTTTTCTCAAGACTAAACATGGCCAGCTTTTTAACCTTTCCTTGTTGGTTGGGTTTTCTAAAACTTTGGTCATTTAGTCTCCCCAATTTGCCCACATCTTTCCTGGAGTGCAGCGCCCAGAACTGGACAGAGGACTCCAGCTGAGACCTCACCAGTGCTGACTAGAGCAGGACATTGACCTCCCATGTCTTACATATGACACTCCTGCTAATGCACCCCAGAATATCAGCCTCTTTTGCAACTGCATCCCATTGTGGGCTCCTATTCTATTTGTGGTCCTCCAGAGCCCTCAAACCCTTTTCTGCAGCACTTCTGCCAAGCTGGTCAATCCCCATTTTGTGTCTGGTTCTACGAACAAAGGTTCAGGGAGCTGAGCAGTGGAACTGCCCTTCATTCTGCTGACCAGGTTCTCCCAGGTCTCTTCTCAAGCGGCTTGTGCAATCACAGCATGATATAAATTGTAATCATGTCCTTGATTATCTGTCAGCATCCTGTGATGTCTGAAGGAATGTTTACACTGGCCTGCTTCCTAGTAATTCTAAATGTTTCACAGGACATAAAAGTTTTTAAGGATAGACAATTTTGCAGAGCACCCTATGAGATGGAGATGGCTGGACATGAAATGAGCTGCCAATTGAATTTAATTAACCTCCAGAGAGATTCTTCTTTTCCTAGAAGCAGCCCAAGGGGTTGCCCTTCCTTCCAGCCCCTGCTGTCTTGTGCACTGCTCCAGTAGCCATGCCGGGCACATGGCCCTGTCTGCACTGTGATGGCTAATGGCTTGTTGGGGGCTGAATTTTGTTTTCTTCCAAGAAATCTGCATGATGTAAAGAAGACGGCGGAATGGTTCGGAGAGCGTGATTCATTTATATGGGTCCTGGATTCCCCCTTGTTAATCAATCAGAAAGGTTGTGCTCACTCTGTGGGAGAGAATCCTTGAAATACTTAGCACAGAAAACATCGGAAAGAGTAATACCCGTAACTGGTTAGAGTTAATCAATTTCTCTTAATGAAATTGTCAGTCACAGGTTCTCTTATTTAGATTTAATAAGCAGCTTTCCTCATTACCCATCACTATTGTGAATGGGACCTTCATTTAAAATGCATTATTGGAGAGGGAGGGAGGGGAAAGATTTCATCTCATTTTGCATGAAAATTGCCTGGAAAATCAAGAGTGATGAGAAAGACTCTAACAAGGGTTTGAAATCACTCCAGCTTTTAATTCTATTAAAGGCAGTTCATGTCTATGCCGGAACAACCTTGTTATCCCGTGTCTGTGCTACTAAGTGCACCGCACAGACTCCCTGTTGACCCCTGGAGTCAGAAGTTACTATTCTCATTAAATATCCAGAGCAATTCAGGTAAACGTAGAAAGCTTGTTTCTCCATAGTCGACTCATCTCAGAAAATACCTGTCCAGCCTGCAGGTATGTATTGAGAGAGCAGCTCAGCATAAAAGCCGTGTGCTGCCGTTTTCTTGTTTAAAGCAATCGGTTCCTCTAAGCATTGTTATCACTAATCCAGTAAACCAAAGGTAATACAGCGCCGTCTAGAAACATTCTTGATCACTGGGTTTATGCTAAATTCTGTTTTTAGTTCTGTTTTGTTAGGTGCCCAGAGGATGTGGGGCGTGAAGGAATGAATAATTTATTATTGTATTATACAAATATTAGAAGAAAAAGACAAAACCTCCCACTTAATCCCAGGCACCAGGGATGGAAAATGCTTACAACTGTAGGACAGGGGGCCCAGCCCCTCCCCAGCTCAGGCCAGGAAGGCTCCCTACAGGAAATGTTTTAGTGTTTTGACTTGTCTGGTTTTAAATGGCCCCGCTGAGGCTGCTGTCACTTCCCAGGGCAGTCTGTTCTACATATTATACACAGCTGTTACAGGAGCTCAAGACAGGACAGTTTGGGGGTTGGGGGGGCATTGACGCTCTGTGGCCCTGCAGTGGTGGGCAGGATTTTGGGATGCAGAAAAGGGAGGAGAATCAGGGTATGAGAGTATGTCTGGGAAGGGAGCCCACACCTCCACTCAGCCCTGTGCTGGACAAACATAGGTACATGTGCCTCTGTACGTCTGGGCATGCATGTGCAGAGCTGGGCAGGGACACCCCTCTGGTGCCCCCACTCCAGCACTCACGCAGAATCTGTGATGCAAACACATGCAAAGGGTGTGGGGCCCAGGGGATCTCCCCACAGTCCTGCCTCCTGCACCTTTCACAGGGGATTTCATACAGACGATAAGGTGTTGGGGGTGGGTGGAGAGCAGCTATGATGATGTACGTCTGGGGAGGGATCTCTCTCAGTGAGATCAAGCAGCCATTTATAGACCTACACGTGAATAATTTATTACCGAACAGAGGCGAGGGGAGATAGACAGACTGGATACCAGCCTCCCACCCTGCCATGACAACAACAGCTGGAAGGTTGGGCCAGCTGGTGCTGACCCAGGAGCCGTGTCACCCCCAGCTCCCCCACCAGAGAGCAAATCCCACTGGGGTAAAAGCCGCCGTGAGGAGCCGTCCAGGAGCCCGCAGAGAGAAGAGAGCTAATCAGTGAGAGAGGGGCCCTTTCCGGGTGTTTCACCACCAGCCCGCCCTCCTGAGGGGCAGCGAGGTTCTCCCACAGGGAGCAGGGGGCAGGGCTGATGGACCACGGCCACAGGGACTGACCCGCCTGGCTGGGAGCGGCTGCAGACCGCGACTGATGCTGGCCTGGGTTGAAGGAGCTGGTGGCTCCCGGCGAACGTGTCCCCCTCACAATAGGACTCATCGTCTCTCTTGACGGCAGCCTTGGCGGAGAGGCCGAGGAGTGAACTGTTCCTGGAGAGAGAAGGGCTCTTCCCCCAGGCAAGGGGGATCCCTCCCGAGCGGGGTCAGGTGTGTGAGGAGCTGCCATTGGCGTGGCCCTAGTGCCAGCGCCCCTTCCCCCAGCCTTACATTCAGTCTTATTGCCTATATGATCCTTCCCTCCCGGGGCTGCATCACTTCCAACTCCTGGCGGTTGCCGTGCAACTGCCCAGCCCCTCCCTGTGCCCCCCCCCGGCTCCTGCTCCTGCTAATGGTGTGGCGGTCCAGGCTGCTGAGTGCCTTTGCCGTGTGCTCTCTGTGCACAATGGCAGGAGCCGTGTGCCTGCATCCCTCTCTCCGCCTGCCCCATGGCAGTGTCTCTCTCCCCTCTGGCGAGCGGCGTAAGGCCCTGTCCTGCCGGTTTCCTTCTGGGATGTCATCAAACAACTACAACCCTCACTCCAGGGGGACCCCATCCTGAAAGAAGTCGTTCCTGAACCCCCTCTTCTGGCCTTCAAACCACCCCCAACCTCTCCAAGCTCATCACCAGATACAAGCTCCTCACAGACACGGAGCCTCCAACTCAAAGTGGCACCAGACCCTGCCGTAACAACAGATTCAAAACACGCAGACACATCTCCACTGCTACGATGACCAATACCCCACACAACCCACCTTTCAAGATCCAGGGGTCCTATCTCAACATGGGGGGTACCTCATCTGGTGCACTGAATGCCCCAACAATAGCTATGTGGGTGAAACCAGACAATCCCTATACTCTGGAATGAATTCACACAGAAAGATGGTAATAGACAAAACACCCTACCACCTGGGGGTGAACACTCTTCACAAAGGGATCGCTCCATACCTGACCTCTCAGTCCTCAGCCTCAAAGGAAACCTGCACAACACCTTCTAAAGATGAGCCTGGGAGCTTCAATTCATGACCCTATTGGACACTAAAAACCACAGACTCAGTAGTGTTTTATGGCAGTGGTTGTCAACCAGAGGTACCCCTGGGGATACGCAGAGGTCTTCCAGGGGAAGCATCAAATCATCTAGACATTTGTGTAGTTTTACAACAGTCTACATAAAAAGCACTAGTGAAGTCAGTAAAAACTAAAATTTCATACAGACAGTGACTTGTTTATACTGCTCTATATACTGTACACTGAAATGTAAGTACAATATTTATATTCCAACTGATTTATTTTATAATTATATGGTAAAAATGAGAAAGTCAGCAATGTTTCAGTAACAGTTTGCTGTGACCCTTTTGTATTTTTGTGTCTGATTTTGTAAGCAAGTGGTTTTTATATGAGGTGAAACTTGGGGTATATAAGACAAATCAGACTCCTGAAAGGTTGAGAGCCACTGTTTTATAGCTCATTATAACTATTTGTAACCTACAAACCCTCCTTTGCCCTATGACTGGAGAGATGTTGACTGTCCACTTTAAGTGGTTTCTTGCAACATGTGTGAACCCCTTGTGCTTAGCAATCTGTCCCACCTTGTATTTAGCTGTGATGCTCTGATTACATTTTCCAGAGCTGAAGAAGAGCTCCATGTAGCTCGAAAGCTTGTCTCTTCTAGCAACAGAAGCTGATCCAATAACAGAGATTACCTCCCCTCGTGTCTCCTGTACACTTTCAAACCGACTATCAAAGCCTCAGGAGCTTGGGAAAATGTTTGTTTTCTGGAGCTCACTCAGAGCAAATGAACATCCCGAATGCACTGTAAAATGCTGAGGCAGGGAAAGCAATATACCGTCCCTCGGCAACTAACAAGGGTTAGGTCTGGTCCATACTTGGGTGGGAGGTGATGATCTAGAAGGCAGCACAGTGGCAGGCTTTGGCCCTCATTATTATCTGTAGCACCTAGGAGCCCCAGGCATGGAGCATGACCCCAGTATGCACAGTGCTGTACAAATGCAGAACAAAAAGACAGTCCGTGCCCAAAAAGTGCCTCTTGTGTGCTGCAGTCAGGGAACGTTCACATGACTGACGTTTCTGAGCATGAGTCCTCCCAGAGGCTATAGTGATTTTCATTCAAGCCGATGAGTAGTCAGGAGAAGCTAGTTAACCTGTTTGTGCTGGAAATGCCTACACCCTCCCCCAGCCCAAGAACAGCTGAAGCACTGTGCCACTTACCAGCCCCAACCTAACTGAAATTTTGAACGTTCGTGATCAACCCAGAGTGAACATAGCCGAGGAAATAGGGATCTGTTGGCAGATATTCCATTTATAGGGAAAACGGCTGAACCCACCGGCTGTCATTCCTGGTGAATGTGTAGCCAGCTGTAGGGAGGCAGCCCCATAGCACAGCCGCTGGGGTTCCAAGCTCTGTCCTCTCTTCCCCATGATGTGGGTGGGGTCACAGCAATTCTGGAGAAAGGGATTTCAGGGAATTCTTTAGTGCTGTGGAAGCTGAGGCAGCACATAATATCTCAGCAGCTCTGACTGACGAAGGTTCCAAATTGATGATTGATGGACAAAATATTTAGCATGAATTATGGGCCGAACATGGTGCTAACAGCTATTGATTATAAAATAAGTCTTTGTCACCCAGGCCTTCAGAAATCTTTGGGAGAAGAATACAAGCTATTTTTTAAATATTAGCCGCTCAATATATTGAGTAAATGACAAGGAAAAGCTTTTTGCAGGAGTCTGCTCCTGTGGGATGGGAGGCTGGGTGAGGGGTGTGCGGGAAGGACCCTTAGGGGTTCCAGTTCCCTAGGGGCATGGAAATGTTACCTGCATGTACTGTCCAGTGCCCTCCAACTGCCCACCAGCCTTGATTTCAGTCCATTGCTCACTCCCTGGGTAAGTGACAGGGCTGTACGCACAGAGGTGCAGCATTGCCTCACTAGGGTGTTCAGGGCTGTGAGACCCCTCCATACTACCTGCTCTTAGTGAGGGGAAGCCTTGTTTGTGCCCTCCGGGAGTGGGGGGGCAGCTCCCAAACTCCACCAGCCATGGGCAACACAAGCCCTGCCTGCCAGACCTCGCAGGTCCTGCAGTCCCTCCGCAGGTTAGTGATTGGCACAACCAACTCTCTGAGCCCTCTAGGCATCCCCCTGGAGTGTCCAGCCCCTGGTCTGATGGCCACTTGCAGTATTCACAGATTCGCTGCTCCCACAGAAGCAGGACACCCAGCGTACCAGCTCCACCTCAGCTCACCGCTCCACTCAACACACAGCAATGAGACGTGTTTATCGTGATGACAAGCACAAGTTTATATATGTAACAAAGCGTAGAGGTTCGAGTGATAGCAAGTGGGAGTATTGGAAACTACTGGTTACATAGAAAATAAAATCACGTTATGCATTCTGAGACCTACACTTACTGACCTAGATACTTTCCTGGCTTGTAGAGCAATGCTCCTCCAAAGCCCTTCCAGCGTTTTACAGCCATGCTTGGCTAAGCTCTTCTGTTCATGAGACAATGCACGCCGTCAGCTTGCCTCCTTGGTGAAAGAGCCAGAGTACCCTGGCGCTCCCAGATATCCCCCTTCACTCCATTGTCTTTACTTGTAAAGAGGATCCCCTTCTGCTGTTTCTTTCTTCCTATAAATTTCCTCTCTTGAGGATTTTGCCATCTCTGTATTAACATTTGGCTCAGTGTGCAAACTGGCCTCCACAAGGAGACACAATGCCCAGTACACACATGACCAGATAGAGAGAGCAGCGTCTGGCACCTCCCGCTAGAAAGGAGCCTGCCTTAGACACATCACCCTTGGGCACCTGCCTTAGGAATCTCATGTTCAGTACAGAAACCTAACTCCTTAAATATCCATACATATGTTTCCCACTGATTATAATGACCCGTTGCTACTGGGGCACAGCAGAGACCTCACATACCCCCCATAGTGAATTATTGTGCACACATCCGACCCAGGGGATCCCTCTAAAGCTCAATTCACCTCCTGTACCCTCTGCCAGGTGGCACCAAAAGGTTCCTGGGTCACATGCTTCCATTGCAACAGACCCCCCAGCCCCCCCCTGCCAGCAGCCAGAGCTTCAGCTAGTTCCAGTCACTGGCACTGGGCCCAAAGCTTCACCCCTCCTCTGCGACCCTCCCCTCGCTCCCCTCCAGTCTGTCCACACAGCCACGCTCGTCTTTCTTCCTGTTGCCCTGACACCTCACCACCCAGTCCCCGTCCATGCTGGCTGCAAACTCCTTTCCTTGCCTTCAGCCTCAGCGTGCCTGGGGTGGCCTCCTGACTTTCAGGCAGATGTCCTCTCCTCCTTCACATTCTTCCTCAGAGACAGGTTTCAGTGTAGCAGCCGTGTTAGTCTGTATTCGCAAAAAGAAAAGGAGGACTTGTGGCACCTTAGAGACTAACAAATTTATTAGAGCATAAGCTTTCGTGAGCTACGATGAAGTGAGCTGTAGCTCACGAAAGCTTATGCTCAAATAAATTTGTTAGTCTCTAAGGTGCCACAAGTCCTCCTTTTCTTTTTCCTCAGAGACCTCGCTTACCCACAATCCATCACACCGCCCATCGGACGGATTAAGGGCTGGCTAAGGGAGACAGCACTGGGGCAGTCACGGCTCAGAACTTCTGGGCTGCCGCAGCTCCAGGTCACGTGTGGAACAAAACGACCGTTCTCTCATTTCAGAGAGTGGGCAGGACCCTCTTTACCTGGAGAGACCAGTCCTAGCAACAGGCATCCTCCCAGTGCCCAAGGACACCCAGGTATCATACCCAGCAACCCAAACCTGGCAGCCTCTGTACAAAACACACAGCGGCCAGGCAGCCCAACGCACTGGCCATGAGTGAACTCGTCCCTCCCGGACCACTGGGCCGAAGTGAGCTGGTTAGTTCCACCATGGAATCACCTGATGTCGGCCCAGCTCTGATATTAAAATGGCGAATGCAATAAGCACCAGAAAACCCAACGAACGTCCTGCTGGAAGCAGAGACAGGCCTCCCGCGAGATGAGAAGGACCCAGGCACAATCACAGCCTCCAGCCCTTCCTCGGCCACGGGAGAAACAACATGA
Source organism: Dermochelys coriacea (assembly GCF_009764565.3). NCBI lineage: Eukaryota > Metazoa > Chordata > Testudines > Dermochelyidae > Dermochelys > Dermochelys coriacea. The sequence goes on along the minus strand of NC_050077.1, from coordinate 1,375,510 downwards.
CATTGATACAGTGGGCGACAAACATTAAACATGCCAGGGACAACAGCCACGCAGCCGTGTTTTTGTTACTATTCCAGCAAGATTGATTTTTAAATGGCTTTTTGCAGGACAAGTAACAAGCTGTAGAGAAAGTGATTAAGTGGGGTTTCGATTGACTAATCTGTAGGGACAATGTGGATCTCCCTGACCAAGCCCACGCTCAGCTATGCAGCACAGGGCTCAGCAGAGTCCTGCGGCCCCCAGGGCTCCCTCGGAGACGCTCACACAAACTGTGCGGCTGGGAACGTTGGCGGAACCCCTGCCAGCCTTGTGACCAGGAACCGGAACGTGCCCGCGTGCTGGGTGGCAGATGCTGGTGCACCCAGGAGAGCGAGGCTGTGGCTCACTGGGCACCAGGAACACTCACACCCATCCAGGATGGCGCCCAAGACTAAGGGAGGCTGGGAAATGTAAAGGCTCATAGCACGATGGCCTCTGCTAGAGAGGTCTTGCTGCATTGTTCCCCCTGGGTGGCGCAAGCCATGCCCGCTCCAGCATCTGGGACTGCTCGAGGTGTCAGCATCTCCAGCCAAACCCTCTCCTACGCGGTCTAGCCCTGTGGCAGCAAGGGCAGCAGTTAGCTCAGCACAATGGGCCCTGCACAGCACACGGCCCCCCATTCCTGCCCCTCCATCCCATCTCGCTCCTGACCTGGCCTGTCCCCATCCCTGGGGCAGGCTGGTTTGTGCCCTGAACTCCTGCAGCTTGTTTCACTCCTCACCTGTGTTCCCTCCTCTTTCTGTAAGCCCTAGGTGGGTGCCCCGCCCTGTCTCCAGGATCTCCTGTATGGGGCTCTTAGTGACACCTGAGCCACTTTTCGCAGGCGGCCAGTCCTTAGTGAGCTTCCCCCCACGAACCACATGCCTCCCTGCATCAGCAAGATCACCACCATGGATGGCCACCGACATCACTGTGGACTCAGCAGCGTGTTCGCTATCCAACCTCGCTCGCGACGGCCCGGTTTGGCTCTTGCTGCTTTGCAATGCTGGGCTGGCTGTGGTCCGTGGTTCTGGTACAGGCCAGCAGATTGTTTGTGCTGTCACTGTAGCCCCCGTAAGGCGGTGTCCACACTACCACGTTTGTCGGCAGAACTTACATCACTTGGGGTGGGAAAAAACCACCCCTCTGAGCAACACGTTTCACCGACAGCACGACATTGGTGGGAGACGCTGTCCTGCCAACTCAGCTCCCGCCACTCCTTGGAGGTGGTGCACCAGCGATCTGACAGTGGTGCAGCTGCATCAGGACAGCCGTACTACTGTAAGCTCGCTCGTGTAAACAAGGCCTGACTGCACAACTCATTGCCCATCAAACAGCAGGTGCTCAAATCCTTCCCCGGTTCATTAACGGTGATTAATTAAGGAATGGAGGGAGCAGCATCAGCTCCGAGGTAGAGAGCCCCCCATTGTACCTTTTTTAGCTGTCTTATGTTCCTAAAATCTCATGCTTCAGTGTGTCAGGCCATCACTGATGGGATGTTTCTCCTCAATGTATCTTGTATTTTGTTTTTTGTCTCCTTCTGAAGCATCAGGGATGGTTGTGGCTGGACATGGGACATGGCTGAGGTGGCCAGCATGCTGACCCGGCACTGAGCAGTCACTCTCTTGGGTGCTGGGTTGCCTGGTTCTTGCTCACATGCTCCTCAGCATAGGTGGGATCAGGAAGGAATTTTCCCCTGGTCGGACTGGCAATGACCTTGGGGTTCCTTGGCCTTCCTTTGCACCATATGGGTGCATGTCACTTGTCAGGATCGTCTGGGTGTATCTCACGTAATCATTTCCCTTCCTTTGTGCGCACCACAGTCCCTCCTGTTCGTGGCACATCAGTCTGGTCTCCCATGGGCTGTGATACTTCGATCTAATTTATGTTGTTGGGCTTAGTGTGCTGGTGTGGGGGCATGCTAGTGGCCTGTGACCTACAGGAGATCAGACGAGATGATCTGGTGACTTCTTCTGGCCTTTGACTGTAGTGACCACTGGGGCATGAGAGCTAGCTTTCCAAAGCCTAGTGTTTGATCTGTCTCCCAGCACATGATTGCTGGAAGTGGCCATTTCCCTGTAAACTCATGTTTGACAAACAAAGATGCATAATGGAATTAGGATAGAATACAACATGGCTTTATGGAAGGTAGATTGTGCCAGACCAACCTGATCTCTTAAAAGAACTGATTTTCTAGACAAAGCAAATGCCATAGATCTAATCTACCTGGATTTCACTAAGGCATTTGATACAGTTCCACATGGGAAATTATTAGTTAAATTGGAGAAGATGGGGATTAATAAGAGAAATGAAATGTGGATAAGGAACTGGTCAAAGGGGAGACTACAATGAGTCATACTGAAAGGTGAACTGTCTGGCTGGAGGGAGGTTACTAGTGAAGTTCCTTAGGGATCAGTTTTGGGACCAACTTGACACAAAAAGTGGGAGTGTGCTAATAAAATTTGCGGATAACACAAAGTTGGGAGGTATTGTCAATACAGAGGAGGACCGGAATGTGATACAAGAAGATTTGTAAGATCTTGAAAACCGGAGTCATAGAAATGGGAAGAAATTTAATAGTGCAACGTGCAAGGTCATGCACTTAAGGACTAACAACAAGAATTTTTGCTATATGCTGGGGACATATCAGTGGGAAGTGACAGAGGAGGAGAAAGACTTGGGTATATTGGTTGATCACAGGATGACTGTGAGCCGCCAAAGTGATGCAGCTATGAAAAAGGCTAATGCAACCATAGGATGCATCAGGCGAGGTATTACCAGTAGAGACAGAGAAGTGTTAATACCATTGTACAAGGGACTGGTGAGACCTCATCTGGAATATTGTCTGCAATTCTGGTCTCCCATTTAAGAAAGTTGAATTCAAACTGGAACAGGTGCAGAGAAGGGCTACTAGAATGATCAGAGGAATGGAGAATCTACCTTACGAAAGGAGACTTGGTTTGTTTAGCCCAAACAAACAAAGGCTGAGAGGAGATACATTTGCTCTCTATAAATACATCAAAGAGATAAATACCAGGGAGGGAGAGGAGTTATTTAAGTTAAGTGCCAATACTGGCACAAGAACAAATGGATAGAAACTGGCCATCAGTAAGTTTAGGCTTGAAATTAGGTGAAGGTTTCTAACCATCAGAGGAGTGAAGTTCGGGAACAAACCCTAATTTGTTTCAAGACTGAGCTTGCTAAGTTTATGAAGGGGACATTGTGATGAGGTTGCCTACAATGGCATGTGGCCCATCTGCAACTGCTATGAGCAAATAGCTCCAACGGCCAGAGATGTGATGCTAGATGAGGAAGGCTCTGAGTTACTGCAGAGAATCCTTTTCCAGGTGTCTGGCTGGTGGGTCTTGCCCACATGCTCAGAGTCAGGTGTCTGGCTGGTGGGGCTTGCCCACATGCTCAGAGTCAAACTGTTTGCCATATTAGTGGTTGAGAAGGAATTTCTCCCCAGGTCAGATTGGCAGAGACCTTGAGGTTTTTTTCACCTTCCTCTGAAGTGTGGGGGACAGCTCACTTGCAGGTCTGAACTGGTGTAAATGGCAGATTCTCTGTAACTCGAAGACTTTAAATCAAATTTTGAGGACTTCAGTAGCTCAGCCAAAGATTATAGATCTACAGGAGTGGGTGGGTGGGGTTCTGTGGCCTGCAATGTGCAGGAGCTCAGACTAGATGATCATGATGGTCCCTTCTGACCCTAAAGTCTATGAGATTCACACTTTCTGAGACAGTAGGATTTTTGTTTTAATAATATCAGAAAATATGAACCAGTAGGATGGACACGTTCAGTCAAAGTGGAGCGAACTCCCCGACAATGACGGCACCTGTGTTTGTTGCAGGAGAAACCCCAGAATTGTGTTGTCTATGTTTGATGCCTGCTGTATTGTTTCCCAGGGTTATCTCAGCGATTTCTGCTACAGCTCGTGGGATTTGATTTAACACTCACAGCGAGCACAAGGAAGGGAAGAACCTGTTCTCTAACATCATAACCAGCCAAGTCTTCTAGAAAGAATGTTGACTAATATTAGTGGAAAGTGACTTTCCAACTTAAAGTTAGAGCATCCACACCTGAAACCTATTCCAAGCTCTGTGCTCAGACATTCCTGGAATAGAAACATACCAGGTCATGTGTGTGTGTCCTATCAAAACTAACCAACACTACACAGATTTCAGAGACTGTCACTACTCACGAACAAGATACTGGCCATGAATCACTCATCTAATTAACATCTAATTAAAAATAACATCTCAATCAGGGTATTGGGATTAACGTTGCTGGAAGACGCTAGGGAAGTATAAGATGGTAGAGTCAGCTTCCAATAGCCTTACGCATGTTGAGTGGGGTTTTACTTCTCAAATAGCCCCATCAAAATCAATGAGGTATGTCAGTGAGGTACTTCGCGGCACCAGGGTGTGATCCGCGACAACGTCCGTGTTCGTGCCAAGCCAAATGCCAGACATGGCAATGGGGGAGCTGTGCAGAGTCTGAAGGGAGCCAGGAACTACTGACCCGTGTCCTGGCCTAACATAGCATGATGAGCCTGGTGACCGAGCTCCTTCACAGGGGAGAGGGCTGCAGGGTCACAGAGGGTGACAGAGCCCGATGCTCCCATCTTTCCTTTCAAGGAGCATGAAGTCAATGTAAAGCCCATGGGAAATCAGTGTCCTACAGTCATGGTCCTTTCCTTAGTGAACGAAATGTACGCCGCGATTCGGTGCAACCCAATAACATCGGCAGGACCTACCTGCACAGAACCAGCATGAAGCCAGCCCATTAGTCTCTCTCACAGCATGGCTTTCCTGTAGGGTAGGGCCGAGGGCAGCAGCTCACCCTGCTGTTCCCAGACCCAGAGAGGGAGCCTGGAGGAAGAACCAGAGACACCCACCTGCCCACCCATTTCTAGGCCCAGAGACCTCGCAGCATGGCAAAGGAAGCAGGGTCACTGTAATCAGGGATGGGGAATGCCCCACCAGATCATCCCTCCCAGGCAGGGCATGCAGGGTAGAGTCTCTCCTATGGAGACCCCTCGGATCAGACCTTCCAACCCCTCCGATATGGCAGTGATGGCTGCATTGGAGTGCACTAACAGGGAGCTGGACAGATCGCACTCGATCTCACACAGCAGTTTCTGGGGCATGTGAGGTGCAGGTGCAGGGCAGCAGAGGTCGTGTTCTAAAGCCAGGAGGTTATCAGAGTCCAGGAGGAGAAATAAATCTGGGATTTTAGAACTGGTTCCTCACCAAGCCAGCCTGGCACATTATGGCCTGAGCCCTGGCTCAGGGAGTAGCCGAATGAACTTGCATCAGGCTAACTCAGCCGGCCCCGGCAGTCAGAGCCTGGAACAAAGGAAGGGCATTCGCACGTTACCTCCCAGTCCAGTGAGCAGCAGGGACTCCGAGTATTGGCAGCCGTAATGAAGTTTAAATGAACGATCCGCCCTGACTGCCTGCTGCCAGGGCCCCGGCTGATGGATTGTTTATTAATACACATGAAGACCTTGGCAGAGGCTCTCTGCCGGCAGCCCCCCCACAGCCACTCCAGTCCCTGTGCGACCATCGATCTTATTTAGCAGCTCACAGTTACCATCTCTCGCAGGAACCAGCTGCCCTGAGCTGCAGAGCGTGTCCCGGATTGCCCTTCTATGCAATCCTCCTCCTCCATCACCATGTCCTGGCGCGAGGCTCCCCAGGGCCCCAAAGGCAGGGTGGGGCGGCCAGCGCTGGACTCTCCCCTGGAGCCACGACTCCTCAGGCAGCGACCAGGGACGAATGCCAAGTGAGCGAGAGCAAAACAGCTCAACGGGTGACATGTGGCCAACCTTAACCCTCTTGCCAGCCACGTGTCCAAGCAGATTGCCGGAGCTGGAGCCTATGTGTGGCCCACAGCGCCCAGCAGAGCCTGCGGCTAGGGGCTGGATCCCCTCTGAGGGGCTCACACACTTTCCTGCTAAGGTTTGTGAGGGTGGCATGCTGGGGACCCCAGGACGAGACAGGAACTTGGGCTACAAAGCCCAGTGGCTTGCAGGGCCTAGAGCTTTGTCTGTAAAACCCCTGTTGGCTGAGCCTGGAGGTTGGAAAGGAATTTCTGTGCACACCATAAGCAGCTGATGCTGAACAGGCCAGTGTCTGTGTCTCAGGAGAGCACATGCTGTGATCAGGGCTCTGGCTGACGTTCTCTGAGAAGTGCTGCAGGAAGTGAGGCCACGGAGCAGGGCTGGAGTCAGAAGGAAATGTGCAGACAGGATCGTTAGAGCTGCACCCAAAGGAGGGTATCGTGCATGGAGAAGCGTCAGCATCAACCCCAGCCCCAAATGTGAATCTCCTCTCCTGGGCCATGCCCAGGGCTGCAGTGACATCCAGCCCAGCCCCAGCCCCAGCCCCAGCCCCAGCCCCAGCCTCAGCCTGTGAGCGAGGAGGAGGGATCCCTCCAGATCTTGGAAAACAGCATCCAACTCCATGAGAACATCCAGCTGTTCCATGCTGTTCTGCACTGCTCAGCTCCATCCATCGCAGCTAGTGCCCGGAGGCAGCTTTCGGGCTCACAGCACATTTGGCAATCAATCCAGTGTCAATACCCCCAAGCTGTTAATATTCCCAGGCTGTCTCAGACTGGCATTCATCCCAGCCAATCACTAGGCAAACACACCGAATAAAGCAAACCCCAGGAAATTCACTCACACAAACTGCAGCCCCAGGACAAAGCAAGGGAAAGCGCGAGGGCAGGACAGGCAGCCCTGTGTCCCCAACTCCTCATCTCAGCCTGGCTATTGCTCGTGCGCTGCCCCAGCCCCACTCCAGCCTAGTGATTGCTGCCTGCATTGTGCCACTCCCTCTCCTGTCGGACAGCAAGCTCTCTGGGGTGAGGCCCACATCTTACTGGGTGTCTACAGAGCCCGGCACAGCAGGGCCCTGATCCTGGTCAGTGCCTGCTGGGGCTCCCGGAACAGCAACACTCATCTGCAGCAAGGCCCCAGAGGCAGCAGCTCCCTGATTGCAGTGGGAGGGTGGGCGCATTTTCTGCCAGGCTGGCCTCTGCAGGGAGGAGGAGGGACCAGCCATTGCGCAGAGTGTGAACTCTCTCCAGGGCTAAACCAACTGGGGCCAGTGCCTTTGTTTGGGGGCTGCCCAGCAAGTTGGCAGTGGAGCGGGGTCCCTGTCGGGGGGCACAGACTCCCCAGCTCTGCACAAGCAGGGCAAGGGTTGGAGGACCGGAGGTTGGTCCTGCCTTCGTGCGCTGAGGAGGGGCCAACAGCTTGTGACTGAAAGTGGCAGGTGAGGCAGCACTGGGGAGAGCTGGGAACCCCAGTGCAGGAGAGAGAGGAGCCCAAGAGGCATCGCAGGTGCAGGATGGGCCTGGATTCTGGATGACCTCTCTGCAGGGCACTGTCCTGGTCACGCGCAGGCACTGGCTGGGAGGAGGGACCCTGGGCAGAGGTGGCAGGAGCCCAGCCTGGTGAGAGTGAACAGCCACTGCCCGAGGAGCAGCAGGATGAGGGGCTAGTGCAGGTGAGAGTCCAGGTTGCACACGCCGTGGGGTCCCCGCGATGCCAGGCAACAGCCCCTGCCCGCCATGGCTCTGTTCAACACTCCAGCTTGGGAGCCCATCACCCACGGGGTCTAGCACATGGGCACCTCAGCCAGCATGTGTGTGGCGGTGAGCGAAGGGGGGCGCGTGCCACCTCTCCCTACCCCGGTGCTCGTGAGGAGGAGAGCATGGAGTGGCGTGTTCCTTGTGCCAACCCAAGGCCAGGCTGTGGCTGGGTAGGGCCTGGCCTGGGAAAGCCCCAGAGAAGCCAGGGCAGTGCCCAAAGCAGCCAGGCTACTTCAAAGAAGGCTGTTGGCTTCCCAGGACAGGCTGTCTCCACTGGGCACCTTCTCTTTGGGGGCAGGGCAGGCCCCACTCGTGTGTGGGACTCTTGGGCCCTTTGTCCACAATGGCTCCTCTGCCTTCTGAGGAGAGAGAAAGCTGAGGGCCTTTCTGTGCTGTTTGGGGATCGCTTGGTGCACAAGGAGCTGCAAGAGATCTGTCTGGTCTGATTCCGCGTGGCAAACCCAGGGCTTACGGCAGTGAGCTAAGAGTCCAGCCCCACCCCCCACTTCCCTCTCGGCACCACTGACATCCCAGGGGCCAAGGCTCAGTCGGGGTCGTGCCTCCAGTGTCCTGGAAGCCTTTCAGTTCCCTGTGCATTTGCAATTGGGCCTGGTGTTTGTCCCGTCCTGTCCGCTGCACTGTTACACAGCCGTGGTAACCCCCTCCCCAGAAGAGGCTGCTTTTCAGAGGCTGATGAAGTAATCCCTCTAGAGGCTGTGCATGCCCAGTCCTCTGCGTGTGCCGCTGTGTGCCCGCTGCAGCTGGGCAGCCTGTCAGACCCGCTCCAGGCTAAGTGCTGGGGGGAAGAAGGGGGGCTGGTACGTCGGAGACCATCCGGGCTCAAAGCAATGTGCCAGCCTAGTGCCTAAGTGCCTAGTGCATTTCCTAGGGCTCAGCAATGCCTTGAAATCCCTCCAGTGTCCTTGGGCCTCAGCTTCCCCCCGGTCCCTGGGAAACCCAGGGCATCTCTCTCCCGCTCTGCTGCTCTGCGGGGATCTGGGCCCTCCGCACCACCCAGCTCAGCAGGGGCTTGCCCCAGGCTTGCCGTGAGGTGGACCAACAGCACCATCTACTGGCCACTCCCCATTACAGCCAAGCAAGCCTGAATTGAAGCCGGGAAGGGGAGTTGCGTGGGGAGGGGGAGATGTCCCCAGCAGAGCACTGGTTTCTACCCAAGCCGTAGACACGAGGCTGGAGGGCCAGGAAGCAGGAGCCCAGCATACGGCTCTGGCTAGCCAGGCAGGTTATGCAGTGCAAGCCCCTCTTCATTGCTACCCTGGGGGCGGGACGGCTAAGGACAAATGAGTCCCAGGACACATGGACTCTGTTCCCTCCTCCCTATGTAGCATTCTGGGCCTTGGCCATGGATGCAAACATACTCTTTGGGGAGCTTTAAGCGAGGGGCCAATGGTAACAGTAAGGCATGTGGCTGTCTCCAGATCCAAACTGCGGCTGTGTTGGGACCAGGCCCCTGCTGTGCGGACAGGAGGCAGAGCTGCTGGTGTAGAATTTCAGTTCAGACTCAACTGCAGTTAACTTGGACCCAAATGCTGTTAACAGGCTCCGTTTCCAGCAAACCAGGAAACTGAGCGAGTTTGGGGCTGTTTCTGCGTCTGGCCTTGCATGGGGGGATTATACGATGACAAAGCAGGAGACGGTTTGGTTTTGAGGAGATTTTGGGAAAGAATCAAGGTTTGTCACTCAGGTGTTCCCTGGAAATTGTGGCAGACTCTCAGAGAACAGACATGGCCCCGCCCGCCTTTCCCACGGGCACCTCCCTGTCCCACATGTACTTTCTGTCACACTGGCTAGAATGGCTCACGGCTGTGAGTGCCTAGCGCAGGGCAGACTGTCAGAAACAGGGCAGACACCCCAAACTGGTGGTGTGTCCTATAATTAGATTTCACCAAGCCAGTAACAAATGAAAACACCTGGCTGACCAGGGAGTCCCAGACAGGCCCCTTAGACTCTCCAATCTGTCTTGCCACCCAGACAAATGACTTTGTGATGTAAGGTCACTTAAACCCAATATCCCAGCACATCAGGTTGTTCTCAGTCCCAAGAGACCAGTCACTTACCCCAGATCAATTGGTACCCTAGATCTTACACCAAAGACGACACTGGCAGCCAATTCTATAGTAAACTAACTAAGGGTTTATTAGCTAAGAAAAGGAAGTGAGTTATTGAGAGCATAAAGAAGGTAAAATATCTGCACAGGTGAGTCACAGTCTGTAATTCCAGATGGTGGCAGTGATGTAATAAACTGCCAGTTTCCCAAAAGTCTTTTCAGGGTACCCAGAGTGTCACTGGGGATCTCTGCTTTGGGTCTGGTACACTTCCCTGTAAGAGTCCAAACAGTCCATCGATCCAGGTTCTTTTATACATTTAACTATCACTTTGATCTATACTAATGCACGTGGGAATTGGCCTGGGGCTCTGGCAGGAGCTGGCACCTGGTCTGCAAGCATCCCCTTTTCACATGGGTTCTGATGCAAACCATTTCGGAGTGGAGTCTCTCCAGCAGGCTGAGTAATTGCACTTTCACTCGGGAGCCAGAGCCATTGCTAGCCACAGCTGACTCGCCATCTCCGTCGCTTGCACGTCTTTACAAGATTTATTTCTTAGTTTCCTGCTATTTTGAAAATGTAGTTTTGTGATAAAATATTGGATCTCAGCAGCATGTGTGTCAGCAATGCAGAGTGCAGCTCTCTGGAGCTGATCCCCACCCCCACTAATTGCAGGGGTAATTGCTGTGTTTACAGTAAATCAGCAGGTGACACTTCGCATCCGCTGTATGATCTGGGAAGCAAAACTGCAGCTACCCTGAAGGCTAGAAAAGTGGTAGGTAGCCAGATCACTGACAGGCAACCTTCCCCCAACATACCTGGACGCTCAGCTGAGCGTGCGTACTCTGGCCACAGGTCTGTCGCGCCTCACCAGGGAGAGGAACGACTCTGCTGTGATAACTGGGCCTTCAAACTTACTTGAGCTGTGAGCTCGGCTGTGAGAAGTGCCGTCTCAGGGACCAACAGTCACAGGTGCTGGAATCACACACAGGCAGGGCTGGGAGGGACCTGGAGAGGTCACCTCATCCAGCCCCCTGCGCTGAGGCAGGACCAGGTGAACCTGGCCCATCCCCGACAGGGGTTAGTACAGCGATGGGAAATGGCACGAAAGGGAGACACTGAATGAACCCTAAGCAAAGAGGCCTCCCACCCTAACTCAAGGGCTGGGTTAGGATCATGCCTGGCACACAAGGGAAGTGCGGAACCAGAAATCAGCAAAGCAAAATTACTGAGTTGGAGACTAGGCCTAATTGGTGAGCAAAATAATGAAGGGCTGGGCTGTCCCCCTACATTCCCTTTGTGGGCCCTGAAAGAAAGAGACTTTGGGAGACAAATTGGTGACTGGAGCAAGCATCACCATTACGGCTGCCACCCCACCATCCCCTGGGACCCCAGGCCTTCGCTGTCCTGATCCTGAGAGACATCCTGAGCAGACTGAATCCCAGAGAAAGGGACCCAGATGAATCACCACCTCTCCCAGCACCAGCGTGATCCCAACCAGCTTGGGACGAAGTGGGAATGGACTGTAACAATGGCAGCAGCTCCAGCTAGCTCCTTTCCCCTGAAAGGGCAGGTATCTTTGATACCATCTACCAGACTGTCAAGCCACGGGGTTTGTCCTTCTACAAACTCTCCAGCTAAGGGGAAAGGAATACGAGTTGGGGGGACAATTAGAGCCTGGTTTAACACTTGGCATTTCAAAGGCTTTAACTGTCTTTCCTTCTTTTCTTTACCTTTAATAAAAAGTCACAATGATGCTGAATGGTGCGTTTGCCATAGGAATGAGCAGGCTGAGGGCTCTGTATGTCACACCCGGACCTTGTTAGACACTGTGGGATTCTGGGCGGCCGCTGGGTTATGCTCTCATCTTTGGCTGGCTTATTCCCTTTGAATTACTACCACAGCACTTGCTCCCCTAAAACCACGCAGCTCCAGCCCAAGCCAGCTTCAGTCCCTTCTGCATCATACTCAGCCCCTGACCTGAGCATGAGCCCCATCCCCCCAGGCACTCCCGGACCCAACTCCATTGCAGGCCCTGCAGCGAGTGGCACTCCCGCGTGGCTGGAGTGACCCAGGAACACGGTGGGAAATGCAGACAGGACCGTCCGTGATGCAAGGCGGGCCTGATCCGAGGGCGCGGGCAGGGGGAGGGCACTGCTTGGAGAGCGCGTTCCCAGGTTTTTCCTTCTATCCGCATCAGAAACCCAGAGCGATTCAGCAGCCGTTGGCCCAGCCCGGCCCCGGGGCTGTGGCAAGACGGGGCACTGGAGGACGCTGCCGAGATTCCTCAAGGGCTGGGAAAAGCCAGAGGCAGTGCGAGCCCCAGGGCGGAGACTGAGGATGGAGGGTGCTAGGGGGAAGGCAGCTGGGATGCCCCATGACGAGAGGCAGGAAGTCATGCAGGGAGCGGGTGGAGGAGACCAAGGGGGAACAGAAGCACTCATAGTGCAGAGCGTGAGCAGGGAGGCCAGGAGGCTGGGGGGCAGCCTGCGGCAGAGCCCTGCAGCAGAGGGCAGGCGGCCGTGGTAGTGCTCCAGGGTGCAGGGACAGTGATTGTGGCAGCAGCTTCCTGGGAGAGTGGAGAGGTGGCCCCCGAGCCAGGTAGGAAGCAGGGGCCCAGCTATGGGGCTAGCGAGGGAGGGCAGGAGGCAACCTGAGGCACACGGCTTGGCGAGCTCTGTCTTTGCAGCGACATGCCCGGCACTGGCCAGGCAGAGGCAGGACCTGGCTCTGATCCCGTTTGCAGATTCCTGCTTGGGCCCCTTTCATGTGTGCTGGCCACAGAGCCAGAAGCTGGCTGCCAAGTGCCAGGAGACGCCCTGTCTGCTCTCACCAGCGGGTCTGCTGTGCTCCCTTGGTGCCACAGTCTGCTTTCTCCAGAGGATAGGGCTCCCTACCGTGCCCTGCCCCCAGCTCCTGAGCACCTCGGCCATACCAAGTTCCCAGGCATGAGCCTTTGGGTGCTGGCCCTGGGGCCGAAGGCTGCGCGCCCCTGGCCCTGCAGTCAGTGCCAGCTGGGGCAGTATGAGAACCATACTGCCAGGCTGGCCTGCCAACCCACCAGCAGTACCAGAGCCCCGGCCCAGGACAGTCAGCCAGAGCCAGCAGCCTGCCCTGCCCGGGCTGCTCCAGGGCAGCTTCCCGAGTGCTAGGAATGGTGTTACAAAGGCTCTGGGCCTGACTCCTGCTCCCTGCCCCCCGAGCCTTGGGCCAGGTCCATGGGGGGCATTATCCCAGCCTGAGGCCAGAACTGAGCAGCAAGGTGATCTCATGGGGCTAGGGTTGCCAGTTGTGGTTGGACAGATTCCTGGAGATTTCATCACATGACATATTATTTAATTACAGATTAATCTTTAATTCCTGGAGACTCCAGGGCAATCCTGGAGAGTTGGCAACCCTCCATGGGCACAGAAGGGTGTGAGCGGTGCTGGACTCTCCTGCGATCGGTGGCCCTGAGCTGGGCACCCTGTATTCCCGTTACCCCATCTCCTCTCCCCCTTCCCATCCAGACCCTGCTTGCGGGCCCCAGCCACCTGTCAGAGCTCATCCATTACCCTGGGAGCTCTGGGGAGGCAAGGGCTGCCCTGTGCGCCCCGTGCCACGGGACCCCCATCGCCACTGACCTCTAGGGCTAGGGCAGCACAGCTGTCAGACAACAACAGTAAAGCCCAGAGGCACGTGAGAGCCCCCATGGCTGTCACAATCAGGGGAGACTGCCACGTCTGCCTGCTGCTGGGTCCTCGCCCCGGGCGCTGAAGCAGCCGATGTCGGGCGTTGTCAGAGACAGGATACTGAGCTCCCTGCACCCACCTGGGCTGGCCATCCCTATGTTCCTAGGACCCTGGTGCTTGGTTACACACCCACGGCTTTACAGGGACCCTCAGAGATTCAAGCAAGCCGGGGATTGCCTCTAATCAGAAAAGTGGGAGGAGGGGGGTTCCCAGCTGTAGGACAGTGTTTTTCTCCAATCATCCAGCCCTGCCCAGACCACCCCAGCAATGTCCAAATGAAGTGCTGCCCCGAGACCTCGTTTACAGCGGCTCTAATCCAGAGTGACTCCTCTGGAGTTAGTGAGCGGTCACACCAGGTAGCAGAGCAGCTGGGGCCCCTCCCAACAGCCAGCAGTCGGGCGGGGCAGGGTCCGGCCAGGCCATTCCGTGTCCCTGAGGCTGCAGTAAGGCAGGTGGCAGGTTGTCCCCGAGTTGTTCAGGTTAGCGAGTCAGGGCCCAGGAACTGCCATGCCCTGGGCCAGGAGCAGACCCGGCTTGGTTTGCTCTGCCAGCCCGGGCCCAGCAGAGCGCGCTGTCTGCACACCGTAACCAGCATCTCGCAGTCACACTCCAGCTGCTTTACTCCTCGGGCTGGATCAAACAAGCGGCCAGAGCTGCTCACACAGAGACTGGGATCGCCCTGCAATAGGGACCCAGGGAAATTCACAAGGGAAAGCCTCAGCCTGTGCTCCAAAGCATCCGCCAATGAGCCAGTTAGCTGTGCAAGGACAAATCTATTGGGGATCCCAGGCAGAGGCCCTGCTGCGTCAGACTCAAGCCAGTCACAGTGTGGCACATCTGGACGCTGCACATGCCCTGGCTCCCTTGCAGCGTGGCCTACTGGACAGAGCACAGGATGGGACTCAGCAGACAGGGTTCTGTTCCCAGCTCTGCCTCTGAGTGACCAGGGAAGTCACTTCCCCAGTCTGCACCTCAGTTTCCCCATCTTTAAAAGGGGGATAATAACACTGGCCCTCTTTGTTAAAGGGCTTTGACAGCTGCTGAAAAGCACTACCTACCAGCTAGGTGTCATTTATTACAGAATGATTTAATAACATGCCCGCAGGGGCCACTGTGATCACTTAGCCTGACCTGCATAGCACAGGCCCTAAGACTGCCCAGAATTAATTCCTCTTTCACTGGCAGCATCGTTTTTAGAAAACCATCCAGACTTGATGGAGAATCCACCATGACCCTTGGCGATTGTCCCTGTGGTTAATTACCCTCACTGATAAACAATTGTCTGAATTTGCCTAGCTTCAGTTTCCACCCACTGGATCTTGTTACCTTGCTCCCCTAGAGTGAAGAGCCCTTTGCCAAAGTTCTGTTCCCCACGTAGGTAATTACAGGCTGTGATCAAGTCACCCCTTCACTTCTCTTTGTGAAGCTAAATTGAGCTCCTAGAGTCTATCAGTGTAAGGCAGGTTTTCTAAGCCTTTAATCTTTCTCATGGCTCTTCTCTGATCCCTGTCCAATTTAGCAACATCCTTCTTGATGTTTGGGCACCAGAACAGGACATTATTCCAGCAGCAGTTCCACTGGTGCCAAAGAGAGTGGTAATGAAATCTTCCTACTCGCGATTTCCCTGTTCAGAGATCCAGGGATTACATTAGGCCTTTTAGCCACAGCGCCACATGGGGAGCTCATGTTGAGCTGATTATCAACCATGACCCCCAAGCCTTTTTCAGGGTCACTGCTTCCTTAGATTGAGTCCCTCCGCCTGTAACCACAGCCGGAATTCTGTGTTCCTAGGTGTGTGTGACTTTGCATTTGACCCTATTCTAACACGCAGTTTGCTTGTGCCAGCTTACAAAGCAACCCAGAGCACTCAGTATCAGTGACCTATCCTCTTCCTTATTCCCCCCGCCCCCGCATCTTTGCATCATCTGCAAACTTTACCAGTAATGATTTTATGCTTTCTTTCAGGTCATTGGTAAATATGTTAAACAGAGACCAGAACCCTGCAGGACCCCTCTAAAACACACCCCCTTGAGAGGATTCCCCATTCACAATTATATTTTGACACCTATCAGTAGCCAGTTTTTAATCCATTTAACATGGGCCATATTGGTTTGGTGTCATTCTAGCTTCTTAGGCAAAGTGTTGTGCAATACCAAGTCAAACGCTTCAAACCCCGAGCAGCTCTAGTAGCAAGGGATTCTGTGGCCTACGTTGCTACGCAGCTGCTACACCTTCATTTGCAGCATATGACACTGTAACAGTTCCAAGAAATCTGCCATTCTGTTCTCAGAGTCTCTGCAGCATGGTACAGAGTCGCACACACTGTGCTCTCCCCCCTTGAAACTGCTTCGTTCTTTTAGAACTATTCTGACTCGTTTCCTCTGACACTACAGCCATTCAGTCAGTGCACACAGCTCCTCTCTGCATGGAGAGCAACAGCCCCTGCTCCGCAGACTGGGGATAGGCAGGAGCACGCTGACAGCGGAGGAGACAGCAGGTGCGTGTCTCAGGCTGTGCTTTGTTAGAACACTTCCCCAGGGTCTCCCCTAAGCATGGGAGCCCCCAGAAGAGCCACACCAGCCTGAGGGAGAGGGCCAGGAGGAACATTCCCACAGGAACAAGCTGGAGCCAGAGCACTGGCCAGGTTTGTGGAAGGAAGAGGAAGGGGTGGGGATGAAGTTCTTAGCCCTCAGCTTCTCTACCCCAGGGAGGGCACACACGCTTCAGGGAAAACCCAGCTCCTTTTTGCCCAGGCTGTGGGAGGCCCACAGGAGTGTGCACAGCATCCTGCAGCCAAAACAAATCTTCCCCTCGGTTGCAATCTCTGCTGCTCCGGAGAAACCCTGAACTACAGGCAGAAAGCCCTGACTGGCCCCATTCCATCTCCCTGCACCAGCCCCTTACTCAGGCTCTCCCAGTTGGCGCCCTCTTAGAGCCAGAACAGCTCAGCTGGTGCATCCCCTTGCAGGGAACTGACCAGACTCTTTCCTGAGGCTCACCTGGGAAAAGGGCTCCACCTAATTGCTGGCAGGTTTGACTCATCAGCCAATTGTCTGTGTAATTTCAGGACTCAGGACTCCTGTATTGTGCTTTTAATGAGCAAATGCCCCAGCAAGAGAGTCCCTGGACATGTTAACACAACACCTAGCCTGGTGCATCTATGCAGGACCTGGCAGATTGATTCCCACCTGAGCCCCAGTAGGTTGATTTTCTGCCTCTCATGCTGGTTGCTCAGAGAAGATGGCAAGACCCAGCAGTAGCAGTTATGGGTTAACCTGACCCAGAGAGAGGTTCCCATTAGATCCCATGGCAGCGGCTGGAGGTTTACAGCTTCCCAGAGGCCTGTGGGGTTTTTTATTGTCTCTCTATTTACTATTGTATGGGAACTCCGCATGTTCTTATTAGCCACAGAAATGCTGGGACCTTTTCTGAACCCTGCCCTGGGCTTGGCTTCAGGGAGATCTTGTGTGGAGTGGGTGGCATTTTCCAGTGTTCACGTTTTCACTGAAATGTTATGTCAGAAATTCAGTTTTCAACCAAACTATCTGACCACCCATAAAAGGAAAAAAACCCATAAAAATTTCATCATTTTTTGTCAAAAAGTTATTGAGTTTTTCATGCAGCTGCTTAGTAGAACAAAAGCTTTCAACAGTAAAGAAAGCTTCCATAGAGGGAGAGATTAATAAGACTGGGACTTTTCAGCTTGGGAAAGAGACAACAAAGGGGGGAGATGAGCGAGGTCTATAAAATCATGACTGGTGTGGAGAAAGTAGATAAGGAAGTGTTATTTACTCCTTCTCATAACACAAGAACTAGGGGTCACCCAATAAAATTAATAGGCAGCAGGTTTAAAACAAACAAAAGGAAGTATTTCTTCACACAACGCACAGTCAACCTGTGGAACTCCTTGCCAGAGGAGGTTGTGGAGACCAAGACCATAACAGGGTTAAAAAAAAAACTAGATACATTCATGGAGGACAGGTCCATCAATGGCTATGAGTCAGGCTGGGCAGGGATGGTGTCCCTAGCCTCTGTTTGCCAGGAGCTGGGAATGAGCGACAGGGGAGGGATCACTTGATGATTCCCTGTTCTGATCATTCCTTCTGGGGCACCTGGCACTGGCCACTGTCAGCAGACAGGATACTGGGCTAGATGGACCTTTGCTCTGACCAAGTCTGGCCACTTTTATGTTCTTATTCTAGCATTTGCCGTATTGGTCTCCATCCCATTTCTTATGAGTCCGAATATTTTGATTGCTGTTTCGGCAGCTGCTGCACACTGAGCAGAGGTTCCCAATGTGCTGCCCAGACTGATGCCCAAGGCTTGTTCTTGAGTTAACATGGTTCACTGAGAACCCAGTAAGGTGTGTAAGAGGCTCAAATTACCTTGCGCCCTATGCGTAACTCTTTGCATTTGCTAACTCTGAATTTCGCCTGCTATCGTGTTGTATTTCACCTGCATCTTCAAAGTGCTGTGACAATATTACAGCCTCAGCCCCGCCCTGAGAGCCATGCAGGTGCAGCAGGTACCTTCTTGGTACACAGTCACTGCAGGGTCAGGGCCCCATCCAGCAGCCAGCGAGGCAGATGAGCACTGTCACACCCATGGGACAGGTGTGCAAGCTGCAGCCCAGAGGGAGCCAGTGTCCCACGCAGGGTTAGAACATGGGCGTACCTGTGTCTCAGCACCATGCTATGGAGCCTTCACACCAGGCCAGGGAGCTTTGCTGTGACAAACCAGCCTCCAAAAACTTTTAGAAAAATATTTCCTGGCAAAAAAGCCTTTTCAAACTCCAACGAGATGGGAGGAGACTCCACTGAAGATGGCAAGTGGCCCCCTACCTCAGGAAGACACCGACAGGGTAAGCTCCAGTGGAGAGCAGGTGCTGGCATTTCTACCGCTGTGTCCAAGCCATGGAGGAGGGGGATACACTGGGGTTGCTTCACTTGGCCGTAGCTGCTGGGACAAAAGCTTTTGCAGCTAGGCTGAACGCTTGCCCTGGTCAATAAAGGGCCCGTCTTGACCATGTATAGAAACCTGCCGTTGCTTTGAGAGTCCAGTTCCCTACCTGCTGGATCGTCCGCATCTGCTGTGTTGTGTGACACTCTCACGTCATCTGGTGCCCAGGCAGGGACAGTAGCAGCTCTCCCCCCCTTGTCCCCAGTGAGGCTGCCCTGTTTCGAGGTGCATTTGAGATCAGCCAGTTTCCTGTTTGCCTCTTTCATTCTGGAGCAGCTGGCAACAGGGACAGTTCCGGTTGTATTTGCTCCTGCTGAGAAATGCACTCCGGGAACACGCGGGCCACACGCAGGACTGCACACCAGCCTGGCACAAGAGGGAGCTGAGCCCAGCCTTCACTCACTGAAACGATGCCCGGGAGCCTATTGCTCACCAGGCTGGGATTCGCCTTCCGGGTGTGTACACGGGCATAGGCAGGCACATGCACTCGCACAAGTGCATTCACACATGCACACACACACACGCACGCTCTCTATCACTGCCCACACAAGGAACGCAGCACTTTAAACTAGAACTCTGGCTGTGGGGAGATCGCTGGCCATCAGCCCCCTGCAATCAGAGATCCAGACCGGATCGAGTGGGCGTTGGCAGCTCTTGGCCCCGGCTAGAAGTGGGTGTGGCAGGAGAGGGACAGCACAGCCACCTTCAGCTGGCTCCGGTGCCACTAGCCCCTCTCCCTGCCAGCCCCACCCCGCGGGTTCTGGGTTCAGATTCTGCCCCCACAGCTGCTCTTGCCTGTACAGAGCCCATCACCTTGCAGGGGGCAGGGGAGGGGATTTCCCATCCAGGAGACAGAAGACGCGTGAACAGCTCAGAGCAAAGGGCCAGACGGCCGAAGTCCAAGCCCCGGGGGACAGCTGGGCCACAGAAAGCGATGGCATCGCCGCGGCGGTAACCCCGTGTGGGTGGCAGAGGCTGTAGCCTCCCCACACCCGAGCACGAGTGCCCTGCAGAGGCAGCATCTCAGTCCCGCGGCCCCTTGTTTCCAGTCGAGCCAGGGCTTGCCGGTGCTCCGGGCTGTCGCGGTCCCCAGCTTCAGAGGGAAGCGTGTGCTGAGCCTCTGAGGCGGAGCCGCCGTGCGGATGGGCTGCGCCCTCAGCCTCTGGCTTTAGTTTCTAACATTCCCTTGGCTGGGAAAGGGAGCAGGTTACCGCCAGGCTGTCGGGCTGATTACACGCGGCAGGGCAGGGCAGGGCAGGGCAGGGAGGCCCCAGGACCGGCCCGGAGTTGAACCACGGATCTGCTGAGGCTGGGGCCAGGCATGGGAGCGTGAGTCACTCGCGTCTCTGCCTGCCCGACCGTCTAGCTGGGCCACGTGGGTAGCTCCGGGGAAGGCTGGGGGGGAGGCTGTTCTTCCCTGGATGTGACCTGTGCACACCCTGAGGGGAACTTAGCTCTTGAAGGGGTCAGTGAAATCACTCTGCAGCCCCACTAGCATGCTGCACTGTCTCCCCGCCCAGAGGGAACTAAGCCAGCGTTCTGGACTCCTGGCTTCTGTTCCTGACTCTGCCACTCACCGGCGGTGTGACCTTGAACAAATTGCTGCATCTCCCTGAGCCTCAATTTCCCCACTCATGTGCCTGCCCCACAAGAGTGTTACTGGAAGCGAGAGCTCAGCCGTTCCCTCCAGCAAGTCCTGCCAGGGGAACACAAGGTACAAGAAGCCCCTGACCCGTTTCTCCCTCACCTCCCTTGTGAGCACACGCGGAACCGGGGACGCACCTGAGATTTCAGCAGGAGGTTGCGGCTCATTCGCCACTTGTTCCCGTTCCCTGGGAGCATCCCCACAGCTGCCAGGGAGGCCTCTCCCTGCCGAGGAGCAGCCTACAGCTCAGAGCCTCCTGCAAAGGAGACTGTGCTGAATGGTATTGGGGGGACAGGCACTTGTGGGTCGCCTGGCTTTGCCTGCTGCACAGCTCCATGTGCCTTCCCCGGGGGCTGGAGAGGGGACCCGGAGGAGGGGGAGCCATTGCAGATGGAGCTCCCTCGGAGGCTAGGTCTGTTCCCGACAGATGGGGCAGGGGGTGGCTGTAGTCTGGATGCTGTTTGCTATTGTCGAGCTGGGTTTGAGAGCTATGGCCTCATCAGGGAGAGGTGGACGCTACCCCTATGTTCAGAAACGCCCAGAGGGCAGAGAGCATGCAAGGGGCAGGGATTGATTAGCATTCACTTCCCGGCCACTGTAATAGATGGAAATCCAGGCAGCGCAGAACCCATTCCTGTTGTTTCACTGCACTGTGTTAAGTGCCCTGTAACTATGACCGATCACACTTCCCCGGGCTGATGGTGCTCGGTACTTTTCAGCGGGTTTCTGCTGGGCTGGCACTTCCACAAAGGCTGGGAGGGTCCGAGTGCACCAAAGTGAACCCACACCCCAGAAATGAGACCAAGGGAACTGCAGCTAGATGGCAACAGCACTGGGGAAAAGATCATTACAATTTAAGAGAGAAAGACAAAACAATCCCTTTGTGTTGCATGGCACGGCTCCCTGAGAATCCACTAGCACCCTGCATGCCTACCTCTCCCCTGGGGTATTTCGCAGCTCCCTCTCCTACCTGCCTTACTCTGCACCTGCTAGTGGGGGGTCAGGCAGGCAGTGCTTCCCGGAAACCCCTCTCGTTACAGTCATGAGGTTGTGTTGCTGAAAACAGGTGCTAATTTTGCAGGTGCGGACAAGGTCACACACACTAGCTGCTGGTCCACACACCTCCTTGTGAGAGGCTGGCCAGAGTGTGCACCCTGTGGGAATTACCCTTAACTGGCCACATTGTCCAGTGGAAATGGTATCACGGACACCAGTCCCCATTGGTTCTCCCCACTGGTGCTGTATGCTGCCTGAGGACGGGGCGGCCCAGAAATGGACCACTTGGTTTCCTTGGCCAGACTGGAGTGATTCCAAGAGAGCAAGGAGGCACCCCTGTTAGAGGGGACCCCAACAGCCCCTCAGCCTTCAAGGCTGGACTCATCTCTGTGGCTGGAAGGGTGCTGCTGAATGGCATGTGACCAGCTGGGATCATTCCCATGGAAGGTTGGGGTCCCATTACACTGGGGTAGTGACAATTCTGGGATCTCTTCCTTCCACTACTACGAAAGGCTGAACCTGTGTCATCAATAAATGCTCATCCAGCAAGCCAAGAAACCCCGGGCCTGGGTGCCCCTGATTCCCATGTTACACCTGGCAGTAAGGAGGTGGGGCTGCTCACCTCCACACTCACAGCCCCACCCTCCAAGCAGCCACAGGGAAGTTAAAAAACGGGTGGAAATTGAGAACTAGGAAACCGCAGATTTAACAATACTGCAGAGGTCCATGACCTACTGCAGGCCGCATCTACCACAGGGGGATCCATGTGAGGGGAGCAGCTATCCCCCCACACAGAGCAGTGTCTGTGCTGAGCTGGGACATTTCAAATCCTGCTGCATGTTGATAATCTTTCTCCATTATTCTTAATTAAATAGACGCTGCCAAGTGTCCCATGGCACAATATTTATTGGGGAAACAGAGAAAAATCTTCACTTACAGTCACTTAATGGCTATACTGTAAAATGCTGTGTTGATTAAATATCTCAGAGGGACTTTGGCTTCGCACAGTGAGGTGGAACTCTGAGCTGCTCTGTAACTATTCACTCGCTTAGACTTGTAGTACGAGATGAGAGCAAACGAATGTTTACCCTGTGGGAACATGAGCCAGGACCAAAGTTTTCTCGTGCTGCGAGAGGAGCTGGTTGCAAATTATCACATTTTCCACAAAAATCTTTTGCAAACATGTTTCCATGTTTTCATGACACGTTTGCTGGTTTTGAGCAAGCTCACAGAATGGGGGAAATTGTCCAAAAAGTCAACATTTCTATCAAAATTTTTTGCAACAAATGTCATTTTTTTTTTGCAAAAACTTTTCTATCTTTTTCAACCTGCTCTTACTGGGAGGCAGGGCTCCTGGGTTCTAGGCCTGTCTCTGCCACAGATTTGCTGTGTGACCACTCTTGAGCTTCTGCTTCCCCATTTGCAAAGTGGGGTGAACAGCATTTACCTACATCACAGGAGACCCCATTGTGGTGGCTTCTGGGCTAAAGCATCCAGAAGTCTGGGAGGGTCAGTCTGGGTGTGGAGTGGTTCTGGAGCCGACCAGCTGTCTGTGGAGGATGCAGCACAAGGAGTTTATAAGACAGCGGCACAGAAGTTCTCTATCACCTTACGAGTTTGCTGTCTGCAGTCTGGATCTGCAGGTGTAATTACCTTAACCTCTCCAGGCACCTCCTGAGCAGCTGAGACCTCTGTGAGGGTCATCTCTAGTGCTAGGACCCCCAGTGCTAGACGGGTTCACAGCATCGCTTTACCCACACGGGGCCACGTTCAACCCTCCTGCAGCTCCACTGATTTCAGTGGGGTTGTACACCAGGATTATTTGGCCCAGTGCTTTACCACACCTTTCAAACACAGAAATGCTTGAGGGGCCGGGGGACCCTAATTAAGCTCTTGCAGTTACGCAGCAAGGTGGCCACTTGCCATCCTCCCAGTCTGTCTGCCTCTCCGATATCCCTGGCTGACCACTACAGCCAGCTAAGACCCTGGCCTCCATCTGTCACTCTGCTAGAGAAGCCTCCACCCGTCACAATCACACAGCTCCCGGGTTGTTCTGCCTGGGAGCAGGGGAGGGGCTTTGAGTGTTCAACCAGCCAGGATCTAGTCACAGGATTTAATTTGGGGAAAGGGCAGGACATTGCAGCTTCCTGGGCAACATTTACAGGAACATCTGAGGTATGTGGACACATAGATATGGTGTCCCAGCCACACAGCCAAGGTACCCACAGGTACAGCCATGTTCCATGGCTAGAGGATGGCCCTCGGGAGTCTTTTCTCCCCAATGTCAAAGGAAACTTTTAACATATTGTTGTTTTGTTTGCTTAGAGCTACTCTGCTGGCCCCAAAGAATGAGATCATGAACCCTGCTGTGAGATTTGCCAGGTCCCTCTCTTTGCAATAAATCAGCATCTCATTGTACTTGTAAGTTATCTTATCAGCTTAATACAATCCTTATCCAAAAAGTATAAATCCAATTCCGCTGGCCAGAGGCATCCAATTACATTAGTTAATCTGTCTGTGCTGGAGATCATGCCTAACACTTGAACTTATTTGGGGCAAATGCCACACTGACCCTGAGTTGTTCTTCTGTAAATCAGGAATTGGAAACAAAGGCCAAGGACCTGTCCCCAGTGTTACTTAGCAGCAAAGCAAGGGAACCAGTTGCACTGTCAGCCCCACACAAGAAAGCTGCAGGAGAGGCAGATTTCAGAGTGGCAGCCGTGTTAGTCTGTATTCGCAAAAAGAAAAGGAGTACTTGTGGCACCTTAGAGACATTTATTTGAGCATAAGCTTTTGTGAGCTACAGCTCACTTCATCGGATGCATTTGGTGGAAAAAGGAGAGGCAGAGTGTGTCTCCATGTTTCATCTGGAGTTTGTGAGGGGAAATAGCTCACACTTGAGAAGGGAGATGGGTCAAAAACAAAGCTACCCTCTGCCTCTGGCTTCACTCTCAGGCTGGCTGGAATCTTTGATTAGGACTTGGTGGATAGCTTCCCCTCCTCCACTGATTCCTCCTCCTGCCTTTCCTCAGGCCAGAAGCTCTGGAAATTTCCACCAATCTAGCCTCGAGATCCTCTGTCTGGTCCTGTGGCCTCCTTTGAGGTCCATTTATGTGGGAGGGTGGGTGCTGGATTACACACAGATGAAGTGAGTGCCCATGTCCCCAGCTGAACCGTGGCCTGGTCATCGGGGACCAGCAGAGCCCTCTTAGGGAAATGGCAGAGGCGGATCTTCAGGAGGGTGGTTGAAGAGCAGGGAGCAGTGGCCGTAGGTAGGGCTGTGTGGGACGATTGAGAGAGGTGTAGAAGCAATGGTGGAAACCTGTTGCTTGGTAATTGCAGTGTTCTGCATCCAAGATCAGGGACTGTTTGTAGAGTGTTTACACTCGTCTCTCATTGTGGGCATATTTGCCACTTTAAGTTCAGATGTTGCGTGTCCCCCAAGGGAGCAGTCATGGAATAATAATTTTGAAGTGAGCATTAATCCAGTTATCTGCATCTTACATGCGCCAGCAGTATGGAAACACACTTTCGATATTTAAAGTGAATGCCATCCTCTGGACATGGGGAGTCTGATGCTGAGGCTCTCAGACATTTGAAAAGGCCCCATTTGAAGGGGCTTTTCTCAGTGGTTTTATGATTTCCAGGATTTATCACATGGATTTTGTTGAGTAAATTTGTCACAGACATCAAGCTAATCTTACTCCTAGCAGAGCCATGCTGTGTAGAAACTCACAATGCCCATGTTTTAACTGCAGCTCGGTACGGGTGCACCTATTTTTAGCAATGATCTTTATAGTTACCAAGCTAAAAGGCTTGAAAAATTAATAGTTTTCACTCAGTTATTTGCTGAATTAAACTAAGATAATCACTTTGGTCAAATGAGGAAGAGCTGAGCGGAGGGGGTAATTTTCAGAGGAATGGGAAGGAAAAGATGTTTTGAGTCTCTTCCTTGTGCAGCAGAGCTCCCAGCGCTGAAGTCTCTCCATACATTTGGTTTTATCCTGCACAGAAAAGATGGTTGAGAGGATAATGCACTGGACTGAGATCAATTCCCAGCTCAGCACAGCCTCCCTATGTGAACTGGGGCAAGTCACTTAATTTGCACTCTGCCTCAATTCCCCCTCTGGGCCAGGGGATAAACCCTCCCCTCCTCCACATGGGTGTGATAGGTATAAAATCCATTAAAGAGTGTGAGGTGCTCAGGTACCATGGCAGTGAGTTACTCAGATACCACAGTGGTGAAGTACTCAGGTTGCATGGTAGTGAGGTGCTCAGGTACCATGTCAGTGAGGTATTCGGGTACAACGGCGGTGAGGTACTTGGGTACCATGGCCAGTGGGGGGGGCGACGTAAGGATTTAGATAGATTGCCACAGTTAGGGTGTTGTAAAGACCAGCTCTGTGCTATTATAACTAGTGCATTAGAGTTGGGCCAAAGTGTGAGCCAAATCCCAAAGAATTGAATTGGCAAGGTCACAAATGGGGAGTCAGCAGGCCTGAAAGCTCGTCAGATGGCATGCCGACAGCTCCGGGACAGCCACCGTTAGTGCACCTACACCTGTGGAGATGGAGTCAGGAGCTGTGGGGGCCTGTCCCTGATGTTGCAGCTGGGTAGCTAAGCTAGTGACCGATGGATGGAGTGGTCACTGGGCCGCACTTTGTATTGAGCTGCCACTGGGGTCGTTTGCTCTGGACCATCAGTGCGGGGGCAAGTTTGCCCTGGGGAAGGCGGCTGGGGGGTCAGTTTGCCAGGGGGAGGTGGCTCTGGGGGCCGGTTTGCCTGGGGGAGGCAGCTCGGGGGGGGGGGCAGTGGCTCTGGGGGCCATTTGCTCTGGAGTTCTGAGGCCCCTGCTCACTCCAGTTTCTCCCAGGAGCCAGTTCACGAGCCGTGGGCCAGGGGTTGAGAAGTCTCCACCACCTGCATGTCTAAGCCTGGCCTTTGGGGATGACGGTTCCATGGTCTCAGGGGATGTAGCCAGGGCAGCTCATGGGCACGTGGGCTGAGGCCCTCGCGGGTAGCATGGGCCAACCCCGCGGAAGGCGCTGGTGATGAGAACTGAGTCTGACCCAGCGTCCAGAGGGAGCAGCACAGCCAGTGGAGCAGCCGAGCCAGTGGAGAGGCATCTTGGAGGCCAGCGCTGGTTGGATCTGAACCCTGCATGGCTATTTTGAGGTACTGTAATACTTAAGCTGATGCAGAGCCGGGTGCCATCTGCATGTTGCTGGCATTTTAGTCGATGCTGTTTCACAGTCTCACCTAGAGGCTTTGTGGAGATGCTGATCAGGATGAGGGGTGGCTGGGTCCCTGTGGGATCCCCAAGTGAGGGCGCAGGAGCAGAGAAGCAGGTGCCTGCAAGGACTCTGGGTTTGGTCTGGGAGGAATAACTGATGGCATCACAGATGTACCCTGCAGGCCTCCGCCATGTTTCTGTGGCAAGACAGCCTGGTTCCCTGCTGATTGCACCAAACGCTGCAGACAGGTGTAGCCAGACAAGTGTGGCTGTCCAACCCTCATCCTGGGGCAACAGGAGATCTTCCCTCCATGCCACCAGCCCCATCTCTGCTCTGTACTGTGGCCCAGCTACTGACAGGGAGGGCTCCAGGTATTGACGGTGTGTAGCCAGAACCGGAGAGGACCCTTGGTTCAGGGGTGGGTGGTGAGATACTAGGTGTTTGGGGTATCTCACCTCACAGTGTCCATGTGATCCCTTCAGCCTGCAGCGCCCACTCAGCTCAGCCTACATTGCCTTCCGATTCAGTGAATAACAAAGCCTCAAGTCCAGCAGCCCCGGGGTCTCCACGCTGCTCGCTCACCCACATCCCTGACGGACTGAGACTCCAGTGGGAAAACGTCTGGCTGGCTGGGGGCTGTGATCCTGGCTTCAGCATGAGGCTCTCCCATGTTCTGGGGATGTCACCTGGGTGCCATTCAGGTCCCAACAGCTTCCCTGGGTGAGAGCAGAGGTTTCAGCTGCCGAGAGCAGGTGCCAAGAGCAGGGGAGGGGGCATCATTCCTGCAGCACTATTGGGTGTCGCTGCAAAGGGAACTATTAATGGTGGGGATGAAGATTTGCCACATTCTGCTCAGTGTGGGAAGGTGATTCCAGGAACCGTCCTTATTAGTACCAGGGATGCTGCAAGCCACCCGGTGCTTTCCTTGCCCAAGCGAGTTACTGCTGCTCTTATACAAGTACAGGATACATGGCATCTCCTCATGGCAGGCAGATCCCATGATGGGGACATGTCTCTGAATATCATCTCGAGAGTGAACCCAACCTTCTGGCTAAGATTTTAAAATATCATTAAAGTTCCTATTCAGATACCTGCCCCGCTTGCTCAAGAGATGATTTAATATCAGCAAGTATCAAGCTAACCTGTACAATTCAGAGAGCAAAGACCTGCACAAAATGGCAGCCGTGGCATCCATGGTGTCCCCAGCTTTATACAAGAAAGTACATGAAAATTGCAATGTGCTTTTCTGCTATTCAGGCTAAAGGGTTCCTTAACACAGACCATCGCCAGAAGTCACAGTGAATGATTTCTTTCATTATTCCTGGTTATGAAGCCTATTTTCATGTTATTTGTCATTTGTGAAGCAATTTAGTTTAACGATGGCTTGAAGCTTTTGTACAGAGCAATCAAAGAAAATGTAGGGCAGGGTGCTACAGGGAAGATTGGGATTCTCTATCTGCTCTGACATAACTAAATGCAGACAAGCTGTCCCACCGCTTCCCAGGGATCCATTCTCTAACAACTGGGTCACGTGAGCACACAGAGGCTTGAATGATTTATGGGCGTGCGTGCGCGTGAGCAGAGGAGAGCCGGTCATATGAATTTTAACTTGATGAGGCGCCTGAGAACCCCACTGGGACATGCAGGAGGGGATTAAAGCAACTTTGGGGCCAACAACTTTCTGCTGCACACAAATTTGGATTTAAGAGCCGATCAATTGTGTGTGTGTTTTCTCTCCCCAAGAAATGGAGTATGGATCCAGGGGAGAAATTTTAGTGGGATTTTTTATCCTTCTATCTATTGCAGGGTTGCTGTTTCTCGCAATGAAAAGCCACTCATAACAGCATCTCTAAGAACTAAACCTTGCACTGCCGCTGTACTGATATATTGCTCACTCAGGAGTCATACCATGGCACCAGCTAGCAGGAAAAGAAGGGTGTAGAATCAATTCTTCAGCAAGTGTTGTTTGATTTTGTCATAAAAAACTTAATATTCTATATTTAAAACCATAGCCGCAGCATTTTCAAATGAAAAGGTACAGCATTAAAATATGATAGAGGAGCTGCCTGGAGACAGTGAGCAGCGAACACAAGTCAATCCAAGTCTAAGGACTGGAGCAGATAGCAGATGGGCCACACTTCCGTTGTTACCCCTTCGGCTGTGCATTAGGATGCTGTGTTGGCCCCAGCTCCGTTTGTATGAAGTCAGACCCATTACATTATTCTGATATAGTTTTTGGCTGTCAGATTTCTTTGCTTTTAACTGTAGCATATAAAATAGCAAACACATTTAAATAAATGTAAAAAACCTACCTAGCAGCGACACTCCCCGCAGTCTGACATGGACTATGGGTAAAGTTGGGGACTTAGTGTAAAAAAGTACATGTTTGATCTAATTTAATGCCTGGTGCCTCCACCTAGAAATCTCCAAGAAATAAGCGTAATGCAGGGGTAGCTGCAGAACAAGTAAAACCCCACAGGCAAGGGGGCCAGATTCCAGCAATGATCAAATGGCCTCTGTAGTGGGGCAGTTGCCCCATTTTGGCAGACAAAGGGTTAATAGCAGTCCTTGCCGTGGCTGTGCAGAACCCGGCCAATCAAAGAAGGCTTAGAAGCAGCCAATCAGGGCCATGCTGGGTCCTATATAAATGCTACAAAGCAGAGGAACCGTGTGTCTCTCCCTGACAGCGGCAGGGAGCGGCAGCGAACCAGCGGAGCAGCGGGGACAGCAGAGCAGCTCACAGCAGGAGTTTGCCTGGGACTGGTAAGTATCCGAGTGTGTGTGTTTGCTTGCTGAGGAAGTATCCGAGCGTGTGTTTGCTGGGAGGGAGCCTGAGTGAGTGTCTGATTGGCTGCTAGCCTGCAGGGGGCGGGCATTAGGGTGTCTGTGTGTTTGCGTCAGGGAAGCCTGGCTGTTTAAAAACAGCCGGAGCCTCGCGAACCAGCTGAGCGGCAGCGGAGCAGCGGAGCAGCGGGGACAGCAGAGCAGCTCACAGCAGGAGTTTGCCTGGGAGTTCGCCTGGAGTGAGCCCAGTGAGGCTTACATCTTGCCAACGTCTCTGAGAAAGCTCCGTAGTAGGTAGGTGATATGGAAGGGGGGAATTCAGCTGTTGTGACCTGCACTGGATGTGCCATGTTTGTCTTTCTTCCACAGGACAGAAGCGACTTTGTCTGTACAAAGTGCAAGCTGGTCTCCATATTGGAAGAGAAGATTGAAGGTCTGGAGCAACAGGTAACGACCCTGCGTTGTATACGAGAGACTGAGGATTTTCTGGACCAAACTCAGGATAGCCTTCTAGGGGCACAAAGCTCTAAAGATGTAGAGCAGGTTGCACAGAGGAGCCAAGAGGCCAGTGAAGAAGCTTGGCAACATGTGACCTCCAGAAGAGGTAAGCGGAATGTCCGGGTTCCAGTAACACAGACACAGGTAACTAACCGCTTTCATGTTCTCTCCACAGGTACCAATGCGGAGAGTGGACCAGATGATATGTCTGGGGGGAGAAAGCGGAAGGAGACTCCGCTGGTTGGGAGGCATGAGATGCGATGTCCTGAGGTTGGGGGTTCCACGACCACCACTCCCAAGAGGAGAAGGCGGGTGGTGGTGGTCGGGGACTCTCTCCTCCGGGGGACTGAGTCATCTATCTGCCGCCCTGACCGGGAAAACCGAGAAGTCTGCTGCTTGCCAGGGGCTAAGATTCGTGATGTGACGGAGAGACTGCCGAGACTCATCAAGCCCTCGGATCGCTACCCCTTCCTGCTTCTCCACGTGGGCACCAATGATACTGCCAAGAATGACCTTGAGCGGATCACTGCGGACTATGTGGCTCTGGGAAGAAGGATAAAGGAGTTGGAGGCGCAAGTGGTGTTCTCGTCCATCCTCCCCGTGGAAGGAAAAGGCCTGGGTAGGGACCGTCGAATCGTGGAGGTCAACGAATGGCTACGCAGGTGGTGTCGGAGAGAAGGCTTTGGATTCTTTGACCATGGGATGGTGTTCCATGAAGGATGTGATAAATCCCCTCCCCCCCCAAGCCAGGAGGTTTATCTAAAAAACGTATGTTTGGGGCCTTGTTTGGGATTTTCAGACTCGTCCCAGG
Organism: Dermochelys coriacea; assembly: GCF_009764565.3. Lineage (NCBI taxonomy): Eukaryota > Metazoa > Chordata > Testudines > Dermochelyidae > Dermochelys > Dermochelys coriacea. The sequence continues at coordinate 1,345,162 of NC_050077.1, read as the reverse complement.
AAATGTGCATGTGTTTCTTCAGGCTGAATTTCCACCCCAATGGGCAAGACCTCAGTCCCCATCCCGATGAGTCGAAAGAATAGTAAATATGGCAGGCGACCAGCTTGGCTTAATGGTGAAATCCTAGCGGATCTTAAACATAAAAAAGAAGCTTACAAGAAGTGGAAGCTTGGACATATGACCAGGGAAGAGTATAAAAATATTGCTCGGGCATGTAGGAAAGATATCAGGAGGGCCAAATCGCACCTGGAGCTGCAGCTAGCAAGAGATGTCAAGAGTAACAAGAAGGGTTTCTTCAGGTATGTTGGCAACAAGAAGAAAGCCAAGGAAAGTGTGGGCCCCTTACTGAATGAGGGAGGCAAGCTAGTGACAGAGGATGTGGAAAAAGCTAATGTACTCAATGCTTTTTTTGCCTCTGTTTTCACTAACAAGGTCAGCTCCCAGACTGCTGTGCTGGGCAACACAAAATGGGGAAGAGATGGCCAGCCCTCTGTAGAGATAGAGGTGGTTAGGGACTATTTAGAAAAGCTGGACGTGCACAAGTCCATGGGGCCGGACGAATTGCATCCGAGAGTGCTGAAGGAATTGGCGGCTGTGATTGCAGAGCCCTTGGCCATTATCTTTGAAAACTCGTGGCGAACGGGGGAAGTCCCGGATGACTGGAAAAAGGCTAATGTAGTGCCCATCTTTAAAAAAGGGAAGAAGGAGGATCCTGGGAACTACAGGCCAGTCAGCCTCACCTCAGTCCCTGGAAAAATCATGGAGCAGGTCCTCAAAGAATCAATCCTGAAGCACTTAGAGGAGAGGAAAGTGATCAGGAACAGTCAGCATGGATTCACCAAGGGAAGGTCATGCCTGACTAATCTAATCGCCTTTTATGATGAGATTACTGGTTCTGTGGATGAAGGGAAAGCAGTGGATGTATTGTTTCTTGACTTTAGCAAAGCTTTTGACACGGTCTCCCACAGCATTCTTGTCAGCAAGTTAAGGAAGTATGGGCTGGATGAATGCACTATAAGGTGGGTAGAAAGCTGGCTAGATTGTCGGGCTCAACGGGTAGTGATCAATGGCTCCATGTCTAGTTGGCAGCCGGTGTCAAGTGGAGTGCCCCAGGGGTCGGTCCTGGGGCCCGTTTTGTTCAATATCTTCATAAATGATCTGGAGGATGGTGTGGATTGCACTCTCAGCAAATTTGCGGATGATACTAAACTGGGAGGAGTGGTAGATACGCTGGAGGGGAGGGATAGGATACAGAAGGACCTAGACAAATTGGAGGATTGGGCCAAAAGAAATCTAATGAGGTTCAATAAGGATAAATGCAGGGTCCTGCACTTAGGATGGAAGAATCCAATGCACCGCTACAGACTAGGGACCGAATGGCTCGGCAGCAGTTCTGCGGAAAAGGACCTAGGGGTGACAGTGGACGAGAAGCTGGATATGAGTCAGCAGTGTGCCCTTGTTGCCAAGAAGGCCAATGGCATTTTGGGTTGTATAAGTAGGGGCATAGCGAGCAGATCGAGGGACGTGATCGTTCCCCTCTATTCGACACTGGTGAGGCCTCATCTGGAGTACTGTGTCCAGTTTTGGGCCCCACACTACAGGAAGGATGTGGATAAATTGGAAAGAGTACAACGAAGGGCAACGAAAATGATTAGGGGTCTAGAGCACATGACTTATGAGGAGAGGCTGAGGGAGCTGGGATTGTTTAGTCTGCAGAAGAGAAGAATGAGGGGGGATTTGATAGCTGCTTTCAACTACCTGAAAGGGGGTTTCAAAGAGGATGGCTCTAGACTGTTCTCAATGGTAGCAGATGACAGAACGAGGAGTAATGGTCTCAAGTTGCAATGGGGGAGGTTTAGATTGGATATTAGGAAAAACTTTTTCACTAAGAGGGTGGTGAAACACTGGAATGCGTTACCTAGGGAGGTGGTAGAATCTCCTTCCTTAGAGGTTTTTAAGGTCAGGCTTGACAAAGCCCTAGCTGGGATGATTTAACTGGGACTTGGTCCTGCTTTGAGCAGGGGGTTGGACTAGATGACCTTCTGGGGTCCCTTCCAACCCTGATATTCTATGATTCTATGATTCTATGACAGCAAGGGAGAAGGACTGGCTCCCAGGGCTAGCACCTTAGGTACAGCAGCGCTGGGCAGGCTCAGGGGAGCCGAGGAAAGCTCGAAGCCTGATCCCTGCCAGGTTGAGGCCCCTGAAAGAAAGGGCTGAGAAGGTGCAAGGGCCAAAGGGAAGTGGCCCAGGGAGCGTGAGCAGTAGAGGGGAGAGAAGGAGGGTAGGACATGGCTGCCACCAGAGAGTCCCTGGGCCAGGACCCAGAGTAGTGGGAGGGCCTGGGTCGCTTCCCGCCTCCTTACACTGCACCTGGCCATGGAGGAGCATGGCCCGATACAGTCTGTGGCTTGCCTCGGAGGCCAGGGGCTAGACTTTTGGGCTGCAGTTGGCCACGAGGGCAGGTGCAGGCTGAGGACTGCGGATACCCCCAGAAGGGGAGAGAACTGAGCAGGGCACAGCTGGAGGGCTGCGTCCAGAAGAGGACCCCGCAAGCCAGGGAGCAATGGGGGTCCTGGACAGCACCGCAGAGCAGGCAACGGGCGGGACACCATCCGCAGAGGGTGCTCCACGACTAGGACAGAGCTAATTCCTGGAGCAATCAGCAGGAGGCACCGCCGTGGTGAGTCTGTGCCCCGTTACAGCCTCCCACAAGGTGGCACCCTCACTGCAGAAGGGTGGGGAGACTGAAGAACTTTTGGCTGAGAAATGAAACAGCACGTGGCGCAGATGACGATACCTTAGCACAGACAGCAGCCAACTCTGTGCATTTACTGCGGCTGCGCTCCGTCGTCACAGAGCCCTCTGCACGCACGGGGCCCCGCTCTGAGCTCCCTGTTGGGCTAGTAAAACTCACCAGCCCAACCCACGAGAGCTCAGCGCCTACCCAGCCACTCAGTCGGCACTGGGGATTCCCCGGGGGGCCCCGGTAGTTTCTGATGCATGCAGCACATTCACACTGCTCTTTTGGGGCAGTCGAGATGGCGCAGCTGCATGTGGCAGCATCGAGGGGTGATCAGGGCTGAACCAGGCCAGATAATGCCAGAGCTGGCACCATTGCCCATCCCCCGACTCCAAACATCATGTGATAAATCCCCTCCCCCCCCAAGCCAGGAGGTTTATCTAAAAAACGTATGTTTGGGGCCTTGTTTGGGATTTTCAGACTCGTCCCAGGAAATGTGCATGTGTTTCTTCAGGCTGAATTTCCACCCCAATGGGCAAGACCTCAGTCCCCACAGGGATGGGGAGGGGCATTGCCAGGTCCCTGCTGTTGGGAGTGACGGGAGTTAAGAGTACAGAGGTGGGTGAGCAATAGGCACATCTCAGCTCACTCGCTCGCTTCTTGAAGCATCTGAACCCCTGGTACCGAGAGGCCTTAGTGGTGGAAACTGAAACATGGGAATGAAAAACACCTTCGAAGAAGGAGTAATGTGTCGGCTTCCTGCCTGCCCACCGAGGTGTGCGGAGGGCGCTTTGCTGGAAATGGCCCCTGAAGTTCTGGGAATGATGAAACCAGACGTGAAAAGGAGAGGAAGGGAGACGTGGTGGCGGAATCCTCAAGTTAAAGAATCTGCTGAGGGGAATAAAAAGTCACCTTCAGAAAATGGCCAAGGAGGGGTTTGAGCAGCAATGGCATGGCATGCACGGAGGTAAAAAAGAGGCCAAAACAAGCGTTGTGACCACTAAAAGTATGGCTGTGATGAGCTACATAACTGCTTAGGAGGATACGAGAGAGAAAAGACTATTATAGACTCAGAGAGGCAAGAGAGAAAATTAGGGATGTGAATGGGTTTCCTTACATTAGAAATGATTATGGTATATTAAAAATGAATGGTGAATCCATCAACAAAGTTTGGAGGGATTCTTTGGAAAGAGTGATGAATAAAGAGAACCCAGGGGAGGAATGAAGCCAAACCAAGGCATATAGGAGGAAGAGGTTGCAGAGGCACTTAGGAAAATGAAAAAGGGAAAGCACCTGGGCGAGGTGAAATATCAGTGGATGCAGTGATGTTATTGGGAAAGGCGACATCAAGTATCTTACAAGTTCATTCAATTATATTCTTAAGAAAGGGAAAAATGCTGGATGAACGGCGTGAAAGCTGGTGTCGGAGCTGGAGGTTTGGAAGAAAGCTATAAAAGTCACCAACCACGAAGTGGCAAGAAAGAGTATGAAGAGGTGAGTTAGCATCATAAACAACAGAAGTTATTATGAGCTGAGATCAATGCCTCACACTCATAGAGCTTCCCGAGGAGCTGCACCCACCCTGCCGTCCTGCAGAATGTCACTTGACAATCACATGGCCAATGAAACCTCAAGTTAGAAATGTTACATCTTCAGAGCAGACTCTTATTGGCTCTCCACACCTGGCGGACAGGTCACTCTTTCTAGAAGCTTGTGAAAGCTGCTGATATTTCCATGTGACCCACCCCATCATGGGTGCCACATGCGCCACCAATGGCACGTGCTTTGAGTGCAAACCTAGCAGACTCCACCTGCCATTGACAGCAGACAGCCGATGCGCGTTCTCTCAGCACAAGCCAGCTTGGCCTGAAAACAGAGGCTAAGAACTGCACAGTTTGCAGAAAGGACTTTACTGGCTGTTCTCTGAGAAATGGAAGGGCAAGTTTAAATTAATAGCAACTGCCATAAAAACAGATACAAGCAACTTTCCTTCAGAAGTAGCCTCCCAATGGAAGCTCAGATTTCCACATTTCAAGTGGCTTTTCATGCAAACCCAAGGAGTTTTTCTGTCTCTTTGTACTTTAAAAATGGAGCAAGAAAATGGAGTTTGGACAGGCAATGTGTGGGCACACAGCAAGGCTCCCTCCTGTGAGCAGGACTTGAATGTACTGCCGCAGGGCAGCTTAGAAACGCAGATGTCCTTTCCCAGGATGCAGCTGCGTCCGGTGTCTGCGGCTGAGCCCCGTGCCCCCTCTGTACGTGAGACCACACTCAGGGTCTTCCTTGACCTGTCTGATAAACCTGATGACATTCGTCAGGAAGAATCTGCTGGAAAATAACAGGTGTGGCCATGAGACAAGGCCATTTCTTTCCGCTATAGGGAAAAAAGGCACTTACTGCACAGCCTGTTGCACATCTGCTGGAATCTCTTGGAGCCCTCTGCAATGCCAAAAGGACCAGCCCAGAGCAAGCACCAGCTCTTTGGGGACTGATGTGACACAGATGGAAAGTCGTGAGGAAGTGCCACTGTTCCCATTGCCCCAGGAATCCTGCAGTCCCTATATGACAGTGTAATGGCCCCCAGAATGGATTTAACCTGGGAGCTCCAGTGCTAAGCACCTGAGCTCCGCATATCTGAAATACAGGATTAGTCCTCCAGCTAGTAGGCAGGGGTATGTACCAGGGCATGTCTCCTCCAGCATGCTCCTACAACTCTTGGTGAACCAGCCACTCGCTGGGGCCACGTCGCCGACACTGAGCCGTGGTTGCAGAAGCTGAGCCCTAATGTTTCAGAAGTGGCTAGAAGACAAAAGAGGTAAAATCTGTCTTTGCTGTGATGTTCTGGGGAGCAGAGTCTGTACAGCTTTGTCCCGCGTAAATGACTCTTAGCTGAGCTTGGATACTGGTCCGCGCAGCTCTTGCTGTTGGTATCGATCCCATGTGGGAAGTGTTTGGATAGTACAGCGATGGGTAGCAGCAGCAAACGCCGGGGTAGGTAAATGGGTTCTGTGCCCAACTTGAGACACAGCCACAGAGAGAAGTGGGTGCCCAGCCCATCCCGGCTCTCCAGCCCCCTGAAGATGCCTCAGATGGAGAGCCCAGAAATGAGACACCCAATGTGCCCAGCCCTCTTGAAGACAGAGGCCTGATACTTTGCTAAGTGCTGTGGGGATGAAGAGCTTCCAGGTGTCAAGTGTTTATTGGTGACTGTCTCTGTTCGTTGTTTGTGGGGGAGCCACCCGTGAGCAATAATGTGCTCCTTGGATCTCGTGCATGGCTGGAAAGGGGGAGCAGTCCCATGTGGGCGTTTCAGCATGACCTCAGCTCTCCCAAGCTGTGCTTAGCAGGAGGCTGCGCCGGCCTCACGGCTGGGGGCAGAATATTGGGGCTACAACAGCAGAAGGCCCTTCCACGCTAGGGATTAAGTGTCAGCAAGACCTAAGACTTTTTGAAAACGGACTCAGTTTTTAGCTACTGGGTGAGAGAAATGGGAACTTTTTGGCTTTTTCTGGTTCTGAAAGGGAAAAGTCCCAACTTACAATGGGAAAATGCCTGCTGGCTGAACAAATGCACCCCAGATACTAATTCATGGCATTTGAAGAGAGCAGGAAATACAGACTAGTCAGGGAAGTCTCACCTGCCTGACCCAGCTCAGGAGATAATATGTGTGTGTGTGTGTACATCTGATGTTGAAGTACATTTTATTCCTAGGGAGAAGTAACCTGCTCATCATTAGCCAGATGAATGGGGTGGGCGGAGAGCCCCACAGTGCTGCAGGATTCATTGTAATACTGCTGCACTCTACAGAATGGGAGATGTTAGCATTTAAATAATTCTGTATGATTTTATCAGCTTTGCAGGTTCCTTTCCACCAAATGGAATTTGTGCCAGCTCATCATATCTGTGCTGTCCGGTCATTATTCACCGAGAAAAGGTAGCAGGTAATAAGTTAGCCAGTCAGGAACCAGCTCATTTATAAATGGACAAAGAGCAGGTAACATTTAATTTGTATTTTCTCTCAAGGTCAGTAAACCCCCCCCCCGCCCCATCTCAGGAGCAGGGAGCTGTGCACCTGGCATTTGTTCATCTCATGGGGCCAAATTCTGCACCCCTCCTCTGCCCTCACTCAGGCAAAACGCCCACTGGAGACAATGGGATCCTTGTTCTTACTGTCGTTATTGTTCTGTGTAGGCTTAGCACTCACAATGCACTCAGCGGTACAGGACCTAGAAATACAGTGAGTCCCTGCTCTGGAAATCTGACAGCCCAAGGGAGAGGGGATGGTTTGCCCTGGGTGAGGGCCTCAGGAGGATCTGGGTTGGGCGCTTGTTAGCGGTGAGCAGATAAAAAGGGGTTTGTTTGTTTTTGTTTTTTGTCAAAAAAAGGTTTAGTCAAAAATTAATATTTTTGCAAAAATAGATTGTTTTAGAAAATACAGTGCTTTTCTTGAAAAATTGAAAACCAACATTTCTGATTTTGGTTTTTGGGTTTTTTGATGACAAATTGAAATGTTTCATGGGGTGGAGGTGTTGTACATTCACTTCTGTGGGCCACGGGGGAAGGGCTTTTTAAGGGGCAGCGGGCTGACGAGCGAGCTGGGCTGGAGCAGATGTGTCTTGTGTAGGGGCAGCAAGGACAATGCCCGGACATGGTCCAGTTGGGGAGACCAATGGGACAACGCGCTACAGGATGGGTGGAGCTGCTCGCTGTGCAAGCGGCACAGTGCACGGGACTCAGTCTGCCGGAAACCCCCCTCTCCACCTGGCCTGGGGCGGTGAGCCATGAGGCTGACACAAGATCCCTGGCCTGTGGGGATTCTTCACCCCGGTACCTTTGCTTCCCTTTTTATGATGGCAAGTTCCAGGGTTTCACAGTGACGCGAGCTAAGAAACGTCATTGCAGCCTGTGGTTGCGTGGGAGCAAGCAGGCCCAAGAGAGGCTGAAATACAGCGCGTGAGGAGATGCTGTCCCACTAAGTACCTGGAAGGAACAGCTTCTCGCCCTGCATGGGGACCCTTGAGGCAGTGGACGGGTAAACACCCATTTCCCTGGATATTTTAAATGAGTTTGCAAAACACATTTGCTCCGTGGTATTTTCACTCTTGTTCTTTGTCTTTCTTCTTTTCGTCTTTCTTGCCCTTTGCTGCCTCTCCTGGATCCCCGCCGCACTGAGTGCAACATAAATCGACCTGCCCCTTCAGAAACGGACTTGTCAGACTTGTCTCTTTCCCAACACAGCTGCAGTTCGCTCTGCTTAGAAGTTGCCAGCAGAGGAAGGGATCCAGCGGAGCTGGACTTGGGCAGTGCAGGGAATCATTGCACTGAATGCACCAGAGTTAATGGTACAAGCCGCAGCAGCAGAAAAGTACAAACCAGCAGGCTCTCAATGCACCAGTAAAGCACAGAGCAAATTAGCAACTGCTTAGGCTTGACGTTCCCCTTCTGGCAACGTAGCACCAGCCTCCGAGTCCTGCGCGTTGTTAGCAAACAGGCTGGGCTGCACCAGGCCGTCCAGCTTAGCCCGAGCGACCACTCCTGGGCAGATGTGCTGGGGAGGGGCTCTTGGGCATTCCCTGGTTGAAGCTGCACCCCCACGCCGAAGGGAAGGATGGGCTGACACCGCTGCCCTTGGGGGCGGGGGCTTTCCCCCTGCTGGGGCAGGGCTGAGCCAGCGCCGCTGCCAGGCTGATTTGGTGACTTTGGAGTTGACCAGTTGCACCACCTGGCAGGTGTAACTTCCAAGACAAGGACCCCCCTTCCCCTCTCCGTTCCTGCCAATGACACCAACGGTGAGCTGCTGCTCCGTGCAAGCACATGCTGCTCTGGGCATGGTGGGGCAGTGGGGTTTTGGAGGAGCCTTGGAGAAGGGTTGTCTTGGCAACACATTGCTGCTGCACAGATTCCCCGGTCCCCCGTTGTATGAATGCCCACAACAGAGACATGCCCCTGAAAGCAAAGGGCTGACTCTGCCTCCTGTCCCCTTGCAGCCAGGGCAATGGAGCCCTCTGAGATGGGACATTAAAAAACCAAAATCTGAGGTGATGTTTACAAGGAGAAACTGGTAAATTGTGTCCCTGATCTCTGCTCCTCTGAAAAATGAGAACACTGGTTTTGTCAGGAGCTGGGAGCACCTGGATGTGTTACCATCCATCATGGGGAGTAAAAGCAAAACATTTGCTCTGTCAGACTCCTGGCGTCTCTGACCATGAAAGCTGGATGTTGTGTCCTGCTTGGGCCGGATCCTCGGAGATGGGACTGCTCTCTGCCGGTTCTGGGAGGGGTCGGGTTCCAAGAGAGCAGGAGGGAAAATTGGTTCATGTTTTGAAAAAGGGAGAGCGGTGACATAGTCTCTGTCCAGCTTGCAATTTGCTCCCACCAGTCCACAGTGGATTCACACCGAACGCGCTCCAGGTGGCAGGAGCATGTGCTCCCCAACTGACCTGCCAGCGTGGTTTATTTCTGTCTCTCCCAGAAATGACACATTACTGAGCGCTGCCACTTTGAGGCTGAGTGGGAGGGATGAGGGCCCTGGCTGCAGATTACCTGGGCTGAGACGGACCAGATGGAGGGCGGTGCAGAATGTGTGTGTGATAATCACCATATCTGCTCCTCTAGGGGAAACCCAGCTAGTTCAGCTGCAGGTGTAGTCCTGAGTTCACAGGGTGAAGGATCTGGACTTTAAACTGTACCGATCCCCTGTGCCCCCGCCCCACGATGTGTACTTACTCCCTGCACCCACAACGGCCGTGCAAAGAGAGTGCCAGAGCAACAGCACAATGCCAGTCAACACTTATGCCCCTCCTTGCTCCCATTTTGAGAGCTTATGCACTGCACAGGCTCTGGATGGGCCTCTGCTCGGGGTGACTCTCATACGGGTCTCTTCCCAAGTAGCCTTTTGCCATGAGGGAAGGGGGTAACGGTGCAGTCCATGTCCCTCACTCTAAGTATCGGGAATGCCTGAGTGTTTGCCTCCTGCACTAAGGGAACAGAACCTTTCTAGAGGCATCCAGTGTCATCGCGCGCATCCGGCGCAGTGAGAATGATTCACCGAAGACATCTGTGGCTCAGTTTGAGCTACAAGAATTTCCCAGTGTCTTCACAGGCAATTCACAAACAGGAAGAAAGAGACAAAATTCAACAGAAATGTTCTTCCCTGTGAATCGTTCACTTAAGGCTAGTCTTCGCCCATCCAAAAGCACAAACCTGTCAGCCCAGGAGTGGGGGGGTCTGCGAAGCTCTTCCTTTGCAGAGCTGACAGGAGGGCTGAGAAGTGCAGATGCAGTCTGCAGTGACCAGGAGTCCCACAGCACCATTTCCCTATGCTAGGGTATAATAGGGCACAAAAGAGTCCAATAAAACACACCTGCTTTCGTGACTGTTTCAAAGCATCCTTAAATCTGCAATGGGCTGGAGATAAACAAAAAAAGCCCCTTCTATCTTTGCAAATTAAAGATGCTGCTTCCTGATCCCTATGATCCTCCTCAAATTGACTTCTAAAAATAAGATACATTTAATTAAATATCTGTTCTTGTGATGCTACTCAAAAGAGTTAAGTCCAGGAATGATAAAGGGACACTTTGTGATAATGTATTCGGGGAGACTGTTATCTTCCTCATAAAGGAATTCTGAAGGAACCAAGAATGTAATTGCATTATATTTATGTCAGTTCTCTTATTTAACTTGGCTGCAAATGAAGTATTCTACCCTGAACTACAACCCATTTTAATTTACAAAACCAGCTCTGCTTTCCACAGTAGTATTGCAACTAATGAAAAATGACTCAAAGGTACAGATTTTTCCATATGAATGCTCATATAGACCCCAAACAGACAGACACGATGAATGAAGCAGCTTCCAGTGGCTGAGGCATTTTCTAGGCTAAGAAAAGAGACCTAATTTTAGCTTGTTTTGAAACATATAGAAAAGTGCCACTGCAGCCGGTTGATGAGAGCCGATTGCAGTTCGCCTGGGTCTCCATTCATGCAATGTCGGGAATGTCGATTCATTCAGAGATTGTGCTGTGGCTTAAGGCGCACCAGTGAATTGTAGGGATAGACCCCGTGTGCTGGACCTGCCAGGAGCGCCCAGCATGGTTCAGCGCTATGAGAGAAGCTCTGCGGCTTTCCACTTCATATTTTTACAAGGCAGGTTGGCAGCAGGCACCGAATGTCTGACTAAGAATAGCCCCAGTAGGAGGAGAAGAGAAAATAGGAGGGGAAAGGCTGCAGGGACTCACCCTCCACTGCTGTGAATACACTGATCACCACAGTCACCTCCTCTCTCTTTCGCCCAGATCTCCTGAGTCCCATTCGGACCCTCCCTGTCCTTCCTCCCTTCGGCCTCAGGAGCTCTGTGATTCCTGGCAGGAGGTGCTGCATGTCCCACTCTATTAGCTCTCGCCTATCTTCTGCCTGCTGCTCCTGCAGGCAGAGACATTTCCTCCTAACCAGAGTCAGGGCAAAGTGCTGCTGGGTGACGCACAGGGAGCAGTCCCGGCTCCCCCGCTTTGGGAGCGAGCTCAAGGGGGGAGTAGGGAGAGAGGTCCAGTGGCTTGGGTCTGTCTGCACTGCAGTTAGATGCCCATGACAGGGCCAGAGCTCTGTGGCGGGGAGCCAGGGCAGCTCATTCCAGAAAGCTAAGTGGACACGGCCATGGCAGCTGCCAGGGCTCCCGGGTATCGCTGAGGAAGGGACGCTAACCCCGCCCCAGCCCCGGGCTCCAAGCAGGCTGCACTGGGGTAAATCGCCATGTCTGTTTCTTCCCCCTGGCAAAACTGGTGACTGAACTGAGTGCTCACGAAAGCGAGGGGCTCAGAGAGCGGGTCTGGGCTTCACACATAACTCCCTCCAGCAGCCTCTACCAAGGTGCAGGTTTCAGAGTAGCAGCCGTGTTAGTCTGTATTCGCAAAAAGAAAAGGAGGACTTGTTAGTCTCTAAGGTGCCACAAGTACTCCTTTTCTTTTTACCAAGGTGCAGTCCTGCTCTGACCCTCCGACCCCGTCTGGACCTCTCCTGAGGTGACAAAGCAGCACGCGTGTGTGGGATGGGGTGGGGACATCAGACATTGGAGAGCTGGGGGCTCCCGCAAAGGTGAGCTGTCCAGTGCAGGGACTGGGCAAGTGCCAGGCCCAGCACAATGGCCCAGTTCTCTCTGGCCCCAGAGGGCAGGACAAGAGGTGATGGGTTCAAACTACAGCAGAGCAGGGTTAGGTTAAATCTCAGAAAAAACTCCCAAACCATAAGAACAGTCGGACAGTGGAACAGTCGCCTCGGGAGGTCATGGAAGCTCTGTCACTGGAGGTTTTCCAAAGGAGGCTGGATAGCATCTGTCTGGGTTGGTTTAGACACAACAAATCCTGCATCTTGGCCGGGGGTTAGACCAGATGACCCTTGCGGGCCCTTCGAGCCCTGTGGTTCTGTCATTCTGTGACTGGGGACCCCCAGCGCAGCTGCAGAAGAAATGAAGTGAGCCCCCAGAAGCCAAGTGCTGCTGTCTGGTAACGGTGCCACAGGCTCGTGCTGGGATCCCCTGTCCCCGGAGCAGCGAACGGCAGTGCTCTCTTCCTGTCAGCGGCCTAGGCTCCTCCTCGGTCCAGGCTTCCCAAATGCTTCCCTGGTGTCTCCCTTGTGCCCTCACACAACACTGTGCCAGTGCGGCCTCGCCAGCACTCCCACCCACCCCAGCACGAGCCGGATCCTACCAACGTGGATGGCCAGGAACGCCCGGGGTCTTGGCCCGATTGACAGGAATGCTGAGCTGGTGCAGCAGCTGGGCACCGGGCCTGTGTCCAGCATGGCAACACAATGTGCTGCAGCTCCCCCGTCCAGCTGGGAACCGGAGTCAAAGGAACGGAAAGTCCCAGTGCAAGCTGCTTTTGGCGTGTCACCTGGGGGTAGGAGCAGCAGTGATGCAGAGTCGCCATGTGAGACAACACTGGGCTTGGGGCCCCTGGTCTCCCTGATCAGACAGGCCTTGCCCAGGGTCTCAGAGTCATGGAGCTGTGACTGCCCACAGACACACACGGCCATTACCCGCAGACAGCAGCTGGCTACGGGCCGCTCAGCCTGTCAGGGCCTGGCCCGAGTCTCACGCACAGAGATGGGGGCGCTCCACTGACTGTACGGAGGAGGTCCTGGCTAGTGTCTGGCCAGCAGCTGGCAGCCACCAAGGCCCATTCCAAAAGGGGAAAGCCAACTCCTTGCTCGGAAAGTCAAATAGTCTGATCGGCTGTCGCGGGCAGGACTTCTGTCCTTAGCCCTCCTGCGGGGCTGTAAAGAAAATCCATCCCGTGCCCCAAGACACAGCCAGGTGCCATGCCAAAGCTCTGCGCTAATCCACCTTGATGTTCCGAGCCACAGAGGCACTCCAGAGTATAGTCAGACCCGGCCATTTATTATCGTTTATTTACAAGAGACAGATTGTCTTTTGACCTTTATATCCCTGCTGGAGCTGTTGTTCTAATAGCTTCCAGCACGCCCCAGGAATGCAAACAGGTCTGCTTTCCCGCTGGAAGTCTCCCGGCTGAATCCTGATGGAGGGAGGATGTAAATGAGCCATGGGGGGCGTGAAACAAACTGCTACGACCATGGCGCACGTCAGGACTTTCCCAGGAAAGGTGAATGCTCGGGGTGCATGTTGCTGGGAATGCCCACCTCGTCCCCTCCCTGCAGAATGGATGATGGCTCCCCTGGGCCTGTGGAGAGATCCTGCACTGGGAGCCTCCGTTCTACCCTGTATTGCACACTCTGCAGTTTGTCGCTGTCTCCGAGGAGCCCCTATCTCATGCAGCACGCTGAATGGAGGTCACCTCCCTTACACGATACCACAGCCCCGCCCCCTTGCACAGGGGGTGCAGAGGGCGAGTGATGCACACAATCAGGCCGAACCATCACAGATCAGCTGGCATGAGGTGCCACCGGTGAGCTTTGTTGTGAGCCAGCCCCATGGGCTGGCTCAGAATGCTTCCTTCAGTGTTACTGTGAATCAGCAATATGGCAAACTGCATGAATCTCAGTCCAGCACCAGGTGCCAGGAAATCCTGGGTTCACATGACTGTGCCCTGGGTGATCCTCATCCTTGTACAGAGGCCAGCCCCACTCAGTCCCAATAAACCCAGTTCTGAGGGTCTAAAGGGCCCATAGATCTTGTATTGGGCGTCTGCTTGGGGTAAATTTCATCCCCTATCAGCAGGGATCTAAACTTGTTATCTGTCTATTTGCATACCTCCTAAAACGCCTGGCTCCAGAGTGTGCTGGGGCTGTGTGATTCAATACCTAGACACCATGTGGTCTGGCAAAAAAGGGCTGAATTCTCTTGCAATGGAAGGCTCAGACTGATATTATTTCCACATTGTTTATACGGTTACAGTTCTTTACCCTGAATGGAACATGTGTATAATATCAATTGATCAGCTGACCTTTAAATAGAATAGACTGGAATGCACAAGACACCAACCAGTCTTGTGAAACACACTGCAGCCCCAGCCTGCTTTGTTACCCAACCTCCACTGTAGAAATAGGGGATTGAATGCTTATTAAGAACAATGTGAAGGCCACCAATCATAGACGGATAGATACAGAAAGACACAGACTTCCATTGTCAGTGACAATATTAATGTTGCATGATTTACAATCTTCTGAGCTCTTTCTATGCTGGCAGCAAAGCATCTGTTTCCGACCGGCTTTAAGCTTGGGTATTTAGATCTGTCCTTGAGGATTTAATAGAGTTATCGAGGGGGCACAAACATTGATTGATTCATATTGACTTGTTTGGCAGACAGAGTCTCGCATGATTATACAAAAGTGGAATGTTTATTACAGAGAATTTGATGATTCACCTGTACCCACTCGGCACTGAATGCTTGAAGTATACAGAGCTCATTGTTAATGGCAAAATGTAACAGCAAGCAACAAAGCTGGCCTTCCAACACTCTCAGAACCCTGCTTTTGAAAAGCATCACTGGCATTACATATGGAGATAAGTGATCAGCAGACTGTATCTTATGGCAGTAAGACTCACTCAGCAAAGTATTCCCATTTAACCGGTTATGGGCAAGCTGCCTTGCAAAGGGAAACAGAAGCTTTGTTTGTACTGTTCCCACCCCAGACTCCTGCCAGGCAGCAGTTGGGGATTTCTTACTGGAGGGCAGGTTTCACTAACTGAAGCAGGTTTTCATGTCTCCTAGCTTCCCTTCCATCATGTTTATGGACCATTTCCTACAACAACACCAAGGAAATGTTGCTTAATTCCTTCCTAGAGATGTTATTAATCCTCCGTGACAAGTCACTGAACCCAGTGTCAGAATTGCCCACTTCCCAGCATTGAAGGTGTGAGTTTTAAGCTGTGCAAATGCACAGTGACCGGCTTCCTGCTGCAAAGGTTGTGTCACTCCTGCTCTTGTCGATCTGAGAGTGGAAAGAGGATTTGGACACCCAAGGTGTTGTCTTCACACACTCTGGGCTCTCCCCGCAGAGCTGGGGGGCTGCTGTTTGTCTCAAAGCATCCGCTGACTTGTTGCAGTGGCTAATCCAGGCACAGGTCAGACTCACGGGCTAAGCTGGCCTAAATGTAAACCAAATTTTGCCCCAAAATTCCATGTTTCCAAGTGGTTTCCATTTTGTGGCGCTCAGCTTGGCTTTTTGGAAATGTTCATGAAATATCGTTGTAGCGAACGGTATTGAAATGGTTATCCCGGGCAGTTTTCATTCCCCAAACCCCAAATTTTGAGAAAATTATTGATTTAAGCTGTCACAAAATGGCAGCAATTTTTTTGCGAAATTCCTTGCTTTTGAGCAAAAGGCCAGTTTTTTAATGAACAACTCCTGTTCATTTGAAAAGCTTTGCCCCATTGACACTGGGAGCACGTGTGAGCAAGGAGCAGGTGGGGTCTCTCTTGGCTACAGGGCCCTGATAGCGGAACTCTCCCCTGAAACACACGAGTGTGACCGCCAATCTCCCCGCTCCCAAAGGCCAGCTCCTGCCCTGGACTCAGCGTGCCCAGACGGCAAAGGGTTTGTTACATAGGTTGTAAAAGTTCCTGTCTGAGGGGAGGGAGAGAAACAGCTGTTCTTCTTTTTACAGCTCTCCAGCTAAAGCTAACTGTGCAGGGTGCTGGGATCCCACCATGAGGCATGCAGGAGGAGCACTGAGCCACCGGCAGCCCGCTGGGGTCCAAACGTCCAGCTAGAGCAGGGGTGGCATTGCAAACAGGAAGAAGTCTGTGGTTCTGAAGCTGGCAGCTCCCTGCCTGCCCCTCCTAGCACCGGGCTCCTTTGCTCTGAACAAGCCGTCGGCCACTCGTGTCAGAGCTGGAGGTTGGAGGCATAGATGGGAAGTATTCTGATGTCAGGCTCTGGCATGTTGGGCCCAGGATCCCCACGCTGTCTGCATTCCCTGGCTCACGAGCGGGGCAGAGCACATGCAGCAGGCGAGCCGGGGAGCGTTTGGACTGGCTCATTGCAGTGAGGTCCCCACAGGACGGAGGGGCCTGAAGGGGACGCCGGTGCAGCGAGAGGGAGGGAAGGGGACAGCTCGAGCCCTGCAGAGCTCTCTGCCCTTGCTGCAAACTGGGTGGGAGTGTCTCCTGCTGCCTTGCTGCATAGCTCAGGCCAGGCTGAGCCCC
Source organism: Dermochelys coriacea (assembly GCF_009764565.3). NCBI lineage: Eukaryota > Metazoa > Chordata > Testudines > Dermochelyidae > Dermochelys > Dermochelys coriacea. The sequence goes on along the minus strand of NC_050077.1, from coordinate 1,328,798 downwards.
CCACTCCTCCCCTGAGATGCCCCATTTTGTGCCCAGACTAAGGGGTGTCTTAGTGGCGGTACCCAGGCAACCCCCAAGCCCGTTTGTGCCATTTCCAGCCAGGCTTCTGCTCGGACAAAGAGACTCAGAAAAGCTTCTGGATGCTTCTCTGAAGCACAAACTCCTTCAGTGCAGTGGTAGCAAGGCAGCGTGCCCAGCCCGGTGCAGCCAGCACTGGCGGGGGGGGGACTCATCCTGTACCCCACTGCACACCTGCCAGGGCACAGCAGGAGACAACACTGCCCTGCTCCAGCTCACGGCCACATTCTTCTCTCTTGCCCCCGCCCGAGGCAGCGGGAAAGCCCGTGGCTTTTGGCAGAACCTCCCCAAGCCCCCTGCTGCTCTGCCTACCTGACCCCCCTTAGCCCCAACCCCACTGCTCTGCCCTCCCAAAGCCCCCATTGCCCTGCTCACCCCACGCCACCAGTACACTCCTTCACATGAACTATTCCCTGAGTAACAGATGTCTGAGACAAGGCTTTGGCCATCCCACAAGGTGGATCCAGCCGTGGATTCTTAGGGAGAGTAATGGCTGGGCTCCCTTCTTTAGATGTCCCTCCTATGAACCTTGACAGACAATCCATCCATAGTTTAATGGCACACTTTCCATTGTACCAGCTGACATCCTCGACAATTATGGGCAAGCCTTGGGCACGCCAGCTAGCAGGGGCAGGGCTGGAGTAGAGGGAAAGTTGTGAACATTTCTTTCTCCCCGAAGGCCTGACGGAACGGCCGATGCCTGGCACATTCTTCTCTCTCAACAGCTTCGAATCACCCAGCCTCATGCAAAATTCCAGCCCCTACAGGCAGTGGGTAGAAAATGTAATCGAGTCCCAGAGGGGCATGAGCTGGGAGAGCCGCCAGGAGCATCAGTCACAGCGTCAGTCACAGCATCCCGTGGCAAACAAGTTATAAACCAAGATGAATGCCCAGGACTTTGCTCTGGCTGCTGACCGTGCTCACTCTCAGGGAGGCTAAATGGGCCCTTGCTGCCTGTCCTGGAGGAGCAGGCTGCACCTTACACCTGCCCTAGCTAGACAGCCATGCAGGCTGCACAACTCCAAAGCCAACCCGCCTTGGCCCCAAAGGTTGCTCTGTTTGGAGAGAGAATGTCCCAGACCTGCCATCCCACGCCAGTCACCGTTAATTCCTTCCCCGCAGCTCCGTCAAAGTGTCTGTTCCCACCGAGCATTCTGCTGGCAGCTTTGCTGAGTCCTGCGTGGAAAGGAGCCAGCAGGACAAATGAACAGGCTGCTCGGGGCCTGACCAAATGACACCACTTCAGCCTGCAGCTTGTTTCTCAGGGGCGGATCTGCTCCTGTTCCTCCTTTAACCAACATTCACACCAAGGAGATGAATCGTCTCCCTGTGCCCAGGCAGGGAGATGCTGTAAGAAAGTGGCAGAGATGCTGCTGTTGGTCGCCTGGCCCTGAGGAGACAGGCTAACGAGCTCCCTGCTAACACTGGAGGCTGGTGCAAGAAGAGGGACTTCTGCACAGCTCCCTCGGACAAACCCTCCCTGCCTTGGCCTGGGGGCAGCCCCCTGGCCAGGATGCTCCTGCATGGACAGCGAGGACAGGGGCTGCCCACGACATCAGCCCTGTGTCAGACAGGACCCCCCACCACGTGTCTGCACCTAGCAGCCAGGTTGGGAAGCTGTGGAAAAGCCCAGACTGGGCTGAGGTGCAGGCACTGCTTGGAGCCCTCTAGGTTTCAGGGAGGCCAGTTGGGGGTTGAGCCAAAGGCCACCAAAGGCAACGGAAAGATCCCCAAATGCAGTGCAGGGGTGGGGGAGCAAAGCTCCTCTAAATTCCCCTCTCCCCTCCCAGCACATCTGCGCCCACAGGGCCAGTCACTGCTGTGGGAGAGCCCAGCACCACGGCATCAGGCTCCACACAGCCACCTCTTTGCCCATTCCTCCTTGGCCGAATTGGGAACTTGGCTCGTGGAGCAAGGCTCTGCCGGGGGATGTAACTACCCTGGTGCTGGTGAGCATCATGCTGACAGGACACAACCCAACCTCCCCCGTGAAGGGGACCTGCAGGGGAAGCACTGAGCATGTGGCCTGGTGGCTGAGCAGTGGCAGGTCTTGTGGCAGCAGGCCTGGGCCAGGGGAAGCAGGAAGAACTGCCCGGATGGCTGGCTCAGCCTCTGTGGAAGGGAGAACCCACAGCATGTTGCAGCCTGCCCCTGCCCAGCCCTGGGAGAGACCCTCTGCTTGTGCTGGCTGTGGCACGGAAAAGCCCTTTCCTGCCAGGCCAAGGCCAGTGCTCACTGACTGGAGACAATGGCAACATGGCAAGGGCAGTAAAGGGGCAAATGGAGGGTCCTGGAGGAGCCCCCTCCCCCGTGGATCGCAGATGCTGGGTCACACAGGAGCTGCTGGCTCTAGGGCATCCCTTTGGCTCCAGGGAGTCACTGCTCGTATCTATTTGGGGCTAGCCATTGTAACCTCTTAGAGGGGGCTGGCATGTGCCGTCGGCACGAAGAGAAGCTTGGCAGCACCCAGGCCTCAGCCCCCTGCAGGATCTGCCCCAGGAAGCTGCTCTCCACAGAGGGGCTGGGCACGAAGCCTTGCAGGAAAATGCATTGCCCCCCTGAGATATTGCGCTGTGCTGGAGCATTGTGTAAGTGGCAGTGGCAGCGTTCGCTGAGTGACACACTGATATGTCACTGAATTCACATGCTCCGAGTTAACTGTTACCCTGGCAGGATTTTGGCATTTCAAATGATGTGCAATTGCTTCATTTATAGGAGTGGGGGTGTTTAGACAATTCTACCTCTTCTGCTTTCTGCCCTTTCCCCATGTCAAGCTTTTCTGGCTGTCAGATGTGCAATTCATTCAGATTTCAGACCTTTGTTGAGACAAGGCTTTCTCACCAGGTGGCTGAGCTAAACCGATTGCTGAGATGCCCTTGTCTTGGCACCTCTGGCACAGCTCTCTGTGGCTCTGAGGGTGACGAGACTCTTGCCGTGTGTGGTGCATCATGCTTTCTGCCCTGAAATGGGTAGACGTTAGTGAAGGCAGCACCCACTCCACCAGCACCCTGCAGACTTGCAGGGAAATTAATAGCTGTATTTCCCACTTCGGTGGTGCAGAATTGTAATTCTTCACTCAGAATTCAGGTTCTCAGAAAGGTGCAGGGAGAGCTAGACAGGAGTAATGGGCTGGCACTGTGCAAAGGGAAATTTAGACCTGACCTCAGGAAAACATTTGTTTCTCACACACCGAGATGGGTTGGAATGTGGAATAGCTTTCCCAGGGCAGGTGCAGAGACTCTGTTACTGGAGAAATGCAGAGATAAGCTGCATAAAGCAGTCTGGCCAAAGCTCTGTGATGCCGGGGTGGGCTGCATGACCTGCCAGGTCACTTCCGTCTCAAAGCTGCTACGATTGCAGCTCTCTGTATGAAAGGAAATGTGACAGCCTCTCCTGGCAATGGGCGGGATGGGTGTCACAGCACTAAGCACTGAGGTGGAACAGATGTTAGCACCAAAGTGGCAGAAGCTGTGTTCTTGCTGAGGGCCACATAGACAATAGGCTGCACTGCACAGGGTGAGTCTGGATTGAGCTGGCAGGCTGTGCGGTTCATTCTGTCTCTGTTCAGGGGGCAGGTCCCTCAGACAGCCTGGCTTGCTAGATCAGCTGCGGGTGTGGAAAGCCACGTTCAGTGCATTCAATTATTCATCTCGAGCTGTTATTTGATCTATAGGAACGTCATTCCACAAACTTCAGGCAAGGTGCCTTCCTGCTGCCTAGTGCCAGCAGGAGATGTGTTTGGATCAGTGTGTCTAGCTCAAGCCCAGCAGGAGAAGTTTATTTCAGTGCCTCTCCACCACCCCCAGCACTGCAGCCCCTGGGCAATAAGTACAGTTTCATGAGGTTGCAGGGCTGGTAACTGATGGGAGCTAGGGATGACCAGATCACACCCATTCTTTGCCACATCTTGCATCCTGCCTCTGCCAATGGCAAATATAACTCGCCTCAGAGGACAGCCCCAGGAAACACACAAACAACGTAATGCACTTGCCCAGATGTGTAGCGCACTGCACATGGCTGGCATATGTCCTCCTGCCCTCTGTAGCAATCAATCATCTGATGCCTGGGTTTGATTATCTTTGCATGGACAGCTCCAAGGATCTGACCCTTTTCCTAGTGGCAGTGCGTTGCACTGCACAACAAAGGCCGTTCCCTGGTAGGCATGCCCCTGGTAGGCATGACGGAGGCTTTCACTGGCCCGCAGCAGCTATAAACCAACAGGACCTGTTTTCAGATCCTTTGGGCTAGGCCTCTTGCAGCAGTTCTGTTCAGCAGGAGGCAGACCTGGGCACAGGCCGAGCTCTCCAGCAGAGATCTGTAGCATTCTGGAGACATCTCATGCAAGTGAAACTACACCATAGTTTAGTTACACACATTACCGGCCCCACCCTGAGTGCTTGTTAGAGCCATTTCTCTAGATAACTACCCAGTCAGGGTATAAGAAACTGTGACGGGATCCCTGGGGTGCAGCCTGGGACCGTGGGACTGCTGTGCCCCCTGAACTCTCTCCAGCCTGGGCGGTCCCTCACCATGCCCTGCTAGTGACCAGCAGCAACCCCCACCAGGCGCTGTGATCGCTCAGCACAACCCATGTGGAGACTCCACACCCAGCTAGATGGCATGAATGCTCCCAGAGCCACTTTTTCTTATATTGGTGCCTATTACATCCCACTCCCATCCCAATTTTCACACTTTCTATCTGGTCACTCTACCTACCATTCTCTGGCTAGTTATGCAGATGGCTCCCATCCCCCATAGCTGAGCACCCGCAAACCTGGATCAATTCACCCCTCCCCTCACTCGCTGGGAGTGGGGAGCTCCCCAGTGGAGCCCGAAGGCCCAGAGTTTTAAAGCTGTTTCGATGTTGCTGTACTCAGCTCAATTGTCTGTGGAAGTTAGATGCCAAAGTGCCTAAATCCATTCTGAGAATGAGCTCTAAGCTCCTAAATCTGCTGGGTACTGCAACACTGAGCACTGTGACACCTATATGCCTTTAAACTTCTGGGCCTAAGAGACTTTCGCAAGGTCTCTGAGGAGCCTATGGGAGACTAGGAACTCAGCCCAAATCTCCTGAGTGCCAACACAGTGCCTCACTCACAGATCAGCCCTCCTCCCTGGGTGTGCAGTGCGGGGAGGAGATGGCTAGTGTGGTAACTTGAGACACATGGCTCATGAGACAAAGACCTGTCTTGCGGCTCAGGAATCTATCACATTCAGCAGATGTGTAACGTCGCAGTGCAAAGCTCTAGGGGTGCCCCACAGAGCTGTCTGAATGTCTGGTCAGTTTGTTGCATCAATGCACGCTCTCTGCAGACCTCACTGCATCAGCGTCCCTGGGGGCACTGATGCAGCAGGAGGCCACTGACAATCTGCTTCCTACAGTAAAGACTGATGCTATGACCTGAGAGTCCCCAATGCACATGGAGGCAGATCACTGCAAGGGAGCACTTGCATTGGGGGTTAAATGAATGGCCAGGAAGGTTGGGGGAAAGCCATCTGAATGCAGCCCTATCCAGGCTACAGTCACAGTCCTGTCAGGCACCCAGTCACAGTGTGGCGTGCTGCCGTGGGACACGGGTTTGCCCCTGTAGACAGGGCCAAGCCATATTAGATTTATATTAAGGGAAACACACAGTGCCACAATGTAAACACACCAGTAACACAGGAACATACAAATCCTCAGACTGGATCAGACCCAAGGCCCATCTAGCCCAGTGTCCTGGCCAGAACACAATGCTTCAGAGGAGGGAGCAAGAACCCTGCAATAGGTAGATATTGGATAATCTGCCCCCACTTGGGTCTCCTCCTGGTCTCTAACAGCTAGAGATTGGTTTAAACCCTGAAGCAGAAATTTTATTATCCCTTCCAAACATTGTTAGCATGGACACTTTTGCTATCCATATAAATGTCCAAACCGTTTTTGAATCTTGCTGCGTTCTGTCCTCAATGACTCTGTGGCAATGAGTTCCATAGTCTAATCACATATAGTGGGGGAAAGTATTTCCTTTTATTGGTTTGAATGTCCCTTGTTCTGGGGTATGAGACAGGAAGAACAGACACTCCCAGTCTAACTGCTCGAGACAAGTCATTATTTTATAGACTTTTATCACGTCCCTTCTTATTTGTCTCGTCTCTGAGGTAATAGTCCCTCTCCATAGGAGAGGTTTTCCAGGACCTTGATCATTCTCATTGCTTTTCTCCTCTAGTTCTGCACTATCCAGTTGGAAATGGGGTGCCCAGTCCTGCATGCAGGAGCCAGATGAAGCTGTGCTATTGATTAATACAGAGAATATTCGAATGCCTTTATTTATTTCTCCATCTCACTCTTTCTGATGCCTAGTATTTGGTTTGCTTCTTTGGCCACAGCTGCACACTGAGCAGAGGTCTCCATTCAGCTGTCTGCAATGACCGCCAGCTTCCCTTCCTGAGGTGAGGCAGTTAACGTACAAGATGTGAGAGTCATTTTAAGTTTCCCCTCTGACGTGCATTACTTTGCATTTATCGACACTGAATTTCCTTTGCTATCACGGTGCCTGTTCACCAGGCTGAAGTTCCTCACCGTTCTCCCTGGTTCCTACTAATTTAGATAACTTGGTGTCCTCCACACATGTTGCCCCTCACTACTCACCAGTAAATATATTAACCCAGGCTCTGGGTGTCCCTAATGCTCCAGCTGCCAGAAGCTGGGACTGGACAACAGGGGATGGATCACTTGAAATTGCCCTGTTCTGTTCATTCCCTCTGGGGGACCTGGCATTGGCCACTGTCAGAAGACAGGAAACTAGCCTGGATGGACCGTTGGTCTGACCCAGTCTGACCATTCTGATGTTCTTATGGGACCTCGTACAGAACCTTGCAGCCCCCACTGCTAATCTTTGCCATGAGGTAACTGGCCATTTGTTCCTACTCTTTGCATTCTGTCTCCTAACCAGTTTTTCATCCATGACAATACTTTGTCTTTCACCCCATTGACTACTTAGCTTCTTTAATAGCCTCTTGTGTGAGATCTTGTCAGAGACCTGTTGGAATCTAAATAAATTATGTCAGGTGGTTGTCTTTTATCCACTACTTTACTGACGCTTTCAAATAATTCTAAGAGACTAGCAAGACACGATTCCTGTTGCAGAAATGGTGCTGGTTAGACCCTATCATGCCATGATCTTCCAGGTGTTTTGCTATTCTGTTTTTAATTATCATTTTAGCTAATTCACCGGATAGGGATGTAAGGCTTATTGCTCTGTAATTCCCCAGATCACCCCTAGAGCATTTTTTAAAAATAGATATATTTGCTACCCTCCAGTTGTCTGGAACTGTGGATGTTTTCATTGAGAGACTGAAAATTTTTGTGAGCTGAAAATCTTCAGCCCTATGCTCCTTCAAACCTCCTTAACTGGACTAGTTGGGCTTGATAGCTAATTGCTTCTTAAATTATCAGTTTTCTCCAGATCTCTCCTTCTGACACCTCAGTCTCTGAGCACACCTTGTCCTCGTTACTAGGAAGGACCAAGTGTAATGTAGGAATCTCCCCAACATTCTCTGCAGTGAAGACTGGTGCAAAGAAATCATGTAGCTTCTTAGCAATACCCTCATCTTCCCGGATTGCTCCCTTTAACCCAGGTGATCCAGCAGACTCATCAATTCTTTTGATAGTGTTGCCAACCACCCAAATTTGAAGTAAACAAACTTCTGCCAGAATGGGAAATCTCCCTTCCCTCCGTAAGATATGAATATTAAAGGATGCTAGGGCCATTGCAATGCTAAGGGAAGTAAATTATTTCCTTTAATTTCCTCCACATTGTTATGCTTTAAAAATCAAGGAAATTAAATGCAAAAACCTAAAATAATGCAATAACAACGTTACATGCTAAACATCATAAGTCAGAAAATGTAAAAGTCAAGTTTTCCACAGCAACGTTAAAGTGATCAATGTTGCACCTATGTGGTATTTGCCTCCTGTTTTCCTGATTGACATGTGTCCTAATATTTTATGCTAAATGGATACCTTAAAGCATATAGGATGAGCATCATGCCTGAGTTAGCATCACTATTGGAAATTTAACTTTTGCATTTTTTGACTTTCTGATTTTTACTATGTGAATTTACAGCTGCATGAAGGTTTGGGGGTTGTATTTAATATACTTAAACTTCCCAGGTTTCATGCATGTACTTTGCATATTTTTAATAAAATAGATACAAATCTTTACATCAATGTCTAGTGCCCCCAAATATCTTATTAACAACAACTGGTATCTAATATAAAGCATATGCATTAAATATTTTAGGAAAGAATGTCAGATATAAAGAACAAGGACTCTATAGTAAGCACAAAGTGATTAATATAAATTATGTTATTAGCATACAAAAGAAATCTAAATTAAAGGCAAAATTCTGCTCTTGGGTCCGCTTGGCAGATCTTGGCATGGCACACTTGAATGGGCAACCATGACAGCAGATAGAATTTCTTTGGTACAGGCTCTGGGAGGAGAAGCTTACACCAAATCCAGGAACCTTAAGATGAAGGATCATGTCTTTCTTTTCCTCTAACTTTATTCATTCAACAAATAAACTCCCCCATCTCCTGGTGATGTACTTCTGATGAATCAAACACCCTTCCTCCTTAGGTGTTTTTAGTGCTATTAATGCTTATGGAATACCTAGATTTGGGGCAGAGCATTATTCCTCGAGTTCTTTGTGAGTTTATAATCCTGGCTGTCAACCTTTCGGTCTGGAGGGTTATTATGCATTCCCTGCAGAAAGCATTCTTCTTACCATGGTTCTGATGCAGCACTGACAGAGCAAAGTAGTTTGCCTGGTGCTCTACTCCTGCCTTCTTTCATGATTAACTTGCCTACGGGTGGGTTGTGGAGGCACTAGGGACTATACAGAGAAGAATGCATCGTTCTCCTGTTTCTGCCTCGGTTAGAATGAGATAACTTCAGAAAGTATTTGAAATTAAATTTCTTTTGGACCTCTGAAGAAAGAGCTCTGCTGCAAACACCAAGGACAAATATGTATCATGCAAAGGCAGTGCGTGGAGTTTCATTCTAGAGGAATCATGCATTAACTATTAGGTGTATACACACTTTCTCTTCATAGTTCACTTCAAAGAGTCATGCTCAAGAGATTTGCTCCGCGGCTGTGTGGCCTGTTGATTTGTGTATAATATAAGAATCTCTTATATCCTTATAAATATTTTAGCTGCTCCTTCACTCACAGCCCATTTCCAAAGCAAAATAGTGTTAAACTTGTTTGTAGTATTCTTCCTTCCTCTGCAGCCCTGGGCCATCCCACCCATGCTGCTGGCTCCTTTTCCTGGGGTCAATGTGATTCCTTAGCCCTTTGGGTTATGGTTTTATGCATATCTCTGCCCTGGTAAGCCTGATTGACCACACCTGGCTGATGCCACATTTCCTGGTACACTGGAGTGGCAGCTGCACTGATGAACGTGGCCCATCCTTTACGCCAGCCCTAATCTTGACCCTTCAGCCCTCAACTAGCACTCAGGGCCTTGCTAGAGTTTTTCATGCCCCATTTCCACCCTCTCAAACCTGGGCGATACTGATTATGTTCCTTTGTATTCAACAAATCCTGTCTACTCATGTCCCACCCAAACGACGCAATATGACCCTCACTTGTCTACTTTCCACTTGCCATTCTGGGCTCAGAGGTGTTGTCCTCTGGGCCCTGGCAACAAGGTTGTTTTCTGATGGAAGTTCAATCTGCGGGCTCAGCAGCATGACCCTCCACAAGGCAGAGTTGTGAGGAATGGTGATTGGGGCTTGTTTTTCAAGAACATCAGATCTTGGGGCTCAGGAGGTCATTTCCTATCTGATGGCAGTCACCCTACAGTATTTCATATCCTGGGCCGCTGCCAGATGGCGATGCCTTTGCATGTAAATGATGGGAATTAATTCCCTGTGCCCAGAGCAGGAAATACTGGAGTACAGTGAAGATTTTTTTAAAAAAAGGAAGGGGAAAAGCTGAAAATAACATGACATTTTCTTGCTGTAACTGCACCTCTCCCCCATTCCTCAGTGGTCAGTATTATTTATTAGCGCCCGAAAGCCACGCTGGGCTCCAAGAGGTGCTCCCTTCCCCAGAGAGCCGAATAGACTTTAGAATCCTCAACATGCAAAAAAACACAAAGGAAAGATAGAGAAATCATATTTTCTATGCAGTATATGTGTGTGTGTGTGTGTGTGTGTATATAGAACAAATGCTTCAGACACTCCGTGAACCATTGCAGAGCATATGCCTAGTCTGAAATGCTGTTTGTAGTCAGGATGGTGAGGTTTGGAAAAGCTCCTTATCTTTCCCCCTGTGTTTGATTTATGTATGATGGGCTTGGCAGGTAGGCAGGTTAGCTCAGTAAGGCCAGCAAGCTTATCAAATTACATATGGGTAATTTACTTTGGGGGTATCCAGCTTTCTAACCCCAGCTAATATCCAGCAGGAGCAAATCATTATGCTCTGTTCTTGTACCCAGTGCAAAATAATACAACACTCCACAAATTGCTGCTCACCCATAGATTTTCCAAATGCCAGCCCCACCAGCGCTTAGGAGGATGATGTACATGCGCGTCGGCTGCACCTGATCATTAATATTCTCCAGACTGCCAGAAGTGTAATTGTAGATGAGCTTTAGGAACTGCTGTAAAAATAGTTCGTCCCAGTTCCATCCGGGAATACGCTACCTGCAATATGCATGATGCAGAAGCACTTAATTCTACAGCCTGTCATTTAGAGAGAGAGAGATTTCAAACCAATATTCCTCATAATTCCCACTACCAGCACCAGGGCAGAGGAGGGCAGCCATGGGGCAAAACTGGGCAAGCATCTCTTTGGTAAGTTGAAGCTGAGCAGATGGAATTCATTCTGTGTGATCCACCTTGCCTGGGGCTTTGGACTGTATGCTGCAGCTGTATTTATTAACCTAAAATACTGGATGCACTTTGTAGTTCATCTCTGGGATTTGTATGTGGCAGCAGGTTTATTAGTCCGAAATCTCACTCTAATTTTTACTCTGTGCTGCAAGTGTTTTCCAGATGGAAAACTCTGTTGTAACACAGAGGCAGGCCTGCTTGTGTATCTCCTACATAGCACCCGCCTGCACACACACACGGTGTGCACGGATGCGCGCTCAGGGCACGCCCTGGCAGAGTGGATTGCTGGTTTGCCTTTCCCTCTCCAGTCAGGGGCAGTTGCTGATTCCTTAGAGCTGGAGATGTGCATTGGTGCTGCTCAGCCCTTTGCCCTTTCACAGCTACTTGAATCACCGGCATCCTCAGCATCTGCCCCAAGCCTCTGGGGCTCATGGAAGCGCAGGAATTGGAACCCGAGGGAAGCGTTTGCAGTTTCTGTTTTGAGAGCTGTGGCTGGAGTCTTTGACCATACGTTTGGCTCTGATTCGAATGAGCCCATGGAGGGAGGGAGGGGATGTATGGCTGGTGCAAGGAAAAGGCCCAGCCCCTCCTCACTAGGAGCTGAACCTGAGATGTAAGTTGTTGCATTATCAGGGAGAACATGAAAGACCAGGGTAAGATAACAACAAGGATAAACACCCTGGAAAGATGGGGGAGTTCATGTAAGGCTCTTAACTATATGACTGGGGCCAATCCCTAGAGCTGACAGGGCCGTTGGCTGTCTGGTTGCTGGTGCTGCGCTCTGCACGGCTCCTGGGAAGCAGTCAGCATGTCCCCTGCTCCGGCTCCTATGTGTAGGGTAGGAGTGGGGAACCTAGGGCCCGTGGGCCAGATCTGGCCCTGTGGTTACTTTCATCCCGCCCACCGTGCCCCCCGTGGGGCAGGACCCGCTGTGCCAGCTCATCTCACTGCGGGGGAAGCCCCGGGCCTCCGCGCCCCCCAGGCCAGTGAGTGAGTGAATGGCCCGCGACTGATTTTTTTCTGTGGGTCAATGGCCCCGTAAAAGAAAAAAGGTTCCCCCCGTGTGACCCAACCCCCTGCCCCAGCCCTTATTCTCCCCTCTGCTCCCCGGCCTCAGAATCCCTCAGTCCCAGCACGGAGCATCCTCCTTCATCCCAATACCCCCATCCCCAGCCCCACACCAGAGTCTACACCCCCAGCCAGAGCCCTCACACCCCACTGCACCCCAATCCCTTGCCCTAGCCCAGAGCCCCCTCCCACACTCCAAACTCCTTGGTCCCAGGCCAGAGCACCCTCCTGTACCCCAAATCCCTCATCCCTGTCCCCATATTAGAGCCCGCACCCCCAGCTGGAGCCTGCACCCCACCCCTTGAGCCTGCCCGGTGAAAATGAGCGAGTGAGTGAGGGTGGGATGAGCCAACGATGGGGGGGATGGAGTGAGAGGGGCAGGGCCTCAGAGAAGGTGTGGAGCCTAGGCAGGGCAAAGATGTTCAGTTCTGTGTGAGTAGAAAGCTGGCAACCCTAGTGCGTCCCCAGAGAAAATAAAGACCCTCAGCAGCCTCTACCAATTCTCCTCTTTCAGCCGAAGTGTTTCCTTCTGAATACTTTTTCTTAGACGTGCAGTGAGTGTCTCTCCCCCCGCCCCCCATCCTGGCACAGCCCTTGGCAGCAACCCACGCTGCAGGGCCAGAAAACCGCCTGTCTTCGCTGACGGACCAGGTGTGTTTTTACTGCAGGATAATGAACACGTTTATCCCTGTCAAAACCCAGTGGAGACAAGGTTTTACCACCAGGCAAACGAGACAAGCCCAAGCAGGAGCTAGAGCTGACCTCACCTCGGACGCTGCAAGTGCCCCATCTCCATGAGTCATGTCCAGTGAGACCTGTCCCACCGGGATTATCTCACCGTTCAGAATGAACCAAGATGACACCTCAGTTCCTGTTTTCCCAGGGCAGTTCCTGCAGACCCGGCCGCCTTTGCTCCCAGCCCATTCGCAGCATTGGAAGTGCTGCCTGATTTCAAGCTAGAGCAGGAGAAGCCCCGGTAGATGGAGCAATCCCCTTTGCCAGTGCCAGGCACAGCCATGCAGTCTGTTTTCTAGTGCTTTATCCAGGCCAGCTTAGTTCTCCTGCTAATGATCTCAGCCATGAGCTCACCTGCTAAGAGCCGTCTCTGATGCAGCCAAGGAAACCTGCCAAGGTCTCTGTCTGCTTTTTTCCAAAGGTTGTCTGTTCTGATGGAAGCATTTCCCATCGCTCTCGGCATGTTGCACAGTCACATTGGACAAGGAGAGGTAAGAATCAGCCACACAAAGCGTGGCAAGGAAGGGATCCGAGAACAGAGCGTGGGAAAGCAAGAGGTCTCACTGACCACGCTGAACAAGTGCTAACCCCCTCCTGTGGCCATGGGATGGGCAGCGATGGAAAACTTGGCCCCTCCCAGTCATGCCCAGATAACCCTTCCCCCAAAGTGTGCTCATACCACATGGTCAGCAAAGCTATGGAGGGTCAGCTGTCCCTTCTGGGAGCACAGTAGCTCCAGCAGCAGCATCCTGCGAGGCAAGCCAGGGAGAGATCCAAAGCTCTGGGGTCCAGCTTGGGTCCCTCTGAACTCCCAGAGTTTGGGTTTCCAATTCAGCCCCTGGCCTTGGGACAGAGGCAGCTGGATGCCCCCCCCTGCTCTCCTACTGGTTCAGGAGAGACCATACAATCCCCTTTGTGGTTAGCAGAACTCCAGCGGGCAGGATGCTCTCTAACCTTGTGCTAAGAGCGGAGCTGAGCTTGGTACAAAAGCTCCAGCTTCACAAAGGAATAAGAGCAGTTCAGAACCTGATCTCTCCAATCACAAAGAAAAGCCTTCACCAAGAGAATATTAGCTCAGACCCCCTAATGCAATAGCAGTCACTGAAATCCATATCCAGCTCTTTAATTGAAAAGGTAGAAATTCCGGTGCTATTCATCTCCAATATTTACACAACTAACTGCCATGCTGCGAGCCACAATCGGAGCACTGATCTCAAACAAATACGTAGTCATGGCTCGAGACTTAGCCATTCCTCTTAAACACAGAGATGCTATTTTCCCTTCCAAAGAGAGGCTTTAGCACGGCTTTCTCAGAACAGACTGGCTTCTGCTGCCAATACAACTATTGAATACAGCTCTGAGCTCCTTGGCCTGGCTGGCAGCAGGGTAACTGTGGTCACATTTCACCTGGCCACCACACACAGCCCGGAGGAGCCGAGGGAGAAGTGCGGCATGGCAGCTGCCCCTCCCCAGTGTCCGAGACCTCTTCTGGCCAGCAGCCCGTGGCAGAGCGGAAGTCAGAAGGCCGGGGCAGCTTGAGAAGGGGCTGCGGCTCCCATGGAGGGGTGCCATAGAATCACGTTATAAATCTAGATGAGCCTGGTGTTTCCCACATGCAGTGAGAGTGCTGGGCTCTGACGGCTTCCCGTCATTCTGCAGCTGTGGGACAACGTGTTCAAATGCTGTTCTCTGTGGTTGCAGTTGCACTTACTGGTGGGGCCCAGCGAGGTCACTTGACCGTCCAAGTGCCTTCCTGCAGCCACAGGTGAGGTCCCGAGGCAACTGCCATGGCTCCCACCAATAGCCACAGGTACAGTCTGACAGTCCCAAAGTGCAGGCACAAAACAGAACGCCTGGTGAGCCCTGGGCTCATGGGGTGTCTGCTGCGTTTCTGGGGCCTAGACCTTCGTGTAACATTTCCTTCTGCAAGGAGACCCTTCACGCTCTGCTGAATACTTGGCTGGCCAGGCTGGGCTTCCTTCTGTGGATGAGCTGAGCTGGACAATGAAGAGTCTCTCTTAGCTACAATGGGGTTTGGCTCAGCCCCCCAGTGTGCATTCCCCTGCCCCATTCGGTGTGTATTTGCTGCTTCTAGAGCCTGGAAGCAGCTCCAAGGGCAAACTTCCCTCTGTAAGAAGTTTCATTTCCTGTGCTCAGGCCAGGGAAGGGCAGTTCATCTCCGCAGAACAGGGGACGTGGCTTTCATGTGGGGTTTGGTCCAAACTGACCAAACTGGAAAGGGTTCAATGCAGAGGAAGTTCATAAATTAATCTGGGAGAAAGGGGATCTGACTGTGAATAAGGCCCCTCCTGCAGAAGTTCTGGATTTGCACTTGGGCTCCTAAGGAGTGCTGAACAGTAACTATTTTAAGAGATGTTTTTAGAGCCCCCCAGGGATAAGTGCTCAGTGCAGCTCACCAGGAACTCAGAACTTCCCTTATTGCTAATGGGGCAGCCACCTGATTCCTCTTGCACAGCACTGAACGTTTACTATGGGTAACTTGCAGTGCTACTGATTATCTTGACAGGTTTCAGAGTAGCAGCCGTGTTAGTCTGTATTCACAAAAAGAAAAGGAGTACTTGTGGCACCTTAGAGACTAACAAATTTATTAGAGCATAAGCTTTCGTGAGCTACAGCTCACTTCATCGGATGCATTTTCATCCGATGAAGTGAGCTGTAGCTCACGAAAGCTTATGCTCTAATAAATTTGTTAGTCTCTAAGGTGCCACAAGTACTCCTTTTTTTTTTACTGATTATCTTATAATTGTGATTCCAGATTTGGCACTGCTGTGAAGGGTGGGGTCTCCGGATGTTTCTCACTATGAGACAGAGAGACACCAGGGCAGTTCACCAGCATATATTTATGGATACAGCAATGGAACAGATGCCTGGGGAGGTCATGGAAGCTCCTTCACTGGTAGGTTTTGAGAGGAAGCTGGATAGCATCTGTCTTGGATGGTTTAGACACAACAAATCCTGCATCTTGGCAGGGGGTGAAACTCGGTGACCCTTGTGGTCCCTTCTAACCTTGGAATTCTGTGATTTATTAGGCTCTAAATTATAGCAGGGCGCAAGCAGGAGCACCGTTTGTTTGTTTGTTTGTTTGTTTGTTTGTTTGTTTGTTTGTTTGTTTGTTTGTTTGTTTTTAAACTGAGCACCCGTCACAGTAAATGCCAGCAGCCCCAGTGCTTGGAATAATAAATGTGCAAATAGCAATTATCAGTCGCTTCCTTTGCTCTCCTGCAAAGGGCATAATTAGCCAGTTCCATCTGTTAATTATACCTGCCATGGTTCAGATATTCACACCCTAGCCAGATCTCATGGTGGGAAGGTGAGCTGATTAAGGAAGCAGTTATTTTCTAGATTCAGGTAGCCTCTCTCTCTTTACCAGGGATTTGCCATATGGGAGCTTCCCCTCTAAGAAGGACATACGCCCTTTGATTCATCCTCACTGTTTTGCCTATCATCTGTCTAATCCTTTCCCAGTGGCATTGTGCCAGGCCTGGGGAATCTCCAATGACAGGTGCTCCTCAGAAACAATTTGGACTACAAATCTCATGGCAGTCTTTTTCTTTAAAAAAAAACCTCCCAGTGCCTGCTGGTTCCGGCTAGGACAGACAGTCCAAGAACAGACTCTCTGTGCTATTTCCAATGCCAGCGCTGAGAGGCTGACTCAGACTTTGGGTGAACATGGGACCTGATATTTCTTCAAATCTGTAGCAGGAAGCCAGGCAGAGGTGGGTGGGGGGAGGGCAGGGAGCTGAGGAAGGTTCTCAGCAGAAGCACTGTGGTGCAAAGGGGCTGTAGAGATGAGGTCTGAGTCCCTTGTTCAGTGTTAAAGGAAAGCAGCTTTTTTTTCAGTCGTTCTTTACCGTTTTCACATGACAACTTGATCTTCTTGCTCTAAAGGCCCCGATCTCCTGTGTTTTCTCCTGTGGGGTCTGTTTAGATTAGGGGTTAGAATCATAGAATCATAGAATCATAGAATATCAGGGTTGGAAGGGACCCCAGAAGGTCATCTAGTCCAACCCCCTGCTCAAAGCAGGACCAAGTCCCAGTTAAATCATCCCAGCTAGGGCTTTGTCAAGCCTGACCTTAAAAACCTCTAAGGAAGGAGATTCTACCACCTCCCTAGGTAACGCATTCCAGTGTTTCACCACCCTCTTAGTGAAAAAGTTTTTCCTAATATCCAATCTAAACCTCCCCCATTGCAACTTGAGACCATTACTCCTCGTTCTGTCATCTGCTACCATTGAGAACAGTCTAGAGCCATCCTCTTTGAAACCCCCTTTCAGGTAGTTGAAAGCAGCTATCAAATCCCCCCTCATTCTTCTCTTCTCCAGACTAAACAATCCCAGCTCCCTCAGCCTCTCCTCATAAGTCATGTGCTCTAGACCCCTAATCATTTTCGTTGCCCTTCGTTGTACTCTTTCCAATTTATCCACATCCTTCCTGTAGTGTGGGGCCCAAAACTGGACACAGTACTCCAGATGAGGCCTCACCAGTGTCGAATAGAGGGGAACGATCACGTCCCTCGATCTGCTCGCTATGCCCCTACTTATACAACCCAAAATGCCATTGGCCTTCTTGGCAACAAGGGCACACTGCTGACTCATATCCAGCTTCTCGTCCACTGTCACCCCTAGGTCCTTTTCCGCAGAACTGCTGCCGAGCCATTCGGTCCCTAGTCTGTAGCGGTGCATTGGATTCTTCCATCCTAAGTGCAGGACCCTGCATTTATCCTTATTGAACCTCATTAGATTTCTTTTGGCCCAATCCTCCAATTTGTCTAGGTCCTTCTGTATCCTATCCCTCCCCTCCAGCGTATCTACCACTCCTCCCAGTTTAGTATCATCCGCAAATTTGCTGAGAGTGCAATCCACACCATCCTCCAGATCATTTATGAAGATAAATGTTCACCATGATAAATGTTCACCAAGATAAAGGTTCACCATGCACAACTATTCAAAACTGAAATGTGCCATCTGCCATCAAGCACAGAAGCCAAGGGTCAGTGGGGCACTTGCCCGAAGAGGAGAGCATGGTCAAAATGAATAGCAGCCATCGCTGGGCGTGGGTGGGGAGTGCAGCCATCCCTCTGCCTGGTCTAGCTGTCCAGGGAGAGCTGCGCCATGGGGACAGCAGGCAAAGAGCCCACTGACAGCGAATGACAGGAAGAGCCTTCCCTCTTGTTACCCTGCAGTGATAGGAGACTAATAGGTGTTTCCAAGAGGCGCTAACTAATTTTTTGCTGGAAATGGGGCAAAACCACAGGCTCCTTAGGGTGGGACAGGAACCCAAGGGGCCAACCAGTATGTCCTGGGCACAGTAGACGGGCTTTTGTCATTATACCTACCCCAACCTGAGAGATGAGTGCTGAGCCTTAGAGAGGCAGATCCCCACCAGGGAGCTGGCTTGAGCAGATCCCCATGCAGCAAGGCGTTGCTCACAGACTCTCTCCAGGCTGGCTCTCAGTAGCCCCTTATTATATTTACATACCACTTTTGTCCATAAGCATGCACTCTCCTCATATCTCCGGGAGTGATATGGCAGCATTTAGTGGGACACAGTCAGTCAAAGGGGAACCCCAGTGGGAAACACAAATCCACCCCACTGCCTGCCTGTCTGAACAGCTGGGGCACACACCACGCACACAGGGCCATATTCACCCAGCTCAGCGGGCCAGAACAAGGCCTAGGCCCCCCTGCCATCCCTAGAGATGAGGGGCAGTCTGTGGATGGGGACTCAGGAGCTCTGGGTTCAGTTCCCAGGGACTCCTGCATCACCTTGGGCTGAATCTCTCTGTGCCCTGGGTCCTGTCTGTGCAGTAAGGATTGTACTTCCCGTCTCCCACTCTGTCGGCTTGTCTACTTGGATTATCAGTCTTCAGGCCGGGGGCTGTTTCTTACAGTGGACACCTGGACAGCCGGGGCTGGTGCTCTTGGCTCTACGGTGATGGTAATAATAATTAACAACAACGTAACCATCCGGGAAAATTCAGGGTCCGTAGCCATTTGAAAGAAGTGTGCAATTCCATGGTTATACAATGGAACAAGGCCCATCCTGGGTGATATTCAACCCCACCGAGACTCTGTGTGCTCTGGATAGGGTGCATTTACCCTCACTATCCACAGACATAGTTTCTGTCAGATCACCTGGAGAAGGCAATGCCAGGGTCAACCCTCCCGGAGATACCCTCAGAAATGTCAGTCCAGAGAACAGCTGCCATGGCAACTGGGGACAAGAGACAGTTTCTGTATGGAGCCGTCCCAACATCTGGAACTGGAGCTGGGCCTGCATGAGCTGGTGCATGCTCTGCAGGAATGATGCAATGTGCCCCTTGCAGCTGGCTGCATGGCTAAGCAAGCAGGCTGCTGCATTACAACTGCAGCGTCTGCAAAGTCAAGGGACCTTATGGGAAAACTCTTCCCCTGGCCTTTTTGGAAGCTTATGGGCAGGCAAAGCAATTGCTCACCTGCTCTCACATCTTGGCCGTTGCTTGGTGTCAATTGCTGCACAAAAGACCAACCACTCCCAGGGAGAGCTGGGCTTTGGGAGGGGAGCTTGTCTGCTTGGGAAGCCCTCTCGCTCTTTCTCTACTGTTCTGGGACACCTGGGGTGCCCTCTCTAGTCACCAGAGGGCAGGAGCGTGGCCTGGATGCTGCTCCCCTGCCTGCAGTGTGCTTGAAAAGTTAGTAACTTTCCATTGCTAGGCTTCAGCATTGGCAGGAAAACAACAGAGATGCCGGCTAGATTGATGTAGTCTTTTGAGTATTCCTTAGGAGATTTTGGTTCGTCTTAATCTTCACTGCAAAAGCAGAACATGTCATTTAAGCCTTTTAGTATTCCAGCAGTATAGTAACAAATATCACTTAGAGGCCGATTTTATAATAGTTTTAAATGTTTTGCTTTCAGTGTATTTACATAATTCCGTGAAAAGCCTGTAAAGAGAGTTTGCATGTTGTGGTCATGGAGCAAAATGAATGTGAGAAATCACGTAAAGATAATCAACACCGGTGGTCTCTCTGTCAGCTCGCAGGAGCAGCAGGCAGGGGAGCAGAGACACAAAGTTAAGTGGGACGGGGTTCAGGGATGGGGTGAGGTAAGAAGTTGGGCTGGGACACTGCCCCAGATTCAGGCAGATCCATTATTTAATGTAGTCACCATGTGGCAGCCTTTTGGTGCCCTTGGTGGGACAGGGTGGGGGGGTCTGAGCCAGCTTCCCTGGGGGCAGGTGCTCACATCAGGGCTGGTACTGACTGAGGGTCTCAGCAGAGAGGTGAAGAGGGCCATGGATTCTCAAGTGCTTCATCACGCAGGGATTGGGCACAGAGGTGGCTGCCCCATCCCCACCCTGACTGGAGCGGGGTCAGGGATGGTCCAAGTGGGCTTTGGCTGGGGACACAGGCCAATCCAGGGGCTGGACACACAAGGCACTTGGGATTACTGTATTCTCCCTGGTTTCAGAGTAGCAGCCGTGTTAGTCTGTATTCGCAAAAAGAAAAGGAGTACTTGTGGCACCTTAGAGACTAACAAATTTATTAGAGCATAAGCTTTCGTGAGCTACAGCTCTGCTGTAGCTCACGAAAGCTTATGCTCTAATAAATTTGTTAGTCTCTAAGGTGCCACAAGTACTCCTTTTCTTTTTGTATTCTCCCTGCGTCACCTTGTTTATTTGCCCATGTTAGTCAGAAAGCCCTGGTGTGAAGCTGGTGCCGACGGCGATCTGCACTCTGCCCAGCAGGCCTCTAGATTGGCCAGTTCCAGCCGCTCAGTATAACCCTCAGCAGAGACTATTCCGCAGCCCCCGCACACCGAGCTGGCAACCAGCCGGCCTGGGTCTGTTCCAGGCTCTGCTGCATGGAGCAAAATGAATGTGAGAAATCACGTAAAGATAATCGACAAGGGAAGGCCTTGGGCAAGTCACGCATCAGCCTCAGTGCATGCGAGAAATGGGGCCAGCAGATGCGCATTGCCCTGCCCCTGCTGTGCACTATCAGAGGGCCTTGTTTCCATCACCGGGGCCATCGGGGCTCTTGCTGCAGAGCTGTGTGCTTGGCTGGTGCTGTCCCCCTTGCCCTGTGTCGCTGAGGGCTGCTCCCTCCTCGAACTGGCCAGGGCAGGAGTGATGAAGACAGCTCCCGCTCTACGGACATGTGCTGTGCACCTCCAGGTCCCTGGAGCCAGGACCTCCACTGGCACCTGTGCAGACCAGTCCCACGCTGGTATTTGAAGGCTCTTGTCCCCTTCGTCTCGAAGCCATTGTCACAAGGGGCTCCCCTCCCCCAGACTCAGTCTGCAGAATACTCCACCATCCTCCCTGGCCAGGCAGTGACAACGTGTCAGAGATGTGTCCTGCCCTTGGCTAAGCTCTGCCAATGTACCTAAAACTGCTCCTCCTGCTCACCTTCGGACCCCATCACCTCCACCCCTTCCTGAGCCCTTTCAGGCTGCCATGGCGCGGGTCCTTCTTTCATATCTACAGCTGGGCCTCAGATGTGAGAACCGTAAGTGACCAAAGAAAGGAAACTAGCCAGCGTGCAACACCGGGCAAGGATTAACACTCCTTTCAATACCCGGAAAAGTGTTCTGTAGTCTGCTATTGAACAGAATCAAGCAAGTCAGAACTGAGAAACTGTATCCTGGGCAAGCAGCGTCTTTTAGACTGAAAGATTGAGTCTAGATCACATCTTTCCCCTGAGATGCTTGATGGATAATGTGCTTGTTTACCAGAGAAGATTAGTCTGGAACATTATAGATTTCGCCAAAGCTTTTGACTCCATTCACAGACAGTCACTACAAAAGCTCTTGTGACGATATGGGCTTCCTAGAAAGATAGTGTGACCACCTAAGTTGCTGTAGGAAGGTTCAAAATGCTGTGTAGACAGAAAGTGCAGAGACCGACTGATCTGATATCATCGCTGGACTGCAACAGGGATTCATCTCACCTCTCTTCTTCTGCATTGGGATAGATTATGAGATGCAAAAAGCAACATCAAAGGAAGACACAAAAATTATATGGAGTAGAGGAAAGTTTCAAGATCTCAACTTTGCAGATGACATTGGTCTGATGGACAATTTTTCAGACGGGTAACTGGATGATCTGGGTAATTGTAGGCCTGTCAGTCTGATACCAATCCCAGGTACACTAATGGGGAGGCTGATAAGGGACTCTATTAATACAGAACTAAAGGAGGGTAATATTAGAGCAAAAAACATAGGTTTATGGAGGATAGATCCCGTCAAACTAACCTGGTATCTTTTTTAGATGAGATTACAAGTTTGTAATAGTGTTAATGTAATAAACTTAGATTTCTGTAAGGCGTTTGACTTGGTACCGCATGACTTTTTGATTAAAAAACTAGACTAATATGATATTAACATGGCACACATTAAATGGATTAAAAACTGGCTAACTACTAGGTCTCAAAATGTATCTGTAAACTGGGAATCTTCATCCAGCGGGTCTATTGCCAGTGCTGTCCCATGGGGATTGGTTCTTGGCCCTAGGCTATTTAACATCTTTATCAATGATCTGGAAAAAACATAAAATCAACAATGATAAAGTTTTCAGATGACACAAAAATTGGGGGAATGGTAAATAATGAAGTGGACTGATACCAAGCAATCCAGATCAGTTGGTAAACTGAGTGCAAGCAAACAATATGCATTTTAATACAGCTAAATGTAATGTATACATCTAGGAACAAAGCACGTAAGCCGTACTTGCAGGATAAGGGACTCTATCCTGGGAAGCAGTGACCGAGAAAAAGATTTGGGGTTGGTGGTGGATAATCAGCTGAACATGAGCTCCCACTGTGATGCTGTGGCCAAAAAGGCTAGTGCGAACCTTGGATACATAAACAGCGGAAATCTGGAGTAGGAGCAGAGAGGTTATTTTATCTCTGTATTTGGTTCTGATTTGACCATTGCTGGAGTACTGTGTCCTGTTCTGGTGCCCACAATTCAAGAAGGATGTTGATAAATTGGAGAGGGCTCAGAGAAGAGCCACAAGAACGATTAATGGATTAGAAAACCTGCCTCATAGTGACAGATGCAAGGAACTCAATCTATTTAGCTTCACAAAGGGAAGGTGAAGGGGCAACTTGATCACAGTCTGTAAGTACCTGCAAGGAGAACAGATATTTGATAATAGGCTCTTCAGCCAAGCAGAGAAAGGTCTAACAGGATCCAAGGGCTGGAAGGTGAAACTAGAAGAATCCAGACTGGAAATAAGGTGTACATTTTTAATGGTGAGAGTAATTAACCATTGGAACAAATTTTAAAAATGGTCAGTGATGGAGAATCCACCATGACCCTTGGTAATCCAGACTGGGTGTTTTTCTAAAAGCTCTGCTCTAGGAATGATTTGAGGGCAGGTCTCTGACCTGCGCTATACAGGGGTCAGACTAGATGATCGCAATGGTCTCTGAACCTATGAAAAGAGGAGGACAACTCACAGCAGCTGAGAACGCCATTGAGGAAGATGTCGCTGCCAGGGAAACAGATTATGACCAAGCAAGAAACGAGGCAGTGGCAGACGGAGGTGGCAGGAACGGGCTACTCCATGTGACACAGGCATGAGAGCATCCAATACATAACAAATAACAACAATGGCTCTGAGAGGCTATGGAGCCCAACATGCTCCTTCCCCAGCCCTGTCTGTCCCTGCACAGCTGGCTTTGAGCAGCTCCGAAGATTGGGCTGGATCCCAGCCTGATGGCCCAGGGGCCCCAGAGGGCCCCATTAGTTGGTACAGCCCGTTATGGCGGTTCCGTTTTGACTGATCTAAAAACCGTGAATCTCTCCCCAAACTAAACTCAGCTCCCTGCCCCCCAGAGACATGCAGCCCGATGCAGCCCACTCCTGCTCCCTGTCGCTCCCCCCAGGACTCCCGCTCCCCTCTCATCACCACCCTCGCTCAGCACGCGCCTGAAGGTGGTGCATGTCCCCTGCACATCACAGCCGGCGCCTGGAACTTGTGGGTGGGCAGGAGGTGTCAAGAGGCCGTGGCCAGTGCCAGGCTGAGCGCGGTTTATACCCTATGGCAGCACTGGCAGGAAGGCTCTAAAGGAGCCACCTTCTCTCTTTCCTGCCATTTGCTGCCCTTTTTCACATGCTACACATTAACGCTACACTGACTATATACATTTAATGCACTGAGCAGAGCTTGGCTTTTCTCCCTGAAGCTGAGAGACTCCTGCTTGCTCCGGCAGCTGGTTGCCAGCCTTGCTGTAGCCTACAGCGGTTCTCACATCTGGGCCCTGCCCTGCGCGCACTCCACAATGCTAACAGCATTGCCTTTTCACTTCGCTTGTGACCCAGGAGGAGCAGCTGCACCAAGCGAACCCGTGAGCATGAAAACTAAATGGTTTCATCCAAGGGTGGCGGAATATTGTCCAGGGAAACAGGCAGCAGTGGGGAGCCTCCCTCTCCAACCCATTGTTCTCGCTTTCAGTTTCTGCTGGTGGTAAACTTCAGACTGTGCAAACAACCAACGCTCATTTCCATTCTGTTCCACTGCTGCCTCAGCTAGCACTAATGATGACACAGGTAGAAGCACAATCCCCAGCCCCGGTCAGAGGGGAGAAGCTCTGTTCATCGCACCCAGTCCTGCACCGTCTATAGATCAACACACACACACTCCCCGTCACCCCACCCCTCTCTCTCTCTCACACACACACACACACACACACACACACACACACACACCGGGAGTGTTACATGCAGCTGCTTTGTTGTTAGGAAATAATTCTAAATTCCAAAGCAGAGGCTGAGAAATTGAGTCCTGACTCACTAGACATATTTCCTATATGTTAATTTCAAACAGACTTTCAGAATGTGCTTTCCTAGATCTAAAGTTGGCAACAGAATCTTAACTATTTGAGTTTCTTGCTGGCTGATAAAATATGAATAAAGGAACCAATACTTTATAACAGCAGGAAGAAAAATAATTGCCAGGGCTGGCTCCTATTTGAATATTGTTTAAAATCTATGCAGCGTGGAGGAGGCTGTTGCAGTTGCATTCTCCTTGTGTGAATAACGACGTTATGCAAGAGTTCCCACTCTGTACAGCAAGACAAGAGGATAATGGGGGTGTTTTCTAATTGCCCGCACCAAAAGCTGGAAATGATCGAATCTCACACGTTAAGAACCATTCTCCATCCTGCCCCTGAGCAATGGGAGCAGTGCTGTGTGTTTAAATGCTACATGCCAAGGGCTGGGCTGTGATCTCTGGTGCCAGAAAGCATTTTCCAGGCTCAACAAGGGGAAGGGGAAGAAGATGGGGACAGTTCTTTAGCAGCAATTGACTAGAGCAATGGAAGGAAAGAAAGAGATGAGTCAAGGAGCTGGCTGGCTTGCAATTGCCATTCACGGTTCTGAATCCCCCCAGTAGCCTGAGCACATAGAAGAGCTGAATTTTGGCAGGATTTGTTGTGTTTTTAACATGGTGGGTTTTTTTAAAATGAGCTGCTGCTGCCACTGCAGAGGCTCCCAAGGACGGTAAAGTGACACTGACTAATTTAATTCTGAACAAGCTGGAGCAATGCAAATATCTGACAAATTGATTTAATTTTATTCACGTACAATAAAGCTGAGATCTAAAAGGTCAGCTAGAAAATGGAAAGGGTCCCTGGAGTGCTAACAGGGAGAAGCTGACTTTAATACACATTCATCACATTTTATCATCTAATTAGTTCACACAATGCCAGACTGATAGACAGAGGCCTAAACAAAAGTATTGATTGATTATTACCCCTGTATCTGTCATATTACCTTCAGCCCCTTGTCGGCTAGTTCTGGCAACTGCTGCTTAGTGTATCAGCAGAACAGGGTGTTTGTTTTGATAAATTGTTTTTCTATAGCAGACTTTAGACTCAGGAAAGTCTCTCTCCTGGATTCCAAATGATAAAGGTGCTGCTTTATTCCCCAGAACACAGCCAGCCTGGGCTCCCCCCTCACCTGGTCTGCACAGTGAACAAACAGCAAACTCATCCAGCTCAGGTTGTTAATGAGCCCCAGGCTTGCATGGCATTGCCTGGACAGGCCAAATCTTCTAGAGAAGTTAACACCAAACCACTTGGAATCAGCAACTTTCTGGCCATGGAAAGCAGGACCCACATCTCTAGCTGACTTTCAGTGTCTGTGACTTTGCCTCGGTTAAATATCGTTAACTTTCCTTAGTTACTGTAATGGGCTGGAGCCCTGGCTGTAATGCACAGTTATGGCAGGGCATCTCTCAGGGTTCTCTATCCGATAGGCACTGGAAGACAATATTGCTCATCCTGGCTGGGTCCCTGTTTTGGGGGCTACTTGATATGATCTCTGGAGCCTGTGTTCCCATTCACTGTTATGAAAGTGCTTCTCTGCAGTTCTTTTGAGTCTCAGATCAGTCACAGTTTTCCCTTTTCTTTGCTTTTACAAAGCAGGGAAATTCTGAAAACATAACAGGAAGCCTCCTTGCAAAGCTGAGCTGTTTCCTATCACTGTGCATGGCACTCGTATTTGTGCTTTAGTAGCTGAGTTATAGTTGCTATGAAAAACAGATCTTGGCCTGCCCTGACTTTGTGCATCTTCCATCTCAGCCCTTGCCAAGGTGGCCATGTGGCTTTTTGCACTTACTTCCCTCCTACGTGCCCGGAGCATTTTCAGAACGCTCACAGAAGCCTGGGCAATGAAATCCTGACTTGTAGTGATGCTTTTCCTAAGTGTTGCAGTCCCTGCTACTGGACAATCTGGGCTTTTACCTCCACAGCGGGGAGTTTGAAAGGCAGGCAGAGATCAGGGAGAAGTGGGCATTCATCCACCAGGAGGGTGCCTGGAGCCTAGCCACTGTGCTTTTGTCTCCAGTGTTTGTGTTACTCTGAAAAGGGCTTTTCATCCAGGGAGAGGAAGCAGGCGTGCTTCTGCCCTCCCAGAGCCCGGCATTTCTCACTCACAGATGGAGAAACATTTTAAAAAACATTTTAAAAAGACAAATGTGATTGCACTGACTGGCAGGTGGTGAGAGCTCAGCCAGGACGGCCAGAGGCTGCTGCAGCCGACAAGCTCTAGGAATGGCCTGGCAGGCTTAGCTTGATAAAACCAAATTCCTCTGTTGATTTGCCATCTAGGCGGGGTCTGAGCAGCTCCGAAGAGCAGGTGCTGCACTGTGCCACACGCAGCCAGAACCTGACAGGGAGGCCAGGCAGTGCTATGGACTGGGGCAAAGGCACCGTGGAATGTGACATCCTCACAGGCAGTGAGCCAGGGGTCTGTTATTGATCCAGATTGTGTGTCTCACGGAAACAGTGAATTCCATAAAAAGAAAAGGAGTACTTGTGGCACCTTAGAGACTAACAAATTTATTAGAGCATAAGCTTTCGTGAGCTACAGCTCACTTCATCGGATGCATTTGGTGGAAAACCAAAAAACCGAAAAAGTTTTCCACCAAATGCATCCGATGAAGTGAGCTGTAGCTCACGAAAGCTTATGCTCTAATAAATTTGTTAGTCTCTAAGGTGCCACAAGTACTCCTTTTCTTTTTGCAAATACAGACTAACACGGCTGCTACTCTGAAACCAGTGAATTCCATGACAGACAGAGAGAACGAGCTGCACCCAAGCACCACCCCCTCCCACTTGGGAAAGGAGAAGAGGAGGAAACTCCATGAAGTCCCCTTTGGACTCAGCTTTGCAGATCCAATTTAGTTGGCAATTGCTCAGATACTATAGTGATGGGTGCTGTAGGACAGTGGTGCTCAACCAGGGGTACGCAGAGGTCTTCTGGGGGTATATCAACTCAACTAGAGGTTTGCCTCATTTTACAACAGGCGACATAAAAAGCACTAGCGAAGTCAGTACAAACTCAAATTTCATCCAATGACTTGTTTAGGCTGCTCTATATACTATACACTGAAATGTAAGGACAGTGTTTATATTCCAATTGATTTATATGGTAAAAATGAAAAAGTCCGCAATTTTTCAGTAATAGCGTGGCAGTGATACTTTTGTATTTTTATGTTTGATTTTGTAAGCAAGTCGTTTTTAAGTAAGGTGAAACTTGGCGGGTATGCAACACAAATCAGACTCCTGAAAGGGGTACAGCAATCTGGAAAGTTTGAAAACCACTGCTGTAGGAGACCCTCAGACAGACAGACAGGTGAATGGACAGATGGAGAAACAGACTTTTCTCTTCCAACTCTTTGAGGCAGGGGAGACTTTGCAGCATGGATATAATGCTTTAGCACTTCTCTTTGCTGAGAGGTGTGATGTTTAAGACTCCTTCTTTCCCTGAGTAATCCCCTCCTTTCTCCATGACTCATTTCATAAACCTTGGAGTCTGTGATACATCTGTACTGTAGGAGGATGTGATGAGATAGCTTTCCTGGAGATGCTGTTACCTGATCAAACCCAACTTCCTGGCACAGTTGCAAATGCTACTTCAACAATTGTTTAATTCCTGTCACTTTCACATCACTGAAACGTCTCCATCCTGCAGGTGGTTCCAGATGCCAGGCTCCCATCAGCCCCATGCTGTGCTGGTAGGAGGATCAGACAAGATGTTTCCCCCATGCAGTGCTCTGGTCTGGATCTTTTAAATGGGGCCAGCCCAGCAGTCCCCTAGCAGAGACTCCACCCCACTGAGACTTGGGTTTGAGGAGAGCTCAGGCCTTCAGTGAGGTGAACCTGCCTCGACCAGAGGACAAGGGTAAAGTCTGTGCAAGTTCAAAGTCCTGCTCGAGCCTTGAGTCCTCCTCAGGTTCTCCACCCCACATGGCTGTCACTGCTTCTGCATCGCTGGCTGTAGGTACACAGCTGATGTCCCTCCAGAGATGCTGTCCTGAACACTGGGCTGTTACCAGGGCACTACCCTATTATTTCTCAGAAGTTCATAGCACTGACTGTCCCCAAGTGAGTCCTGGTGCATGAGATAGCTCAGCCTACTGCCACCAGGCCTCAGTAATCACTCTCCGGCCATCGGAGAACCGGCTTGCTGCAAGCAGGAGATCACGGGCAGTGCGCTTTTGTCTCCCAGTCTCAGCAAGGATTGTTCGAAGCAAAGGCAATAACCATGTGCCTTGGAAGTCTCCACATGTATTTAGTATTGATTTGTACGATGGCAAATGTTACGAACTGCAATTCCATTAAGCATGAGCCAGTGGCTTCTCCCCATGACCCAGCTGCCATGCACAGCCTGTTCTCAGCACAGAGCTGAGTTTGGGGGAGATTGATCTTTCATCAAGGAGGCTAAATTGATAGAGGGCAGGGAGAAAAGGAAAGGCCTGAAGCCACCGGTCATGGTAATAACATGCAGCAGGGGGCCCCTAATGCTGTGGGGAGAGACTAATTAATGGCATCTGGTTTAATACAATTTCACTGAGTTTGCCACATTCCAGCTTGTATTTTAATCAGCCCAAAGTAGTGAAAGTGCAAAAGAAATCCCTTTCAAAGGAGATGAGTTTAAGCATTTGTAAAAGTAATTTAATGAGCAAAGGCAAAACAACTGCCATAAGGTTACATAATATTCTCTTGGCATACAGTTACATTTGCATTTATTTGCATTATTTTTGTGTCAGAACATATGGAACGGGACCTCATCGGGGAAGTGGGCGGGTTTGTTTTGCCTTTTCTTTAGGCTCTATTCATTCTGACTCCAGATTATCTCATTATTTTGGTTTTAAATCATTAGGATTTGAACCTGGATATTTTAATATTGCCTAATCTGGAAGATTTAAATGGCTTCTGATGAGACAGGCACATTCAGCTGTTGCCACAATACTGGAATTCAAAACCCCCTTCTTCATGGCTTGATTTCTATAAAAAAATGAATAAAACACGTAAGTGGGATGACTGAGTTTAGCTAACTGGAACACCCAGAGCACGTGTAGCTCTGTGTTAATGAGACAGTTAAACAAGTCTTAGAAGATTAAACGATCCCAGCCCTGAGGATCTTCCTCCTGGGACTGAAGCAGCATCTATGCCCTGCCCATGGGAAGGGATTGGTCCCTCTGTGGGTGCCACACTGAGGATGCTGCTGCTCTGCACTCAGTAACGCTGAGTAACGCTGTACAAGGAGCACACACCCGGAGTGGTGAAGCTGCTGCTCCTGCTGTATCTGGGTATGTGGACATGGCTGAGACGGGCTGGAATTTACAGGGATATTGTCATGTCTGGGTTTGGGCACAGCACTCTATAAATAACTACTGCCTCCCTCTTCAGCGCCCCCCCATCATCCCTCCCTCTGCCTCCCTCACCTCCATAAGAGACATGAGGAAGAGGGAACCATTGCATATGCCCAAAGCACACCCATGGGCTGGAGTCAGCTTTTGTGTAAACAGCTTTTCCTCCTGTGTAGTTCTGTTGACTTCAGTGGAGTTGTTCCTGCTTTACACCAGTGCAAGTGGGGCAGAATCAGGCTCTTTATCTTGGCAGATAAATGAGGTTGTTTTTTGAAATTAGATTGGGGAAGCATCTGTGCAGGCCTGGAGCAGCTTTTGAGCGTGATCACTCAAAGCGTCTCAGGCCCACTAGCGCACACACATGCTAGACTCGGCTCGGGAATTGCCACCGGAGGCCAGTCGACTGACTGTCATGTCACTTCACACTTTCTTCCATGCCTCTCCTTCTGCTCCTGTAAAGATCATCCCTGTCCTGCAAATCCCTCCTTCAAACACCCTCTGCCATGGTGCCTACAGCCTAGGCAGCTGGGGTGCTGTAACCAGCACTTCTCACCTGGACCGGGATCAGCACCTTGATTGCTTGTGCTCCCGCATGGCGGCTGCAGCGCCCTGCTGCCTCTTTCATCTTGGACAGTGAGCTCTTCTGGGCAGGGGCATCTTTTTGCTGTGTGTTTGTACGTGCCTAGTAGGATGGGGCCTGGCCCTAGGCATGGCCACAACACACATAACAGCAGAATGTACCACCCAGCAGATGTAGCAGCCTCTGATGCTGAGGAACTAGTCTCAGATCTTCTTTAAAGCTTTAGTTAGGGAGGGCTCAGGCTGGGATCGACCATCTGGAATTCTTCCCCGTGTGCCAGTCCTGTGAAGTGCTCTGTGCCTCCTGGCTACCCTCAATCCCCTTCCCTGCTTCAGCAAAAGTAGAAGGAACTCAGCCCCTTCTGGTCTGGGAAACCTCCCTTGTAGGACTGGGTCCTAGCTCTGGACTGACTCCAGTTCAGGCGGTGACCTAGGGAGGGTTTCTTGCATTTCCAGGTCTATCATGACTAGAATAACCTGTCTGAACAGACTAGCACAACTAATTTATTCTGAACAAAGCAAGAAATAAAAGGATAATCAGGTTATCCCAAATGACAGCAACAACATCTGTATTTTCTGGTACACTGGGCACATTTGATGTGCAGAATATTGTAATCAGGCTGGAAAACTTGTCAGTGATATTCCTTTTGTCCCTTTCTCAAAGGAGCAATGGTTAGCACTCCAAAAAGAATATTAATTGCTACAAAATGTGGAGAGTAGCACCTTCCTGTCCTGACAGTCATTCGTTTCTGTCTTTCTACAAGGGACCTGTTTGTCCTACCAGTGGTACTTCTTTCGGCAGTCTGTCGGGAGGGAACAACTGAAAGTATATGGCCCACAGCAATCTCTCAATAGCTGCCAATGTGGGTTTGGTTCATTATGAAAGATCCAGCTGCCTTTATAATTTGACACTCGCCTCAGTACTGGGAGCAGCTCTGTACCCTTTCCCCAGCTCTGCAGCCAGCACACCAACCAGACCTGCCCTTGCACTCAAGCACTGCAGGGTCAGTGTGGGTGAGCGGCCAAGTCAGCCCCTCCTTCAATCCAGGAATTGCCTGATATCAGGCTGGACAGTACATAAGAACATAAGAAAGGCTCTACTGGGTCAGACCAAAGGTCTATCTAGCCCAGTATCCTGTCTTCCAATAGTGGCCAATGCCAGGTTCTCCAAAGGGAATGAACACAACAGGGAATCATCAAGTGATCCGTCCTGTTGCCCATTCCCAGCTTCTGGCAAACACAGGCTAGGGACCCCATTCCTGCCCATCCTGGCTAATAGCCATTGATGGACCTATCCTCCATGAATTTATCTAGTTCTTTTTTGAACCCTTTTATAGTCTTGGCCTTTACAACATCCTCTGGCAAAGAGTTCCATGGGGTGACTGTGCGTTGTGTGAAGAAATACTTCCTTTTATTTGTTTTAAACCTGCTGCCTGTTAATTTCATTGGGTGATCCCTAGTTCTTGTGTTATGAGAAGTAGTAAACAATACTTCCTTATCTACTTTCTCTACACGGGTCAGGATTTTATAGACCTCAATCATATCTCACCTTATCCGTCTCTTTTCCATGCTGAAAAGTCACAGTTTTATTAATCTCTCCTCATACGGAAGCTGTTCCATACACCTAATCATTTTTGTTGGTCGTTTCTGAACCTTTTCCAATTCCAATATATCTTTTTTGAAATTAGGTGACCACATCTGCACGCAGTATTCAAGATGTGGGTGTACTATGGATTTACATAGAGGCAACATGATATTTTCTGTCCTATTATCTATCCCTTTCTTAATTATTCCCAGCATTCTGTTTGCTTTTTTGACTGCCGCTGCACATTGAGTGGAACTATCCACAATGACTCCAAGATCTCTTTCTTGAGTGGTAACAGCTAAGTTAGACCCCATCATTTTATTTGTAGAGTTGGGATTATGTTTTCCAATGTGCATTACTTTGCACTTATCAACATTAAATTCCATCTGCCATTTTGTTGCCCAGTTACGTAGTTTTGTGAGATCCTTTTGTAGCTCTTCGCAGTCTGCCTGAGACTTAACTATCTTGAGTAGTTTTGTATCATCTGCAAATTTTGCCACCTCACTGTTTACCCCTTTTTCCAGATCGTTTATGAATATGTTCAATAGGACTGGTCCCAGAATAAACCCCGGGAGACACCATTATGTAGCTCTCTCCATTCTGAAAACTGACCATTTATACCTACCCTTTGATTCCTATCTTTTAGCCAGTTACCAATCCATGAGAGAACCTTCCCTCTTATCCCATGACAGCTTACTTTGTGTAAGAGCCTTTGGACAGGGACCTTGTCAAAGGCTTTCTGAAAATCTAAGTACACTATATCCACTGGATCCCC
Source organism: Dermochelys coriacea (assembly GCF_009764565.3). NCBI lineage: Eukaryota > Metazoa > Chordata > Testudines > Dermochelyidae > Dermochelys > Dermochelys coriacea. The sequence continues at coordinate 1,295,934 of NC_050077.1, read as the reverse complement.
TTCGTCCACATACTTGTTGACCCCCTCAAAGAATTCTAGTAGATTGGTGAGGCATGATTTCCCTTTACTAAAACCATGTTGACTCTTCCGCAACAAATTATGGTCATCTATATGTCTGACAATATTGTTCCCTGGGAGAATAACATGAGGGGGAAATAACATGTTGCATCTGAAGAAGTGAGGTTTTTACCCAGGAAAGCTTATGTTCAAATAAATCTATTAGTCTTTAAGGTGCCACCGGACTCCTTCTTGTTTTTGTGGATACACACTAACACAGCTACCGCCTGATACATGAAGGGGAAAGGAGTCCAGGAGAGCTGGCTGTATTTTAAAGAATCCTTATTGAGGTTGCAGGAACAAACTATCCCGATGTGTAGAAAGAATAGTAAATATGGTAGGCGACCAGCTTGGCTTAACAGTGAAATCCTTGCTGATCTTAAACACAAAAAAGAAGCTTACAAGAAGTGGAAGCTTGGACTAATGACCAGGGAGGAGTATAAAAATATTGTTCAGGCATGCAGGAGTGAAATCAGGAAGGCCAAATCACACTTGGAGTTGCAGCTAGCAAGTGATGTTAAGAGTAACAAGAAGGGTTTATACAGGTATGTTAGCAACAAGAAGAAGGTCAGAGAAAGTGTGGGCCCCTTACTGAATGAGGGAGGCAACCTACTGACAGAGGATGTGGAAAAAGCTAATGTGCTCAATGCTTTTTTTGCCCCTGTCTTCACGGACAAGGTCAGCTCCCAGACTACTGCACTGGGCAGCACAGCATGGGGAGGAGGTGACCAGCCCTCTGTGGAGAAAGAAGTGGTCCGGGACTATTTAGAAAAGCTGGACGAGCACAACTCCATGGGACCGGATGCACTGCGTCCAAGGGTGCTAAAGGAGTTGGCAGATGTGATTGCAGAGCCATTACCTTTGAAAACTCATGACGAATGGGGGAGGTCCCGGAAGACTGGAAAAAGGCTAATGTAGTGCCCATCTTTAAAAAAGGGAAGAAGGAGGATCCTGGGAACTACAGGCCAGTCAGCCTCACCTCAGTCCCTGGAAAAATCATGGAGCAGGTCCTCAAGGAATCAATTCTGAAGCACTTAGAGGAAAGGAAAGTGATCAGGAACAGTCAGCATGGATTCACCAAGGGCAAGTCATGCCTGACTAATCTAATTGCCTTCTATGATGAGATAACTGGCTCTGTGGATGAGGGGAAAGCAGTGGACGTGTTGTTCCTTGACTGTAGCAAAGCTTTTGATACGGTCTCCCACAGTATTCTTGCCAGCAAGTTAAAGAAGTATGGGCTGGATGAAAGGATGATAAGGTGGATAGAAAGTTGGCTAGATTGTCGGGCTCAGCGGGTAGTGATCAATGGCTCCATGTCGAGTTGGCAGCCGGTGTCAAGTGGAGTGCCCCAGGGGTCGGTCCTGGGGCCAGTTTTGTTCAATATCTTCATTAATGATCTGGAGGACAGCATGGACTATACCCTCAGCAAGTTTGCAGATGACACTAAACTGGGAGGAGAGGTAGATACGCTGGAGGGTAGAGATAGGATACAGAGGGCCCTAGACAAATTAGAGGATTGGGCCAAAAGAAATCAGATGAGGTTCAACAAGGACAAGTGCAGAGTCCTCCACTTAGGACCAGTAGCGTAATTAGGGGGGAGCGCGGCAGCGGCCTCTCCCGAAATGAGCACAAGTGGCACCTTGTCAATGTCTTGGTGCCTTTTAAATTTTCCCCTGTTGCGGGAACAGGGGGAGCGATCCCAAACAAAGGCGCCACCCGCTGCGGCACTTTTACTCACCTGGCAGCGTTCCGGGTCTTCAGCGGCTCCTTGGCGGCGGGACCTTCAGTGCCGCTGAAGACACCCAGAGCGAGTGAGGGCCCGCTGCCGAGGTGCCGCAGAGCACCACCATGTGGGTAAAAGCACTGCAGCGGGTGGCGCCTTTGTTTGGGATCGCTCCCCCTGTTCCCTCCACCTGGCTACGCGGCTGCTTAGGACGGAAGAATCCCATGCACCGCTACATGGGACTGGGGACCGAATGGCTCGGCAGCAGTTCTGCAGAAAAGGACCTGGGGGTTACAGTGGACGAGAAGCTGGCTATGAGTCAACAGTGTGCCCTTGTTGCCAAGAAGGCCAATGGCATTTTGGCCTAATAAGTAGGGGCATTGCCAGCAGATGGAGGGACGTGATCATTCCCCTCTATTCGACATTGGTGAGGCCTCATCTGGAGTATCGTGTCCAGTTTTGGGCCCCACACTACAAGAAGGATGTGGAAAAATTGGAAAACATCCAGCGGAGGGCAACAAAAATTAGGGGACTGGAACACATGACTTATGAGGAGAGGCTGAGGGAACTGGGATTGTTTAGTCTGTGGAAGAGAAGAATGAGGGGGGATTTGATAGCTGCTTTCAACTACCTGAAGGGGGGCTCCAAAGAGGATGGATCTAGACTGTTCTCAGTGGTAGCAGATGACAGAACGAGGAGTAATGGTCTCAAGTTGCAGTGGGGGAGGTTTAGGTTGGATATTAGGAAAAACTTTTTCACTAGGAGGGTGGTGAAGCACTGGAATGGGTTACCTAGGGAGGTGGTGGAATCTCCTTCCTTAGTTTTTAAGGTCAGGCTTGACAAAGCCCTGGCTGGGCTGATTTAGTTGGGGATTGGTCCTGCTTTGATCAGGGGGTTGGACTAGATGACCTCCTGAGGTCCCTTCCAACCCTGATATTCTATGATTCTGTGATTTATTATAGTTTCAACCAGTTTGCCCAGTACTGAAGTCAGGCTTACAGGCCTGTATTTGTCGGGATCACCTCTGGAGCCCTTTTTAAAAATTGGCATCACATTAGCTATCCTCCAGTCATCTGGTACAGAAGCTGATTTAAATGAGAGGTTACAGACAAGAGTTAGTAGTTCTGCAATTTCACATTTGAGTTCCCTCAGAGCTCAGTATGGCTACCTTTGGGGAGCTGAGTTGGGACCTGCTTCTCAGAGCAATCCTGGCTCCCCCAGTCTATTCAGCTGGTTCTTTTCATGGTTAGCAACATCCATTGCTCTTCCCCTAGACCTCTGGATATAGGGAAGAGGGAAAGATGGGGGAGGAAGTGGGGAAGACTGGAGAACCTGAGTTTAACCTTACGAATAACTCCCCTGTAGGAGACAGCATGTCCCTGTTTCAATTCTTTTGGATTGGAGCTGCCCTGCCGGATTTGAAGCAGGGACTTGGCCCTGGGTCTCGCACGTCCCAGCTGAGAGCTCTAACTTCCAGCTATTGGCTGGGCTCTCTCACACTTATATTTCTGGGAATGATTTCAAAAGGTCTCAGACTTTTCACATCAGAACAAAAGCCCATTTCAAAACATCAATGTTTTTTCCAAAATGGACAAAGGGTTGTTTTCAGGCTGTCCCAGTCTCTGATAAGTCATGTCAACTGCTGGCATCATCACAGCTCCCCTCAGCAACTGACTGGTGAGAAGAGCACCTCCGCTGCCACCTGAGGTTACCTCAAGGAGGGGGTGGCCATGACAGAACCTGCTTCCCCCCCCGTTTGCCAGTGCTTCCTCTGCTAGGGTGCGTGACTGCCTTGCATCCGTCCCCATCCTGCAAAGGCATGTGCTGTTAAGAGGCACTTTGCTGCTCTCTGTTGTGATGGGTTCGAGTTAGCACAGCTCTGAAATCACTGCTCAAATTTTTATTTATGCTGATAGTTTTTTTCTATTTCTAGGCTTTGAACTCTGCTGATTTTAGAGGAGTTTTATTTGCTACTAAATAACAGGTGGTTATTACTGAGTTTTGAATAACCACTTTCAATGGATGAATTTTATGTTCTCATATGGTGTAATCTGTGCTGACCATAGACATGAGGGGCGACTACATTCAAGTTGAAATCAGGGGCCAATTTTCTGTTTACAGGGGGTGCCCCAAAGAGCTGAGGAAGCGCTGTGGGAATCTCTGGTACTTGCTGATTCAGGCACGGAAGGATCTTACCAGAACCCAGGTAAAACAACACCTACTTTGGATACAGTTCCCAGGCTCTGCAAGCTCTGGAGAGAAGGCTGATTCCTATTGATTCTTCCCTCATCCCCATATTTTCCCACATTCAACAACAAATTTTCAGCCTGGCCTTATCTGAGCCTCCACTCAAGGGCATAAATCACTGCGGGTGCAGCTTTGTGTCTATCATTATTTGGACCCACAAAAATGAAGTCTGGTGTCTGAAAATCTGCAGGGTTCAAATACCCTCCCCTGCATTGCAGTGCAGCATGTAGGGGAGCAAATGCCTGGAATAATAGAGGCCCCGAGGGCCTGTGGGAGAGGATCAGCTGAACGCTTGTGCAACAGGAACTGCAGGCAGGAGAGGAGCACGTTTGCCTGGCTGGGGATTGATCTGGAGCCTGTGATTGACAAAGGGGCTAGGGGGCTTTTCCTCTCTTCCACTGATTAGGAAATTTTATTTTCTCATCCAACGCCCAGCTGCTAACCCTCCAGCAGGGTCTCCAGCCTGGCCTGTGGTGTGTACCATGCAGAGAGGGAAGGCTCCTCCTCTAGGAGACAATGCTTTTTGTTGCTTTTTGGCTGCCTGCAGCGCTGACACCAAGCTCAGCATGTACCCACCCGGGCCCTCTGAAAGAGCAGGTCTCCCTCTGGCTTTCCTCTGAATCTTCCTTCTGTCCCTGCAGCTCTGTTCCCATCTCTCCCTCTCCCACCCTACAAGGATATAGCTGCCAAATGGAGCCATCTGAAGCCAAGGCCAGAGATCCCAGCCAGGGAGCAGCATGGTGTGTAGCTGGCTTGGTGGAGACAGGAACAATGTTATCTTCATCCGTGGAGAATGTGACGAATGGTACACTCCATATCATCCTGGTCGAGACAAGCTTGGGAGCCATCCGGCAGTCAGCCTGTCACTCTCTTGTGTCATTAATAGCTCAGGTGAAGGGGTGGCCCTCTCACAAAGGCATTTACCATCTCTTGTGTGGAATCCAAAGAATTATATTTAGCTGCAAGGTTATAATTAATCTCCTCATTTCATTTGTGCAGGTTCCCAGTATATGCAACTAGACACCATCTTGGAAATGTACTGTTGATGTTGATTTCTTTTTGTGCTAGCTCATAAGAACTCAGGGCCTAAGAAATTAATCATGGTGCTGGCTAAGATAACTGTCCCCTTGTTTGCTAGTTTCCATTTAAATTGAGCTTTGTGCGGCTTTGATGAAGGAACATATTAAAGCTAGCATGGCTGACATTTTTGTAATAAATTCCAAGATGAATTCCATGCATTTGCTGCACTAATGTGGAAGGTGGAGATAGAGACTGGGATGAGCTGAAGCAGAAAGTAGACTGTAAATTGAAGTTTGGCATTGAATATAAATGGGAAGCATTGCTTGCCTGACAATAACAGTAAATCAGGTTCCAACCCCACGGGGCCGTAGGGCTAGAGATGCTATTCCAGCCTGACTCTGCGGGTTTGGTGGGTCATTCGGGTGCGGGTGACTCAGCGAGAGATGTGTAAACCTAAGAAAATTGTTCTTTCCAGTGAAAAAGCGGCCCCAGTCTTGGCCCTACAGGTTGTGTGCCAGCCAGGGGCCTGCTCCTGTGAAGTGCTGAGCTCCCTTAGCTTCCAGTGACTTCAGTGGGACTTGGGCTCTCAGCAGAGTGCTGGGTAGTATTGGACCCTTAGGGTGGCCTGGGGTCCTGATAACCAGACACACACTTCAGCCATCCTGTGCCCCCTCTTGTGGCTCACACCCATTTGGAGCAGCAGCACATTCCTTCCTCTTTAGCCGCACAGCGCACATACTAACGACCTAATTACCGAGTGCTGTTCTTGAGCTGTACCTGGAGTCCTCATTGGAGCTCAGGGTCCCACTGTGCTGGGTGCTGTGCAAATACACAGCGAGAGTTCCCTGCCCAAAGAGCTTACAGACATGATGGGCAAAGAGTCGGAGAGGAAACTGAGGCCTGGAGAGGGGAAGTGACGTGCCCAAGGTCACTGAGGTCAGTGGCAGAGCCAGGAATAGAACTTGGGTCTCCCGAGACCTCGGCCAATGCCCCAGCCACTCGCTAAAGCCCTCCCAGCTTTTCCTGAGCGTTCCAGCTCTGACCCGTCCATGTCCAAGGGTCACGCCTGTAAGGAAGCACTTGCTTAGGAATCCTCCATGGAATGGGGCTCTTTGGGGGAGGGGCCCAGAGAAATTAACCTGCCGTTAACCCTTCTCCAACCACATGACTAACTGAAATGGGCTAAAGCCCCCATTCCCTTTCCATTGGTCCACAGCCCTCTTTTACAGCCCCCAGGCTCAGTACTGCCTAGATTAAGCACCAGTCAGTTCCCACAGATGGTAATAACGATGGTTCATCTTCCCTTATGCCTGAGAGAGGTTTCTGTTCCCTCATGGGAAAGTCCTATAGAACTACGAGGGGATAAAACCGGCAGGAGTCTATAGGATTTATTCTAATAACATAAAGAACAGGAGGACTTGTGGCACCTTAGAGACTAACAAATTTATTTGGGCATAAGCTTTTGTGGGCTAAAGCGCACTTCATCAGATGCATGCAGTGGAAAATACAGTAGGAAGAGAGAGAGAGAGATACAAAGAACATGAAAAAATGGGGGTTGAATTGGATGGGACAGGAAAGCTTTGCTAGGTTTTTGAACCATCCGGTAGAACCCTATCACCAGGATAAACTCTTGTCTAGATTCCAAAGGGAGGCCCCAGAATCCCACAGAAATGTTCTCATTTGCTATTCAGTCCAATAAGGCTTTTCCAAATGGGTTTCCTTTGTGTCAGCCCCTCACCCTCTTTTCATTCAAACCCTTCTTTAAAGCCATCTGGGACAAAACTTTTCCACCACAATCCACCAAAAACGAGACATTAGCTGCATTAAGAATCACGACACCAAGCAGTAAATATGTAAAACAAAACCAATCTGGGATCTGCTCCCAGGAGAAAACACGACGCTCCCCAGGGAACAGTGTTTTCTGCCGCCCTTTGCTCTTCTCTCCCCACCCTCGGGGATGTGGCATAAATTTAAAATCAGAAAATAACAATGAACATAATAAAATCCGTTCTCTAAACCGCCCAGCTAAACAGACCAGGAGCTGAGGCTCTGAGTCCCTGGAGAGCAGGGGAGGGGCTTGGGCTCAGCAGCCAGAAGAATCAATTGCTGACGCCTGGGAAAAGTGAATTTGAGTTTGTTAATTCAGAAAGGAGTCTGTGTGTTGGAGGGTAATGGAAGTAATTCTGGGGGAAATGGTTCTGCCTCTGATTAGAGGAATTGATGAGCTAGGAACTGTTCCGCAATAAAGCTAATGGCAATGTGAGCAGCAATGTTTCAGGGGATGCGGTCAAAGGGAGCGCTTGGTCTGCAAGAATCAGTAGTGGATTTCTCAGCTAAGTTCCCATTGCAAACTCCTTGTAACTGGTGACGGGGTAGGAGGCAGAAAGATTCTGGCTCTGTTTTGGATTCCAGCTGAAACCTGAGATATCAGCAGTTAGAAGAATAATTTTCTGGCTAAAACTGAATACCAGCACAGGTAAGATGTTAGCTGCACAATGGCACTGACCCTAGGGCACTGAGAATGAAGAGTTCTGTACTGTGTTCTATGGAGAGGGACTGGAGACTAGTAGATATGAAGACGGGGTGTAACACGGCTAATACTGCACTCCCCAGAGCATACAAACAAGAGGGAGGTTTTTACAGAAGAAAAAACAAAACAATCCCCCCCAAACCTAATCAGAATTGAAGGGTTTAAGCAGTAGCCACAACTCTCCAGGGTCTAGACAAAGCTAGATTTAATCATGCTAGCTGCAGAAAAGGACATAAATACTGTTTAGGAGATAGGAGATGCCTGATTATGAATTATTCTGGTCAGAGGTTGCAAAGATTTTAATGCCAGAAAGAATCATTATGATCATCTTGTCTACATAACACCAACCAGAGCACCTCACCCAATAATTTATGCCTCAGGCCCATCTCCTTTGTTTGAGCAAGCCCATGTCTTTTAGAAAGATATTCAGCCTTGAGTTAAAAACTGCCGGTGATGAGAAATCCACCCAGCCCTTGGTACATTGTTACTCACTTAAAAATGTGCCCCTCATTCCTAGTCTGAGTTTGTGTAACTTTGGCTTCCAGCCATGGGATTTCCTTCTGCCTTTTCCTGCTAAATTAAAAGAGCCCTTGTGACGTTATTGACATAAGCTGGGACCGTATAGAACAGTGTTGCAACCAAAGTCCTGTAGTACCACCAAATCTTATATGAAGGGGGTCAAATGAGGTCTCTAAGACCAGGTTATGGTTTGCTGCTTAGGATTATGGTGTCTATATGTGTGTATCATTTTTGTAGTTGAAGTTATGAATATTGGCTCTATACTGTCTGTAAGTTCAAACTTGTGCTATGCTTCTGGGGGACACCCCAGACAAGTTGGTGTCAGCTCTGCCTAGCCTGCTGGATGGCCCATTAAGGACCATCAGCTATACAACTGACCCACTGAGAGAAGGCAGACACGCCTGGGGACTCAGCCAGGTGTGCAGGGACCTGCCTATGGACAGAACTCTGAGGGTTTTCCAGGCCGTGTGCTGGACAGCTCGTCTTTGGAATAAAGAAAGACCACATGGCAAGAGAATGTAAAAAGCTGCTGCAGCTCCTCCATCTGGTCTTCAATCCTGATTCTTACCTCTGGAGGAACTTTGCTACACTGAAGCTTTGAACCAAGGACTGAATGACCCATCCCAGCTGTGGATGTTCTCCAGAGACTTGATTTGAACCTGCAGTTTATTCTAACACTGCTGCAAGCCTGAACCAAGAACTCTGCCATTACCGTATGTCATTGATTCCATTTAACAAATTCTAGCTCTCATCTATATTTCTTTCCTTTTATGAATAAGCCTTTAGATTTTAGATTCTAAAGGATTGGCAACAGCGTGATTTGTGGGTAAGATCTGATTTGTATATTGACCTGGGTCTGGGGCTTGGTCCTTTGGGTTCAAGAGAACTTTTTTCTTTTACTGGGATATTGGTTTTCATAACCATTTGTCCCCATAACGAATGGCACTGGTGGAGATACTGGGAAACTGGAGTGTCTAAGGGAATTGCTTGTGTGACTTGTGGTTAGCCAGTGGGGTGAGACCAAAGTCAGTTCTTTTTGGCTGGTTTGGTTTGCCTTAGAGGTGGAAAAACCCCAGCCTTGGGCTGTAACTGCCCTGCTTTAAGCAATTTGTCATGAATTGGCACTCTCAGTTGGGTCCCGCCAGAACCAGCATCGTTACAGCCCTGTACTACCAGAAATCTCTTCGCTATGCCGGTACTTGTAGACTGATCAAGTCACATAGATTCATAGATTCATAGATACTAAGGTCAGAAGGGACCATTCTGATCATCTAGTCTGACCTCCTGCACAGTGCAGGCCACAGAATCTCACCCACCCACTCCTACGAAAAACCTCACCTATGTCTGAGCTATTGAAGTCCTCAAATCGTGGTTTAAAGACTTCAAGGAGCAGAGAAGCCTCCCCCAAGTCAACCATGCCCCATGCTACAGAGGAAGGCGAAAAACCTCCAGGGCCTCTCCAATCTGCCCTGGAGGAAAATTCCTTCCCAACCCCAAATATGGCAATCAGCTAAACCCTGAGCATATGGGCAAGATTCACCAGCCAGATACTACAGAAAATTCTTTCCTGGGTAATTCAGATCCCATCCATCTAATATCCCATCTCAGGGGATTAGGCCTATTTACCCTGAATATTTAAAGATCAATTACTTACCAAAATCCCATTATCCCATCATACCATCTCCTCCATAAACTTATCGAGTAGAATCTTAAAACCAGATAGATCTTTTGCCCCCACTGCTTCCCTTGGAAGGCTATTCCAAAACTTCACTCCTCTGATGGTTAAAAACCTTCGTATGATTTCAAGTCTTAACTTCCTGGTGGCCAGTTTATACCCATTTGTTCTTGTGTCCACATTGGTGCTGAGCTTAAATAATTCCTCTCCCTCTCCTGTATTTATCCCTCTGATATATTTATAGAGAGCAATCATATCTCCCCTCAACCTTCTTTTAGTTAGGCTAAACAAGCCAAGCTCCTTAAGTCTCCTTTCATAAGACAAGTTTTCCATTCCTCGGATCATCCTAGTAGCCCTTCTCTGTACCTGCTCCAGTTTGAATTCATCCTTTTTAAACATGGGAGACCAGAACTGCACACAGTATTCTAGGTGAGGTCTCACCAGTGCCTTGTATAACGGTACTAAAACCTCCTTATCCCTACTGGAAATGCCTCTCCTGATGCATCCCAAAACCGCATTAGCTTTTTTCACAGCCATATCACATTGGCAGCTCATAGTCATCCTATGATCAACCAATACTCCAAGGTCCTTCTCCTCTTCCGTTACTTCTAATTGATGCGTCCCCAACTTATAACTAAAATTCTTGTTATTAATCCCTAAATGCATAACCTTACACTTCTCACTATTAAATTTCATCCTATTACTATTACTCCAGTTTACAAGGTCATCCAGATCCTCCTGTATAATATCCCGATCCTTCTCTGAATTGGCAATACCTCCCAGCTTTGTATCGTCTGCAAACTTTATTAGCACACTCCCACTTTTTGTGCCAAGGTCAGTAATAAAAAGATTAAATAAATTGGTCCCAAAACCGATCCCTGAGGAACTCCACTGGTAACCTCCCTCCAACCTGACTGTTCGCCTTTCAGTAGGACCCGTTGCAGTCTCCCCTTTAACCAATTCCTTATCCACCTTTTGATGTTCATATTGATCCCCATCTTCTCCAATTTAACTAATAATTCCCCATGTGGCACTGTATCAAATGCCTTACTGAAATCTAGGTAAATTAGATCCACTGCATTTCCTTTATCTAAAAAATCTGTTACCTTTTCAAAAAAGGAGATTAGGTTGGTTTGGCACGATCTATCTTTTGTAAAACCATGTTGTATTTTGTCCCATTTACCATTGACTTCCATGTCCTTAACTAATTTCTCCTTCAAAATTTTTTCCAGGACCTTGCATACTACAGATGTCAAACTAACTGGCCTGTAGTTACCCGGATCACATTTTTTTCCTTTCTTAAAAATAGGAACTATATTAGCAATTCTCCAATCATTCGGTAATACTCCTGAGTTTACAGATTCATTAAAAATTCTTGCTAATAGGCTTGCAATTTCAGGTGCCAATTCCTTTAATATTCTTGGATGAAGATTATCTGGGCCCCCCGATTTAGTCCCATTAAGCTGTTTCAGTTTCGCTTCTACCTCAGATATGGTAATATCTACCTCCATATTCTCATTCCCATTTGTCATGCTACCATTATCCCTAAGATCCTCTTTAGCCTTATTAAAGACTGAGGCAAAGTATTTGTTTAGATATTGGGCCATGCCTAGATTATCTTTAACCTCCACTCCATCCTCAGTGTTAAGCGGCCCCACTTCTTCTTTCTTAGTTTTCTTCTTATTTATATGGCTATAGAACCTTTTACTATTGGTTTTAATTCCCTTTGCAAGGTCCAACTCTACTCGACTTTTAGCCTGTCTCACTTGATCCCTACATGTTCTGACCTCAATTAGGTAGCTTTCCTTGCTGATCCCTCCCATCTTCCACTCCCTGTACGCTTTCTGCTTCTTCTTAATCACCTCTCTAAGATGCTTGCTCATCCAGCTTGGTCTACAACTCCTTCCTATGAATTTTTTCCCCTTTCTTGGGATACAGGCTTCCGATACCTTCTGCAGCTTTGATTTAAAGTAATCCCAGGCCTCCTCTACCTTTAGATCCATAAGTTCTTCAGTCCAATCCACTTCCCTAACTAATTTCCTTAATTTTTGAAAGTCAGCCCTTTTGAAATCAAAAACCTTAGTTGCAGATTTATTTTTGTTAATCCTTCCATTTAGTTTGGACTGAATTAGCTCATGATCACTTGATCCAAGATTGTCCCCTACAACCATTTCTTCTATGAGGTCCTCGCTACTCACCAAAATTAAATCTAAAATGGCATCCCCTCTAGTCGGTTCAGCAACTACTTGATGAAGGAATCCATCAGCTATCGCATCTAGGAAAATCTGAGCCCTATTATTATTACTAGCACTGGTCCTCCAGTCTATATCTGGGAAGTTAAAGTCTCCCATGATCACGCAGTTTCCATTAGTATTTACTTTATTAAAGACATTAAAAAGGGCTCTATCCATATCCAAATTAGATCCCGGAGGTCTATAGCACACCCCAAGCACTATCGTATGAGAGGCTTTACTAGTTTTCTTCCCCAATGTAATTTTTGCCCACACGGACTCTGTCTTATCCATTGCATCGCTTCTTATTTCTTTACATTCTACCTCATCATTGATATACAATGCTACTCCACCACCTTTACCTTTGTTTCTGTCTTTCCTAAACAGCACATACCCTTCAATACCTGTAGTCCAGTCATGACTACTATTCCACCATGTTTCTGTTATCCCTATAATATCTGGTTTCACTTCCTGCACCAGTAGCTCTAGTTCCTCCATTTTGTTACCTAGGCTCCTCGCATTGGTGTATAAACATCTTAATTTTTGCTGTTTGGCCTCGCTCACATTTTGTACCCTATTAGGCACAGTCATTCTACAGCCAGTATAACCTATTAGACTAGTATCCACACCGCCCTCGCTCCTTATATACAATCTCCTACCCACAGCTGTATCCTTTCTTACTTCGTCTTCTTCCCTCTCAATGCTAAAATCTGGCGTGGAGATTTCCTGGACATTTCCCATCCATTTCCCCCTAATTCCTAATTTAAAGCTCTCTTTATCAGTTGTCAGAGTAGCAGCCGTGTTAGTCTGTATTCGCAAAAAGAAAAGGAGTACTTGTGGCACCTTAGAGACTAACAAATTTATTAGAGCATAAGAAGTGAGCTGTAGCTCACGAAAGCTTATGCTCTAATAAATTTGTTAGTCTCTAAGGTGCCACAAGTACTCCTTTTCTTTTATCAGTTGCGCCAGCCTTGATCCTAGAAGTCTATTTCCTTCCCTACTCAGATGAAGTCCATCCCGAGAGAACTGTCCTCTGTCTGTGAATGCCTCCCAGAGGCCATACATCCCAAAGCCCTCCTTATAGCACCACTGCCTAAGCCATCTGTTGACAGTCATAATCTTGTCACACCTTTGTTGCCCTTCTCTAGGAACAGGAAGGATCCCGCTAAAGATCACCTGAGCCTCAATTTCCTTAAGCGTCTTCCCCAGCCTAGCATAGTCTCCCTTAATACTTTCCAGCGAGAATCTAGCCGTATCATTTGTTCCCACATGAAGGATAATTAGGGGATTCTTTCCCGCTCCCTTTAGGATCCTTTTCAACCTCAGGTCTACATCCCGTATCTTAGCACCCGGAAGACAGCACAGCCTTCTATTCTCTGGATCAGCTCTGGTTACAGGCCTGTCTATTCTTCTCAATAAAGAGTCCCCGATCACATAGACCTGCCTTTTGCTGGTGACTGTGCTATTCTCAAGTCTCTCCCCTGTTCCCTCTGGCTGCAAGTTCTTTCCATTCCTATTTTCCCCTTATAATCTTCTTCAACCTTTTACCTTTCTCTTGGATAACCTAATACAGTGGATTGAACTTCTTTAGTCTCTCACTAATAGGCAGGTTTTGTAGACTTTGAATCATTTGTGTAGCTCTTTTCTGCACCCTCTCCAATATTTCAACACCCTTTTAAAACTGTGGGCATCAGAACTGGACACAGGATCCAGTAACTGTCTCACTAATGCTGAGCATAGAGGTAATGACAGCTTCCTGCTCGTACTCAATGTCTCCTGCTTATACATCTGAGGGTCGTGTTCACCCTCTTTGTTGCAGCAGCACACTGAAGCTTATGTTCAGTTGGTTCTCCATCATGAATACTAAGTCCCTTTCTGTGTCACTTCTTCCCAGGATGCACTTCTCCATATGGTAAGTATGACCCACATTCTTTGTTGCAATAGGTATGACCTTGCATTTGACTGTATTCAAAACAGTATTTATCACTCCACCAACTATCATGTCTTCTGCACATTTTGATAAGATATTGAACAACAATGGACAAGAACAGATCCTCAGAAACCCCTTGGGAACACCCCCGATTGGATGTCTGTTCCCCATTTACAATTACTTTTTCTGATCTACCAGTTAACCATTTAATATGGGCTATACTGATTTTGCACCATGTTAATAATTTTTTTTAATCAGCATGGCATGCAGGACTAAGACAAATGTCATAGTGAAGTCTATCCACAGTGTTACTGTTATCAATTAAACATATGGCCTCATCAAAAAGCATTGTCAAGTTTGTTGGACAAGAACTATTTTCTATAAAACCCATATCGATTGCCAGTGTTGGGATTTTGTGGTTCCCAATAATAACCAAATGAGTCAGATGCCGGGCAGAATCAAGGGTCTTCAATAATTTATTGAATTCAACAAGACTTTATTCAATGTGCACAAAGGGAGAGCCCCGGTACAAAAATCAGCCAGAGTCCCTCCAGCAAGGAGCCCCTCCCATTGCTATTTTATAGCACATGGCAGTTACATAACAAGTGACATAACACAAACCTCTAGCCAGTCATATTTAACCTTTCCATATATGGATTTGTTCATCACATACTTATACTTCTCCACTCCACATGTTGAGCTCACCCCCCTCCTCTTGGCCTGTTCTAGAATGTTCCTAGGGTGGTGAGCATGCTTCTTTATGCATACGTACCTTCTAAATCACATTTTGTTTAAAATGAACACAAGGATACCCTTCACCACTAAGTACGCTGCCATTCTTAAATGATTTACAGACCATGTTCCATATCAGCCTTGCCATGATTTTGCACAGAATCGACGTCGGGCTAGCTGGCATATAGTTGTCAGGGCATCCTGTTTACTCTGTGTAACTATTGTAAAAACATTAGTTTTTTTCCAGTCCTCTGGAACTTCCCATTATTCCAAGATTTGTTAACTATTAACAATTGATAGTTCATAGAGCTCCTCAGTCAATTATTTTAATACTCTTGGATGCAAGTTATTAGCTTCTGCAGATTTAAAAATGTTTAACTTTAGAAGCTGCTGTTTAACATCCTTATAAGAAGCTTACAAGAAGTAAAAGATTAGACAAATGACCAGGGAAGAGTATAAATATATTGCTCAGCATGCAGGAGTGAAATCAGGAAGGCCAAATCACACTTGGAGTTGCAGCTAGCAAGAGATGTTAAGAGTAACAAGAAGGGTTTCTTAAGGTATGTTAGCAACATGAAGAGAGTCAAGGAAAGTGTGGGCCCCTTACTGAATGAGGGAGGCAACCTAGTAACAGAGGATGTGGAAAAAGCTAATGTACACAACACTTTTTTTGCCTCTGTCTTCACAAACAAGATCAGCTCTCAGATTGCTACACTGGGCAGCACAGCATGGGGAGGAGGTGACCAGCCCTCTGTGGAGAAAGAAGTGGTTCGGGACTATTTAGAAAAGCTGGACAAGCACAAGTCCATGGGGCCAGATGTGCTTCAACTGAGAGCGCTAAAGGAGTTGGCGGATGTGATTGCAGAGCCATTGGCTATTATCTTTGAAAACTCATGGTGATCGGGGGAAGTCCCGGATGACTGGAAAAAGGCTAATGTAGTGCCCATCTTTAAAAAAGGGAAGAAGGAGAATCTGGGGAACTACAGACCAGTCAGTCTCACCTCAGTCCCTGGAAAAATCATGGAGCAGGTCCTCAAGGAATCAATTCTGAAGCACTTAGAGGAGAGGAAAGTGATCAGGAACAGTCAGCATGGATTCACCAAGGGCAAGTCATGCCTGACTAATCTAATTGCCTTCTATGACGAGATAACTGGCTCTGTGGATGAGGGGAAAGCAGTGGATGTGTTACTCTTTGACTTTAGCAAAGCTTTTGACACAGTCTCCCACTGTATTCTTGCCAGCAAGTTAAAGAAGTATGGGCTGGATGAAAGGACGATAAGGTGGATAGAAAGTTGGCTAGATTGTCGGGCTCAACAGGTGGTGATCAATGGCTCCATGTCTAGTTGGCAGCTGATATCAAGTGGAGTGCCCCAAGGGTCTGTCCTGGGGCCGGTTTTGTTCAATATCTTCATAAATGATCTGGAGGATGGTATGGATTGCACCCTCAGCAAGTTTGCAGATGACACTAAACTGGGAGGAGAGGTAGATACGCTGGAGGGTAGGGATAGGATACAGAGGGCCCTAGACAAATTAGAGGATTGGGCCAAAAGAAATCTGATGAGGTTCAAGAAGGACAAGTGCAGAGTCCTGCACTTAGGACGGAAGAATCCCATGCACCGCTACATGGGACTGGGGACCGAATGGCTCGGCAGCAGTTCTGCAGAAAAGGGCCTAGGGGTTACAGTAGATGAGAAGCTGGATATGAGTCAACAGTGTGCCCTTGTTGCCAAGAAGGCGAATGGCATTTTGGGCTGTATAAGAAGGGGCATTGCCAGCAGATGGAGGGACGTGATCATTCCCCTCTGTTCGACATTGGTGAGGCCTCATCTGGAGTACTGTGTCCAGTTTTGGGTCCCACACTACAAGAAGGATGTGGAAAAATTGGAAAATGTCCAGCGGAGGGCAACAAAAATGATTAGGGGACTGTAACACATGACTTATGAGGAGAGGCTGAGGGAACTGGGATTGTTTAGTCTGTGGCAGAGAAGAATGAGGGGGGATTTGATAGCTGCTTTCAACTACCTGAAGGGGGGCTCCAAAGTGGATGGATCTAGACTGTTCTCAGTGGTAGCAGAAGACAGAACAAGGAGAAAAGGTCTCAAGTTGCAGTAGGGGAGGTTTAGGTTGGATATTAGGGAAAACTTTTTCACTAGGAGGGTGGTGAAGCACTGGAATGGGTTACCTAGGGAGGTGGTGGAATCTCCTTCCTTAGAGGTTTTTAAGGTCAGGCTTGACAAAGCCCTGGCTGGGATGATTTAGTTGGGGTTGGTCCTGCTTTGAGCAGGGGGTTGGACTAGAACCTCCTGAGGTCCCTTCCAACCCTGATATTCTGTGAATCTATGATCCTCCCTAATTACTGATCATAGAATCATAGAATCATAGAATATCAGGGTTGGAAGGGACCCCAGAAGGTCATCTAGTCCAACCCCCTGCTCAAAGCAGGACCAAGTCCCAGTTAAATCATCCCAGCCAGGGCTTTGTCAAGCCTGACCTTAAAAACCTCTAAGGAAGGAGATTCTACCACCTCCCTAGGTAACGCATTCCAGTGTTTCACCACCCTCTTAGTGAAAAAGTTTTTCCTAATATCCAATCTAAACCTCCCCCATTGCAACTTGAGACCATTACTCCTCGTTCTGTCATCTGCTACCATTGAGAACAGTCTAGAGCCATCCTCTTTGAAACCCCCTTTCAGGTAGTTGAAAGCAGCTATCAAATCCCCCCTCATTCTTCTCTTCTGCAGACTAAACAATCCCAGCTCCCTCAGCCTCTCCTCATAAGTCATGTGCTCTAGACCCCTAATCATTTTTGTTGCCCTTCGCTGTACTCTTTCCAATTTATCCACATCCTTCTTGTAGTGTGGGGCCCAAAACTGGACACAGTACTCCAGATGAGGCCTCACCAGTGTCGAATAGAGGGGAACGATCACGTCCCTCGATCTGCTCGCTATGCCCCTACTTATACATCCCAAAATGCCATTGGCCTTCTTGGCAACAAGGGCACACTGCTGACTCATATCCAGCTTCTCGTCCACTGTCACCCCTAGGTCCTTTTCCGCAGAACTGCTGCCGAGCCATTCGGTCCCTAGTCTGTAGCGGTGCATTGGATTCTTCCATCCTAAGTGCAGGACCCTGCACTTATCCTTATTGAACCTCATTAGATTTCTTTTGGCCCAATCTTCCAATTTGTCTAGGTCCTTCTGTATCCTATCACTCCCCTCCAGCGTATCTACCACTCCTCCCAGTTTAGTATCATCCGCAAATTTGCTGAGAGTGCAATCCACACCATCCTCCAGATCATTTATGAAGATATTGAACAAAACGGGCCCCAGGACCGACCCCTGGGGCACTCCACTTGACACCGGCTGCCAACTAGACATGGAGCCATTGATCACTACCCGTTGAGCCCGACAATCTAGCCAGCTTTCTACCCACCTTATAGTGCATTCATCCAGCCCATACTTCCTTAACTTGCTGACAAGAATGCTGTGGGAGCCCGTGTCAAAAGCTTTGCTAAGGTCAAGAAACAATACATCCACTGCTTTCCCTTCATCCACAGAACCAGTAATCTCATCATAAAAGGCGATTAGATTAGTCAGGCATGACCTTCCCTTGGTGAATCCATGCTGACTGTTCCTGATCACTTTCCTCTCCTCTAAGTGCTTCAGGATTGATTCTTTGAGGACCTGCTCCATGATTTTTCCAGGGACTGAGGTGAGGCTGACCGGCCTGTAGTTCCCAGGATCCTCCTTCTTCCCTTTTTTAAAGATGGGCACTACATTAGCCTTTTTCCAGTCATCCGGGACTTCCCCCGTTCGCCACGAGTTTTCAAAGATAATGGCCAAGGGCTCTGCAATCACAGCCGCCAATTCCCTCAGCACTCTCGGATGCAATTCGTCCGGCCCCATGGACTTGTGCACGTCCAGCTTTTCTAAATAGTCCCTAACCACCTCTATCTCTACAGAGGGCTGGCCATCTCTTCCCCATTTTGTGATGCCCAGCACAGCAGTCTGGGAGCTGACCTTGTTAGTGAAAACAGAGGCAAAAAAAGCATTGAGTACATTAGCTTTTTCCACATCCTCTGTCACTAGCTTGCCTCCCTCATTCAGTAAGGGGCCCACACTTTCCTTGGCTTTCTTCTTGTTGCCAACATACCTGAAGAAACCCTTCTTGTTACTCTTGACATCTCTTGCTAGCTGCAGCTCCAGGTGCGATTTGGCCCTCCTGATATCTTTCCTACATGCCCGAGCAATATTTTTATACTCTTCCCTGGTCATATGTCCAACCTTCCACTTCTTGTAAGCTTCTTTTTTATGTTTAAGATCCGCTAGGATTTCACCATTAAGCCAAGCTGGTCGCCTGCCATATTTACTATTCTTTCGACTCATCGGGATGGTTTGTCCCTGTAACCTCAACAGGGATTCCTTGAAATACAGCCAGCTCTCCTGGACTCCCTTCCCTTTCATGTTAGTCCCCCAGGGGATCCTGGCCATCTGTTCCCTGAGGGAGTCAAAGTCTGCTTTCCTGAAGTCCAGGGTCCGTATCCTGCTGCTTACCTTTCTTCCCTGCGTCAGGATCCTGAACTCAACCAACTCATGGTCACTGCCTCCCAGATTCCCATCCACTTTTGCTTCCCCCACTAATTCTACCCGGTTTGTGAGCAGCAGGTCAAGAAAAGCGCTCCCCCTAGTTGGCTCCCCTAGCACTTGCACCAGGAAATTGTCCCCTACGCTTTCCAAAAACTTCCTGGATTGTCTATGCACCGCTGTATTGCTCTCCCAGCAGATATCAGGAAAATTAAAGTCACCCATGAGAATCAGGGCATGCGATCTAGTAGCTTCCGTGAGTTGCCGGAAGAAAGCCTCATCCACCTCATCCCCCTGGTCCGGTGGTCTATAGCAGACTCCCACCATGACATCACTCTTGTTGCACACACTTCTAAACTTAATCCAGAGACACTCAGGTTTTTCCACAGTTTCGTACCGGAGCTCTGAGCAGTCATACTGCTCCCTTACATACAGTGCTACTCCCCCACCTTTTCTGCCCTGCCTGTCCTTCCTGAACAGTTTATAACCATCCATGACTGTACTCCAGTCATGTGAGTTATCCCACCAAGTCTCTGTTATTCCAATCACGTCATAATTCCTTGACATCACCAGGACCTCCAGTTCTCCCTGCTTGTTTCCAAGGCTTTGTGCATTTGTATATAAGCACTTGAGATAACCTGTTGATCGCCCCTCATTCCCAGTATGAGGCAGGAGCCCTCCCCTCTCAGACATTCCTGCCTGTGCTTCCTCCCGGTATCCCGCTTTCCCACTTACCTCAGGGCTTTGGTCTCCTTCCCCCGGTGAACCTAGTTTAAAGCCCTCCTCACTAGGTTAGCCAGCCTGCTGGCAAAGATGTTCTTCCCTCTCTTCGTAAGATGACATGGTCTCTCTTGGACCGCCTATCTACGGCAGGCTGCATGCCAGCAAAGAACATAAGAACGGCCATACTGGGTCACACCAAAGGTCCATCAAGCCCAGTATCCTGTCCTCTGGCAGTGGCCAATGGCAGGTGCCCCAAAGGGAATGGTTATCATCAAGTGATATCACCATAATCCAGACTGGTTATCATCAAGTGATCCACGCCCTGTCACTCAATCCCAGCTTCTGGCAAACAGAGGCTAGGGATCCCTACCCATCCTGGCTAATAGCCATTGATGGACCTATCTTCCATGAATCTATCTAGTTCTCTTTTGAACCCCGTTATAGTATTGGCCTTCACAACACCCTCTGGCAAGGAGTTCCAGAGGTTGACAGTGCATTGGATGAAAAAATATTTTCTTGTGTTTGTTTTAAACCTGCTACCTATTAATTTCATTTGGTGGCTCCTTGTTCTTGTATTATGAGAAGGAGTAAATAACACTTCCTTATTTACTTTCTCCCCACCAGTCGTGATTTTATAGACCTCTATCATATGCCCCCTTAGTTGCCTCTTTTCCAAGCTGAAAAGTCCCAGTTTTATTAATCTCTTCTCATACAGAAGCCGTTCTATACCCCTAATCATTTTTGTTGCCCTTTTCTGAACCTTTTCCAACTCCAATATATCTTTTTTTGAGATGGGGCGACCACATCTCCACACAGTATTCAAGGTGTGGGCGTACCATGGATCTATATAGAGGCAACATGATATTTTCTGTCTTATTATCTATCCCTTTCTTAATGATTCCCAATATTCTGTTCACTTTTTTGACTGCCGCTGCCCATTGAGTGGATGATTTCAGAGAACTATCCACAGTGAATCCAAGATCTCTTTCTTGAGTGGTAACAACTAAGTTAGACCCCATCATTTTATATATATAATTGGGATTATGTTTTCCAATGTGCATTACTTTGCATTTATCAACACTGAATTTCATCTGTCATTTTGTTGCCCAGTGACCCAGTTTTGTGGGATCCTTTTGTAGTTCTTCGCAGTCTGCCTGGGACTTAACTATCCTGAGTAGTTTTGTATCATCTGCAAATTTTGCCACCTCACTGTTTACCCCTTTTTCCAGATCGTTTATGAATATGTTGAATAGGAGTGGGCCCAATACAGATCCCTGGGGGACACCACTATTTACCTCTCTCCTGACTCTAAGCGTGAGTCTACTGCCTGGCGCCTCATTTGGTAGCCTGGTGCACCCACTTGGCACACCTGTGAATGAGGCACAAGGTGCAGAGCCAGGGAGGAGCAGCCCACAGACTATGCCCTTCTGGTGTCTCCCCTGAGAGCAGCTTTTATAACTGCTGCTACCTTTGGAAACTGCTGAGGAGAATTGCTGTCAGGTCTGTTCTGGCTGATGGCAGGAGAAGACCCAAAGTGAAATCCCTGACCTGTCCTGTCCTGGCCATGGGAGTGTAGGACATTCTGGATGATTCACATTACCCGTTCCTGATTAGCTCTCTTCCCCAGCCCCTGGGACCGCTGCCTTTTGATAGCAACGATTACCCTAGTGGCTAAGTCAATTCGCTATCCAGCATCTCTCCTCCAGGGAGCCAGGAACCGCGAGTTAGGAGTGACAGGAGCTGCTCCCATTTAGATAGCCTCCTGACACTAACATGTCTGAGGATGCCGTGGCTTTTCCCCACAGGTGTCTGAAATTCTCCATATAACCCAGACATCTTCAATGCAGATATTACAAACACTGACTTTAAAAGCTTAGGTACAGCCCCATCCATCACCTGTAAATATGAATGTGGGCAGGTTGGTCTGTCACTGGTGGGAAAGCAGACCAGTGTGCCGTGATTTATTTTCACAACTGGAAGGAAATGACAAGTATGTGGTGTGTGCTGGCATGTTATAGCCTGGGAGGTTTCCCAACACTCCAATGCTTGGGCAAGTGATGGGTGCTATCGTCACGGGGCTAGCACTGACCCTGGAAAATACAGGTGTCCCTGTGACCAGGCTGGCAGTGATGGGGCTCACTCCGGATTCTAGCCCCAGCCCCAGGATGCCGCCATGCTTCCCCCTCAGAAAAAAGTCTCCCCAAGTTTGATTTCCTGGCACCTGGCTCGAGCGGATCCCAGGGATGGTGTCCACCTGTCTGGCCAGGTCCTGGCAAGTGGAAAAGCCACACTCTGAGCTCCCTTCCCAGTATAAACCTGGATGATGTCACTAGCAGAGGTTGAAAGGCTCTGGGTCCTTTTCACCAGGTCTTTGTTAGGACTCTCGGGTCCTGGTATCACAGCAGTGCCTGGTGGCTCCAGCTGAAATCGGGTCCCTCCGTTCTGGGATGAAAAGAAGGGATGTGACTTGCCCAGGGCCAGCCCTCCAACTCCCTGTATCACGTACTAGCCATGAGGCCTCCCTGCCTCCCCTGCTACTGGGAGGAACCTGCATGCGGAAAGTGGGGCGGTTTGTGACTATGCGGAATGATTGTTTCATGCTGGGAGATGCTCAGCAGCCACTGAAGAGGGCTGGAGCAGAGATGACCAGGTGCCTGGTGTAAGGGTGCCACAGGCGTCTGGCAGTCCTACTTAGTGGCTGGCACATGGACGGGGAGGGCAGAGAATAACAGCTCTGACTGGCCTTCCTGATTCAGCTCGCTCTGTGAGATCACCCGGCTGCCTCTCCCCTTTGGGCTCTGCCTGCAGAAAGGGGATCGAGAGCAAAGCAACACATCTGGGTGTTTGGAAAACTACCTTGGATAAGCATAAAACCTCCCCAGCTCCCAGCTTTCCTGCGTAACTGAGCCAGGCGCAGCGGTGATGGGGGCAGGAGCCCTGCTCTGTTCCATGCCTCTCTGTCACTGAGCCGTTCCTTCCGACGCTTGCACAAGGCAGATACCATCAGCACCGCCCAAAGCTGCTGCCAGTTTGAGTCCTGAGCACAGGGAGTAAACCTACGCTTGGCTTCTGCACGCAGGGTACCTGCTGCTGTACTTTAGCAAACTGCCTGGCTAGAATGACATGAATTTTAAGCCTCTCTCCTGTGAATGTACCATATGCACAGACCCCTGTTCCAGGGAGAAAGCACTCAGCACATCCAGCCAAGAGAAATGTGGGAGAGTTGGAGGAGTTTTCTGAGGCTTTTATTCTTCAGGACAACACATGTAGGGAATGGGTAAGTTGTTTAATCAGTGTAATGGCAGAGGGGGTGAGAGGACCAGGGGGAGACAGCTTGAGGGATGGAAAGACAGACCAGAATGTTTTTATAATGAAGAATGAACCTGCGCTAAATTGTTTTAGATTAATCTGGAGCTAACTGAGCTCATTAAATGGAAATGATTTCATCCAGGACCATGAGAGAGTGCCTGAGGAGAGCTCTTCAGAGAGCAGAGACATATTAACCCCCCGCGTGGCTAGCACAGTTCAGACTCAAACCCACACAAGTGAGAGATTCAAGGTTCAGACTGACCCTCTTGCTCCTCCTGCTCAGTTCTCCACCCCTAGAAGGGAGGCAGGCACATTCAGCCGGTGAGACTGCTGCTCTCCGGAGATTCCTGCAATCTAGGTAATTGCATCCTGCCTATCTATTCACCTGGACATGGGATTCTTCTTCACTGCCAATCCCGAACTGGGGGCCAGTGCTGCTTTGCATGGTTAACAGCTGCTGTGCTCCACTGCAGAAGTGGCCGTGTTTCAGCACTGGATGAAGGCATTCCTATCCAGACAAAGCCAAATTCTGCTGCTCTTGGTTAAGCAACTCACCCATTTGCCCGGTAGTTTGTAAAGCATTTGGGGATCTTTTGGGCTGACGGGCCCCATAGGGATACGGGATATTTTGGCAACATCCTGTGTAACAAGGTGAGCTAAGGCTGCAGAGACCAAAAGGCCTGGGGATTTGAGCCCCATTTCTAACCCTTCTCTCATTTCTTGATTTAGCTCTCACCCTAAAAAGTTCCTTTCAAAACAAGAGAGTTTTCCCAAGACTACTAAAGAAAGAGAGCTCCTGGGAAATGTCGGAAGCCTTTGAGTGGGGGTAGGAGACTAATGCAGAAACCCAAACTGTCAGGCCAGGCCTCGCAGTGTTCACTGCCCCAGTGGCCACTAGCCATGGGACTGTTCATGTTAAGCACAGCTAAGCCCAGCTCAGTTCCAGGTGAGCCCCCCCTTGGTCACCTGCAGGGCTGGGTGGGTCCCTTGGGGTGGACTGGCAGCACCGATGGCCTCGCAATGACTGGAAGACGCAGCCATTGAATTTTCCTGCCCAAGGTTTGTCCACAAATGGTGAACACAGCACACAAGACAGACTTCTGCTATGAACTGTGCCCTCCGGCTCAGGGAGCCCATGTGGAACTCGACCGCAGCTCTGCTGCAGACCTTGGAACCCGATCTGCTCCAGTGGTTATGTGTAATCCCAGGCAGCCCCTGTACTGGGTGGGTTTGTCTGTGCCAGAGAAGGGCCCCTGAGGTGCCACCCAATGCCCTCTAAAAGGACCAAGCCAGCATCACTTCCCCTCTGTCTCTGCCCCCAAGGCCCAGCTCCTGGCTTTTGCACAAACACCCACCAAGTTATCACCTTTCATTCCCTCCGTGCCCCTTTGCAAACTGAATTAAACCCAGAGCTCACATGCTGCAACTCGCCTTGCCAAGTCCCCGCCTGGGTGAAACTGAAGGGCTAAGATACAGAACATTCAAATGAAGGTTTCCTCTTATGGAACTCCTGAGACCACCCCTGTCAGGGCA
The DNA here is from genome assembly GCF_009764565.3 of Dermochelys coriacea. Taxonomy (NCBI): domain Eukaryota; kingdom Metazoa; phylum Chordata; order Testudines; family Dermochelyidae; genus Dermochelys; species Dermochelys coriacea. Next base: position 1,271,123 of record NC_050077.1, on the reverse strand, counting down.
ACTGCCTGGAAATCTCCCCATTTCCTGGTTGGTCAGCACAACGCCACCAGCTCATCGGCAGGGAGTGATGTGTTACCTGGTCGTACCATCCTGCTCTGCCGGCCCCACTGCAGAGTCAGGGATCAATGACAGTGTCCCCTTGGGCACTCCAGTCTATCTTGCCACCAAGGCAAGCTTAACTCTGTGATAAATGGTTGCTTTACTGCAAAAATCACAAAATATTCAGGTTGCTTCCAGTCCTGGAGACTGGTCATTTACCCCAGGTCAGAGCTCAGATCTCACACCAAAGATGCATCCGATGAAGTGAACTGTAGCTCACGAAAGCTTATGCTCAAATAAATTTGTTAGTCTCTAAGGTGCCACAAGTACTCCTTTTATTTTTGTGGACACCAAAGATAGTGCTTGTAGCTAATCCCATAGTAAACAAACTAAGGATTTATTAACTAGGAAAGGAAATGAGAGCATTATTACAAGGTCAAAGCAAGCAAACTTAGATACACAAATGAGTTTCAAAAAGAAAAGGAGTACTTGTGGCACCTTAGAGACTAACAAATTTATTAGAGCATAAGCTTTCGTGAGCTACAGCTCACTTCATCGGATGCATTTGGTGGAAAAAACAGAGGAGAGATTTATATACACACACACAGAGAACATGAAACAATGGGTTTATCATACACACTGTAAGGAGAGTGATCACTTAAGATAAGCCATCACCAACAGCAGGGGGGGGAAGGAGGAAAACCTTTCATGGTGACAAGCAGGTAGGCTAATTCCAGCAGTTAACAAGAATATCAGAGGAACAGTGGGGGGTGGGGTGGGAGGGAGAAATACCATGGGGAAATAGTTTTACTTTGTGTAATGACTCATCCATTCCCAGTCTCTATTCAAGCCTAAGTTAATTGTATCCAGTTTGCAAATTAATTCCAATTAGTTTTAAAAGGTGACAGACTTGTCGTAATCTCTCAGCTCTGAATGTCTTTTAGGGCTAACCCAACTTGACCGTGGGGATCTCGGCTTCTGTTTCCTAGCTCCAGCCCCTGTTTCCTAGCTCCAGCCCCTTTGTCCAAACAGCAAAGAGAGAGGGAAAATGTTCTTGTTCACTCTCTTTATTTCCTTCTTCCAAAATTCAGGCTGATAGGATGAGCCCTTTTGCACAGAGCCTCTTCATGGGTGTGCAGGGGCAATTAGCAAAGTCTTTGTATTGTGATGCCCCACAATGGCCCATTTCGTTTTGTTAGCCCTTCCTGGTGGGCAAGAGGGGATTCCTTTCACAGGGATTTAGCATTTGGCCCTTGGTAAAGTTTTCTCTTGTTTGGTGAGTCCCATAGTTCAGAACAAACACTTTATGGCTCTAGTGCAAACACTTAAGTACCTTGTAGCATGGGATACAGACCACAGAAGTAGGGTTAATACATGTTGCTACTAACAAGCATTTCATAAAGTCTACACACATTGTTCTAAGTCCAATACCTTCCTGAGCCAGTCTAACACATGGGTGAAACAGACTGGGTTCCAGCAATGAATTTGTCAGTGCTCAGCTGAGGCCTAAAACCTTGGCAGGAATGGGCACCTGGTGTGCCAGGGCCAGTGTCACAAATGGCTCTGAGTCCGAGACAAACCATACAGGAATCCTGGACAATGCAGCTGTCAAACCCACAGGAATGGGAGGAGTTTCCTTCTTTAGGGAATGATGAGCATTCAGAGAAACTCCTCAGGAACACTGGAGCATCCACTCCTGGAGGATCAATTTCCACTCTGATCACCACAGTAATACTCTGTGTGAGGCAATATGATTTTCTTCTATGTAAACAGTGATAACTTCAGAATTACCCAGGAAAGACAGAGACCTCAAGAGATCTTTAAATTACTGGCTATACCATTAATCAAACGCCAATGCAAGACAAGCAAAGACTCTAGCTACTGAGCTGGAAAATGCTTAAATTCATTTATTGGGACAGCAGGGGAAGCCAGATCCTGCAGCAGACATTGGAGCAATGCCAAGGGCTGCGTAGTCCAGGAGTCGGGAGGCCACCATGCTGACATGGTGCTTTTACAATATTTACTGACTGTCTAGGGCTTCAGTCTGTTTCATCGCACAACCCTGGGGCCAATTTCAGCCCAGATGGGAGCTCTCCATGCCATGGGGCTGCACCCGCTGACCCCTGGGCTGCATTTCACCCCTTGGCCTGAGAGTCAACGTTGGGCAGCCATCCCAGGTGCTAATTCCAGAGACATCCAGGGAGTTGCATGTGCTTGGGGTTTAGCAGCATCTGCCTGGCCTGGCCTCAGCACCAGCAAGTGCACTGCCACACGGTGTCTCATCCTGCTGCACTTACAATGGAACTGAACTAAAAGAGAGAGATGTGGCTAGGAGGCTCCTTCCACCCTCTCGGGTTGTCATGCCAACCAGAAGGACAGAGACACTGACTGTCTTCACCATCTTGACATCAGCTCTGAGCTGCTGGTGTCACGGGTGCGGAGAACAATGAAGAGACCTCAGGGGCCGGGGGGAGTAGAGGCTGCACACTCCACTCAGTCATTCTCCACCCCAGAATGTATTTGCATTTCCCAGTCAGTTCCTGGGCCTCTCCTGACCTGGAAATAGGACATCCAGGTAGGTGCCCAAGGGAATAAATCGCCCTTGCAGAGTCTTTAGAAGGAACAGGGGGTTGGGAAGCAGCAGGAAATCCCATTGGAGAATGAGCCCCGAAGGCCTGGTCTTACTGGGGCCTCCTCATTTTCATGGCAAGACTCGGTCACAAATGCGAGGCACTACCACAGTGTGGGTAGATCTCCGCCCCTCTGACTGAGGCTCCTCCCTCCCAGTCTCATCAGTAGACTCTCTAGGGAGCTATGGTGCAATGTATGTGACCAACCCGCTATTTCTAGCTGCCCTGGGTTTTACCGTCCCCAGACTAGCAGGGGCTGGAGAAGATTCGGAGGTTGAGTCTCATTGGGCCCCTCCACCCAGCTCCTGGTCACATACCCCATTTGACACACCCACCTGTCCTGGTGAATGTCTGGGATTGATGCAAAGTGCCGGCAGCGCCTGCTGGTTTGTGTTCCCAGCAGTAGGCAGTGTGCCAGGAGGGCACTTGCATGTAAATATTCCCATGTCTGGCCATCTCTAGAGACCCCAAGCTTTTCACGAGCCTGGTGTTTGGCTCACAGATTGTGTTTGTATCATGTAAGCTGCCAGAAATGACCCTGCAGAGCCAGTGTTCTTGGGTCAGGCACTGGGCAGTGAGCAAGGGACACTCCATTGTCAGAAATGCACGTGTCTTGGGAATGTAGGCTACAGCACTTTCCTTGGCAGGTGTCCTTCTCAACAGCTGCACACACACAGTCCCAAGGCCCTCTCTCACAGCCTGCTGCCCTTTCAGATCAGTTCTACTTCTTCCCTGCCTCTGTGTAGCTACCCGTCTGTCCATCTACCCTCCAGCTAGCTGTGGCATTTCTAGACTGCCGAGTGAGGCACCAGTTCGGCACTTCATTCTAAAGCACCAGTGGGGACAGACTTGTAAAAATGTATCAGTTCCTCATAGGAACATAAGAATGGCCACACTGCATCAGACCAAGGGTCCAGCTAGCCCAGTGTCCAGGGGCTTCAGACGAAGTGAACAGAACATGGCAGTTATCAAGTGATCCATCCCCTGTTGTCCAGTCTCAGCGCTGGCAGTCAGAGGCTTAGGGACGCTCAGAACATGGGGTTGCATCTCAGACAGTCTTAAGAACATGAGAGCGGCCAGACTGGGTCAGACCAAAGGTCCATTCAGCCCAGTATCCTGTCTGCCGACAGTGGCCAGTGCCAGGTGCCCCAGAGGGAATGAACAGAACAGGGCAGTTATCGAATGATCCATCCACTGCTGTCCAGTCCCAGCTCCTGGCAAACAGAGGCTCGGGACACTCAGATATACTCTGATGCTCAGGTGTTGAAACACCTTGTTTTACTGCCAACTCGTCCACCCCTCCATCTCCTCCCCACGTTTGTGTGTTCGGCCAGCCTGGTGTGTCCTGTTCTAACCTAGACTGTAAACTCTTTGGGACTGGGATTTTTAAATAAGTGTTTTGACAGTGCCCAGCACAATGAGAACCTGTCCCTTTCTGTGGCCCTGAAGTATGGGTGTAACATACTTAGTAGCTAATAGTAATGATCACAGTGTGTCACTGAGCACTGCGTACTTAGCCAGATGTTCTAAATTTCAATCTGGGCTTCTATGTCCACATACAGAAACACAGAACAGGAGAATCCGATGGGTAGCCATTCTGGGTCTGCCTATACTGCACTTGGGAGTATTTGCTGTTGGATTTGGGATCCTCACAAATCGATATCCCAGACCTGCCACCTCGTATAAATTACGCTTTGCTAATTTTCACGGATCCCCGGGGCCCTGTCATGCACTGGCAGTTTTAGTCCAAGAGCTGTAGAGCAATATGCTTATGAGTAATAGCATCTTATTGGAGTGTAAAGACCTTCCTATTTCACTGATTTATCCTGCATTTAAACTATTTCAAAATTCACTCACTTGAAGTAGTACTGGAAGCAAAATACTCCCTGTAAATAGCTTGGCTTCTTCTAAACTGATATCTCTGAATGGGAAGATGGAATAACTTGCGCTATCTATTTTCTCTTGGAGGCAGCTCCGCTGTTCTATTTTGACTGGTTTTCATGAAGAGGGCCAGAGATGATTCTTTTTCCTCTAAAAAAAGGCTTATGGGCTGGCAAGGACTATCTGACCTTTTCAGCTGAGGCCTTAGGAACTCACTGAAGATTAATTTGAAGTTTGCGCAAGTAGCTCATTAGGAGATCACTTCATTTTCAATTCACTGCATGGTGGATTTTTGAATCACAAAATGCCAGATATCAAAACCCAATTCCTTTTCATTTGCATTATGCTTTTTCCTCCCTAAATATTTTAGATACTCTTTATGAGCTGTCACTTATCACATCACAGAAGAAAAGCAGAACCGAGCCAGGGCTGGTTACATTGTTCAGCTATGACAGGAAGCTGAAAAGCTACAAACGTGGAAGTAGAGAAGGAGGCAGATCATGTGCAATGCACAATGCAGAGAACAGATACCAGCACAGCTAGTGCATCTACATCACTGGAGATGTGGAGAGCAAAATGGAAAATTTTTATTGAAAATGATTTTTGAAGAAAAACATTTTCAACTAATTTCACCCCTATTTCCCCACCATTTTTTGAACAGCTCTAGTCATGAGACGAGCACCCTTTTGCCTCTAGGTCCCTGGTGTCAGGTCAGTAGAGACCAGACGTTATTACTGTAGCTTTGACAGGCTCTAGGAATTGGATTTGCACCAGTTGCGATTAAAGCAGTGGTAGAACTAGACCAGACTGGCTACCTACTTAGCAGCTGTAAGAGAGAGGCCAAGGCCTGGATACATCAGAGATTGGAATTCCCGGCTGCTGGTTCATCGGTGGGGGCATTCAGTGTCTTTGATAAAGGCTTGCCTGTTCTGTTCCTATTCAGGGACATCCCGAGGGCTTCAGTCTCCAGACCTTTCACCAGAACTAATGAACTTTGTGGGGACAGAGCAGCAGGATGGGTTGTGGTTAAGGCCCACAATCACGACTCAGCCGATATGGGCTCTATTCCTGACGCTGCCCTGACCCTCTGTGCAAACGTGGGCAAATCACTGCCTCTCTCCATGGGGACAGTAGTTAGGGGTGAGCGCTTCAGGGCAGGGGCTGGCTCTTACTGTGGCTGTGCAGCATCGGGGGCTCCGCTTTCCATTGGGCTTTACTGGAATGCAAGTAATAATCATTGAACATTAACAAAATACCAGGTTAACCGTATAAAGCACAAGCATCAGGCAAAACTTGGGAACTATTTCTAAGAAAAAGAAACAGAACGAATGTGTAATTTCTAGCAGAGGGAAGATGACTCTGTGGCCGTGCTAACTGTCATTACTATAACTAATGACCCAGTCCAGGGGCTGTATCTGCTAGGTTCTTGGGAACCGAGTTTCATTGTCCCAGTTACATCAGGATCATTTGCATCAGGCAAGCTAGGGTATGTCAGCATGTGTCAGGTATGTCAGGTATGTCAGCAGGGAGATTCCCTTTACTAGCCCAGGGACTGGGAAGAGTAAATGTGGTACCAAGATTCAGAAAACAGTGATCCTGGTATAATCATCTGATAAATCCAGCTTCGGTGCCTAGCTCAATAACGTAACACATTCTAAGAGGGAAAAATGCTCCCTAACTGTCCACAAGAGCAGAGCCATGAGCAATAGGGGACACAGGGGTTTGTAGGGAATAGATCTTGGCAGGAATGTTCTGGGCACCTCAACACCAGGCAGATGCTGATAAATTCGGGAGCTCAGAGAAGAGCTACAGAAATGATGAAGGGGTGGCGGGTCCGATGGATGAGCAGAGATTAAATGAGTCCAATTCACAGCGCTTGGCTACTTGGCACATGTGTGAAGAGGGGGCAGAGGGAGGGACCTCCAGGGGGTCCAGAGGGGTTCGCTAGGAGGATGGGCTGATACTATGGAAGGGAACATCTATCGGAAGGTCCCTCTTGACAATGAGCCATGTCAGGCTGTGGGAAGTCCTGAGGAAACGACGTTTCATCAGAATCATTCCAACCAGCTCCGCTGGGAATGACCAACAGAGCCAGAAGCAGCCAAGAGGTGAAACCAGACGAGGATGCCGGGGAGGCCCTGAGGTCTGGCCAGGACAAGCTGTTAGACACGCTGGCGACAGCAGTCCCAGCAGATTGGAGAGAGTGGGACCAGGGAGGTCTGGGATGGAGCTGGAGGAGAGGGACTCAAGTAGCCCTTGTAAGCTGCTTGCTTGGTGAGTTTGGTGGTGAAGGGAGGGGGCAGTGGCTGGAGAGACAGGTGGTTTCAGAGTCTCAGGGAGACCAGGCTGACATCTATGTTGTGAGCAGGAGCTAGAGGAAAGTGATGAGATATTGTCCCCGAGATGTGGGGTCCAGGGGAGGCAGGGTCATCATCTCATGATGTTCTTGGTAGCACCCATCTATCTCCAAGTGCCAGGCTGTGGGATTTATTGTGGTAACAGCAGCTGACTGACGGACCCTCTCTGCTGCCAATAGCAGGCTCTGGGTGATGTGGCTTCAGGCAGCTGGCAAGTTGGCCTGTGCTCCTGGAAGCCATTGTCTCTGAAATCACCTGGTGGCTTAATTAGCTTCTCTCTGACCTGTCTGCAGAAAAGGGTCCTCCACGTTCCTCAAAGGCTTCAGGTGCCAAGACGGGAAAACTGGTCTCAGTGATGGAGGACGGGAGAAGAGTGCTCACACACTGAGATGGTCTCTGTCAGGAAATGGCCACCTTTACTCCACTCATAATAATCCTCCTCAGCTGAGCAAAATCCAAGCCTGGCTAATATCACTGGTTCAGACGTCCATCACTCGAACAGACGCTGCTCTCCAAAGCAGCCTGGTGGAAGGAGTCACTGTCTGGGCAGGTTTGTGAGCTGGCTATGTGGCTTATGATCACACGCTGGTTTATGATCTATTTGGGTGACAGATGTCCATGGGAGAAAGGCGTTTTGCATTTGGAAAATGAAGTTATTTGGCATGGTTAATGGGGTGTGACTGCATGAGTGACAGATGTCTGTGTGCCAGACAGGGCTGGCTCCCCTCACTCTGTTCCAGGAGCAGTCGCTTTAGAAGAGATTCTTTCCTCAGAGAGGCGAACACTAAAATCTGCCCTTAACCGTTTACCTACCTGTTCGTCCTCAGCCATTCACACCCCACGGGCATCAGTGGGTTCTGGGGACACTTGAGCCCCAGTAGATTGTTCCAGTCAGAGCTGTCTGGTGCATCTGGCTGCACAGCAGGTGTGCGCTTCCAGGATCAGGCTGGAGCCCTCGGCAGGAAAGCACTCGACCTCAGCCTGCCACCGAGCACATGCATTTCACCATTTGGCCACCAGCACGTGGCCCAGCACTGTAGAGCGGGAAAGCAGCACTCACTTTCACCACCCCCTTAGTCAGCACCCACCCCAAGAGTTACTGCAGGACCCACAGCTAAAAACATGGCACAGGCCACCTGCACTGCCTCTGAAAGCCAGGGGACCTGCAGGGCTTCAGCACCCCCAAATCAGACCCCCATGCCTGGCTTTGGCCAGCATATGTGTTGTGTTGACCTATTCTGTAGAGGTTACTACGTTCTTATGGCTTTCAAAAGCTGTGAAAGGAGGCAGAGCTTCTTGGCTCATGGTTCTGACTTTTCTTTCTGGTGTCTAATAATTTCTAAGGTTTCTCCTGCATCTCTGGTGGCAAACTGGGCAAGTCCTTTTGCAATATTCAGTTCCCACCACCTGCAAGAATTGCAGAACGGCTGCTTCTCTTTCTCTTCGTGGGCTGCTAACAGTCAGGTGTCTGAGGCACAGCCTGAGATTGGCGAGACAGGCAGCGAGCGGAGACTATTGCTTATTATTCAAAAACACTTTCCTTTCCCCGCCTCCCCCGTGTGTTGGCTTCAGCCACCTGCTGCATCTTAACCTCGCCCGGCAGCCCTCTGGGCCAGGCCTGCCTTTGCTAGCTCCATGTCTGTGCAACACCAAGGACCACGGGGCCCTGCTCCAGGCCTAGGGGCTCCAGACATTCCTGTACTGCACGTAAGGAAGGGGAAGAGAGGGATCAGTTATTCTGATGGTTGGCTCTGACCACAACAAGGAAAAGGCTGCCAACTGCAGCTGCAAAGGTCTGCCCTGCCCAGGAGAGAGGCAGGAGAGGAGGCTTTCCTAGCGGAAGTGGGGCTCCACAGAGGTAACTCAAGTGGTCTTCGGCGAATCGGGAGGTGGTATCTGCATTGCAGATCTCAGAGCCCAGTGCGGAATGCGAGAGACACGGAGAATTCCTGCTTCATCAGCACATCCGTCAGTGGCGACCAGAGGGATGCACCCCGCTTGATATGGCACGGCAGAGGCTGGACTGGCCATTTCATCTCCATGCCACCTATCAGGTTGCTGTGGTGACAAGATCCCGGGATGAGCCCCTCAGAGAGAGGCCTGCGTGCCAAGCTACCTGAACTAGACTAGTGAGGTGGGCACCAAGACTGATTCAATGGCATCCTGCCATCAGCAGCCATCCTTGGCCCACAGGCCAGGGAGAGGGTGTGAGAGAACTCGCCGGGGAAGGGCCACGGTGCTGAGACAGTGCGGGGCAGGAGCTCAGCACACAGCTCAGTTAATTGACCCCAGGGAGCATTTCATTCGCTACATTGTCTCCCTGGAGGCAGAGCTGGGCACTGATGGGCAGCAGCTGACGATGGGCATTTTAATATGCACAGTCTGTGCTGGCACAAGCGTCAGAGTTCAGCCTTCCAACCCAGTGCTGGCAGCAAACCATGCAGAGGGGAATTTGTGCCTCCAATCCCCAGCACCTGCCAGCTGCCGAGACTCATCTACCCCTTTCCAATTCATAAGCCACCCCCTTTATTTAGGCAGCTGAGTGACACCCTCTCCACCGTGTTGGAGTGCACAGGGTCATTGGCCTCACCCACCCCCAGGCGAGATCCTGTCCCCGGGGAGGGAGCCTGCTGTGTTACTTGAATGAATGTTTCTCAGCATTTCTCCCCCCAGACCCAGCAGTCACACTAAGGAAGGAGTCACTCCAATCCCGCAGATGTGCTTGCTGCACTGAGCCGAGCAGACACCGCACGCGAATGCAATGCCCAGCCCCAGAGCTGGAGACGGAGCATCCAGCAGGTATGTTATTCCGGGAAGGCGCTTTCTGCTCCACCTGCTGCTGAACACACGAGGGTCACTCTAGCTGGGCAAGGCCAAGATAGGGCCCAGCGCTCAAAAGGGGCAGGGGCAGAGTATGAGCTGCTGGGACACAAGTCACAGCACAGTGAGCAGAAGGGGCAGGAACTCACAGTGGCCGGGCCGTAGCAGGGGCAGTGGGAGGTTAGGGGGCTAGACCAGAGTAATGGGGCTCAGATGGGGAAGAGGCCATGTGGGCAGGGTTCCCAGGGGCCAAGTCTCCACACAGGGCTCAAGTGGGGAAGAAGCTGTTGGGGCAGGGCCCTGTGTGGGGTTCAGAGGGGTGGGGAATGGGCTCTCCCAGCACTCCTGCAAAGCTGCAGCTTGGAATATGGAAACAGACATGGAATTGGAGTAGTTCAATCAGCAAAAGGAGCAGGGTCTTCACTCTTAGGCACCATCTACCCTGGGGAATTAACCCTTTCCTAAGTCAACAGGGTGAGCCCCCTGGCCCAGGGCTGAGAGTGCTGATGGGACAAAGCCATTTCCGGCACCATTCAGGAGGTAGGTGTGGGGATCGGGTGCGATCGTGGCCCACCTACACTAGCAGGGATATCATTCTCAGTCCGGGTTGGGGTGCCCAGTGCAAACGTGGCATTGGTACAGGTCAGAGCTCTTTCCGTTTACAGCCTGTCCTGAAGAAATAACCTACCCATGGTAAGTGACATTCACAGCACGGCGCACTGGGCCGTGCCCACTCCCTGGGCCCATAGGGAGCGGCTGGGACGGCAGGGAGATCGTGCCCTGCAAGGCCGTAGAATGGCACTTGGCCTACAGCGTGCAGGCTGACCGTGTAGCCCGCACCCCAGTGTGTGTATTTGTACATGATCGGAGGAAGCTGGCAGCCCATGTGGCATCCGAGGGCTGCTCCCTGGCCCTGGGGGAGGGCATGCTGCACACATGTCCCCAGGGCTGAGTGTAGAACTCAGGCCGTCCCTTCTCCCTGGAGGTGGCTCGCTGGCTAGAGGTGACTGAGTGAAAACATCTCGGCCTGGTAGGAGTACAAGGGGCGAGAGTGATATTCTTTCAGGTGGATTTAGTGTTGGTGGAGGTTGCCCAGCAGATAGGATGGGCTGAGCCAGGGCAGATCTCCCTGGGCAAGACATCTCCAGCCCATGGGTCATCCAAGCATTGACCTGTTCTCACAAGGGGCTAGACGCTGCCAGTCACTGGGACTGTGATTTCTGTTGTCTGGGCTCTTGTCCAGAGGGAGCTGGACTTGGAGCACAACCCCCAGATGGGGTAATTTATAATCCCACTCACCCTGAGCTATTTTCCTAAAGGTAACAGGCTGCCTAGCCCATTCCCAAGCTGTGTGCTGGGTAATCAGTGTCATGCAGCGTGATGTCATGCCAGCCCAGACTGACATCACCCTGATAAAGCAGCCTTATCGGTGATACAGCAGCTGCATGAACGGTTTGTCAGGAGCTTTGATCAGGAATGTTGCTATGTCTGAGCAACCATCCTACCCTTTAAGTTGGGAGGCAGCATGCTTCATTGTACAGGGCATGGGGCTGGGAGCCAGGAGACCTGGGCTTTGACTCCTCCACAGAGCCCCATGTGCCCTTGGTCAAGTCACTTAGCCTCTTTCTGTGCCTCAGTTCCCATGTGTACAATAGCCCTGCCTTGCCTCACAGGGGAGCGTGAGGGTGCTCAGATCCTGAGGTAATGTGGGCCAGAGATGTACCTAACAGCTTCCTGGCTCTGCAACTAACTCACGGTGTGCCGTTGGGCAAGGCTCATCTTCGCTCTGTGCCTCAGTTTCCCCCTAGGGATGATGACATTTAGCCCCCTTGAGAGCTAAGCATTGTTACTGTTGTATTAACACACACATTGGAGACACCCAGTTTGCTTCTGCGCTCAGTGTAATCTGCTGCCTGCTAGACCATTTCAACCTGCCCTGCAATCAGCCAGAGGCTTTTCTTCATTTGCAAACCCTGGCACTTGGCTTGCAAGCACTTGGTTAGATTATCTCCTGACAACGTGCAGATAATGCCACTCACCCACACACATCACTGTACGTTGGTAGGTGACAGATTGGAAAAGCTCCCACTGACACCCTTTCAGAAGGAGCAGATATGGCTGCACACGCATTTAACAGGGAGATGGAGGGCAGGAGGGGGCCGGTCACTCTGGCCTTGCCTGATGAGCATGGGTCTCTGAAATAAGAGCCAAGGGTCTCAGGGCTCATTGCTATACTGGGCAACCCGTGAACTAGATACATCACTATTGACTAGAGCCACTTACTAGGCTCCTTCTGTGCAGTGCCCCTGACACTTCAGAAAACAGAAACCTTCTCTGAGCCTGGAGAAGAATGCAGGCACATCACATTGCCAAGAGGAGCAGGAAAGCAGCTGCTTCTGCATTCCCGGTGCACGGTCTGGGGCCGGGGAAAGCAGAGCGGTTAGCAGGCCCAGAGAGGGTGGAAGGGACACTGAAGACCACCAAGAACCAGCGGAGGCTCAGAATAATCCTGCTGATCTGCTGCTAGGGAGGCAGGCACCGTGCAGGCAAGGCTGTGGGGCGATACGGTCCCTGCTCTCCACGGAGCTGGATTGAAGGGGGACGGTGACCCCTGAGGTGTCTACAGCAGCCCCAAAGAGGCGATCAGTGGACTGAGTATGCCATTTTACATTGCTTTCCTAGGAGGACGGAGCGGTGTAGTGGGTGTCTCCCTCAGCTCCATCCTCTCCCCACCCAAGCAAGCCAAGCCGCTGAGTGTCACATATGCGGAGATCCTGGTGTGCCAGAGTTTAGAGGAGCCCAAGGGAGGGAGGGAGGATGCAGCCGTGCTCAGCCCTGCTGCCCCGTGGAGCGAAGTGAGACTTGCTGCCGTAGCGCCTCCTGCTGGTTGTCTCGGGAATTAGCTCTTCCAGCCTAAGGAGCACCCCCTGAAGGCCGGTGTCTTGCCTGCTGGTGGCCACCGTGTCCCTCCCAGATCCCAGTGCCCCTCAGGGTTCTGCCCCGAGCAGTAACCCACAATCTGGGTCTCCCCACCCAGGGCAACCCCCAACCCTCTAAACCCACCTTGCCTCAGTGGCTACTGCCGTCGCCATCTAGCCCCCGCTCACTGGGGCAGACTGCAGTGCAACGGCCACTCATCATTGGCAAGGAGGTTGGACCAGCTGCCTCTGCCCATCACCGAGCTGCCCCTCTGCAACCTAGTGCCTTTTGGGCCCTTAACAAGGCCACAGCCTTGGGATGGGATGGGATGGGATGGGATGGTCTAGTCTAGTCTAGTCTAGTCTAGTCTAGTCTAGTCTAGTCTAGTCTAGTCTAGTCTAGTCTCTTGCTCCCAGGCAGCTAGCCCTTCTCCCTCCAGGGCTAGAATGAGACTCCAGCAGCTTCTGGCCCACAGCCCTCTTATAAGGGCCAGCTGAGCCCTGATTAAGATGGCCACAGCTGTGGTCAGCTACTCCCTCAGCTTCCCCCAGCTGTTCTCACTCCATTTCCCAGCCACAGCCCTCTTCAGGGCTGCTTTTAACCCCTGTTCTGCAGCACTGGGGCAGCTGCCCCACTACACCCTGGGATTCTGCTCTTTCCCTGCCCCTCCATTTGGAAGCAGAAGGCCCAGCAAACACACAGATTCTCCATGGTGAATTTAGACACCAAAGAAGCTTCAGTTCAGTAGGCAGCTCAGGTCAAGGTGGCCAGGGCAGACCCTTGGTCTCAGTGCAGGCAAGGATGGCAGCTCCATTTGACAATGGTCCAGGAAGTTGCTGATCCCAGTGAGCTAGACTGATCTCAGCCGTGGCTATGTCCCTTTCCCTAGCCCCAGGCATGTGGCCACTTCCCTGAATGGCTCTCCAAGATCCTAGCAGTGACTAACTCTTCCTGGGCTGCTAAACAACTCGCACTGCAGAGCCCTTGCCTCCCTCATTCTGCTCCAGACCTGAGCCATGCTGGTGCACAGACAAGGATGGGCCTGGGGGTGGGTCACAGCGCCTCCCCATGACCCTCCAAAAAGGGTACAGAGAGCTGGGGGCTCTGCAACTGCTGAGGAATAGAAATCAAGTTCCAAGCCTCAGCCGCTTTATGGTCCTTTCCTCCAGCAAACCATCTCAACACAAACCAAATCTACAGAGAAACACTGGGTGCACATAGTCCGTTTGTTTGTTTGGCTAGATAGCCAGACAGCAAACTGCTCCTTCCCCAATTCCCCCTTAACCCTACTTCCCCTTCCTTTTATACTCTGCCCTGATCAACCATGTGACCAGCCAGGACCTGTTAACCCTTTACAGGCTGTAGTACCTTTGCCTTGCTGCAGTTACCTTAGCTAGAAAAATCAGCCAATTCCACATTACATATTTAAAGTCATTTCACAGCACCTTCACCAGTTAGCTAGTCAAAAAGCATAAGAGGAAAAGAAAAGTAGGTCATTACTGAGGCCACAAACTCAGCAGAATTAAAAAAAAAAATATTGTTAGGGCAGGCCTCACCATGTGGCACTGCCACATATAGTTTTCCAAGTTATTTTTTCTCAGCATGTGAGCAAATGTTCAGTCTTGGGGAGACATGCTGCTAGTTTTCTTTATGTAAGGTTTAGTGCAGCTTTGGAAAGAGAGAGCTGTGTGAGCGGCAGGAAAGTTTCTGTCTTGGACTTTAATTAGAGTTAATTCTTGAGGCAGAGTTGGTGCGGGGCTGAAGTTGTTGAAGAAGGGATTTCCCTATGCATTGGTTGACCATCTCTGCTCCAGGACTGGGGACATATGTGTAAATGAAACTCATTACACTCAGCATATACCTAGCCACCATGTCACTGATTTCTCCTCCACTGGGAAGCAGTCCTGAATATCTGCTACCATTGAGCAGAGCGGTGAAACTGGTGACAGAACAGCACTGTACGGAGAAGGGGGCACAATATGGATAAAGAGAACAGCCATGATTACATTAGAGAGGCTGAAGTTGTATCAGCAATAGAAATCCGCCTGTTCCAGGGCTTGAGCCAATGACTAGCAGCTTGAGGTTTTCAAGAATCTTCCCTTGTGGACAAATTATTCCATAACTCATCCCCCTGGGTGTCGTACACCCTCCACCGGCAAAGGCTGCTATTGGAGACAGGACAGCAAGGTGAGTCAGGATCACCCAAGGAGCTGGTTGCCATGAAGTGCTCTTGTTTCACAGGTGAATGCATCTCACAGAATGGTGGGTTCTGGGGGCTGCTGGAGATGAGATGGAGAAATGATGGCACGTTCCTAGTGTTCTCATTGGCCTCTACCAACAAATAGCCCGAGGACTCAAACAAATCCCAGTGTCTTATGAGTGTTCTTGGCAGGGATGGCGGGGGGGAGGCAGTCACCTTGTCACTATGGAAACACAGGGCAAGGGGCCCTGTTCCTTACCCAGTCCGCAGCAGAAAGAGTACAGACAAATTCAACAGGCCCCTATTAGCCCATATCCGGCCACTGCAAATAGGAGCTTTGGGTGAAAGTGGGTGGCAAGAAAGGCCCTGCCCTCTCTCAGTGCAGTCACACAGGTTATACAGGGCTCCATGGAAAGGTGAAAGCTCATTTATCTTGATGTGTGAACTTAGTGCTGGTGAGAGATGCTGCCTGGACATCCTGGAGGCTGAAGTTGTCTCTGTACCCACAGAAGGAGTGCAGAGGCCATGCCAGCTTCTGGCTCGCGGCCCACTGGCCAGCAATGTGCCTGAACAAGAGAGTGAAGGGGCTACTTTAGGATCTAAGTTTCCTTTCCATTTCCGCTCATCATCCCGTAGCCTGTCTGCTGGGACTTCTACCAGCACAGAGATCTACTGATGGCAATGGCAGTGGAGTTTTAGGTGGCATGGATTCCTGAGACCGTAACTTATTTCACACAGACTGCTGACAAAAGTCCTCGTGATACACTCTGATCTTGAACTCAGAGCTGTTTCCCCCACATCAAAAACTCCTTGAGACTGCAGAATGCCATCACAGAACTTTTGCCAGGTTTTAAATGGTTCCTTCATTTGTAGTTTACTACCTAATCAGCCTGTATTTACAACCTCATTTTTTCATTCAAGTGGCTAGGACACAACATGGAATAATTCTTACCTCTTAGAGGTGTTTCATTGTTTCTGATTAAAAATAAATAATGAAACTGAAGTAGCAGAGGAAGGTTGGGTAGGGAGGTTTCTGGAAATATAGGTACGGGACTATATGATTATATCTACAATGTTGTAACAGTCAGGAGAAGAAGATCATATCCATACTTGCTTCTAAGTGCTAGTAGCAATGAGGTAATACAAGCTTCTGACACACCTAGATTCACAGATTTTAATCAGACCAGAAGGGACCATTGTGATTGTTTAGCCTGACCTCCTGTACAACACAGGCCAGAGAATCGGACCTAGCGATTCCTGCATCAAGCCCTATCGTGTGGCTGAGTTAGAGCAGATCATTTAGAAAGATATTCAATTCTGATTTTAAGACTTCAGGTGATGGAGAGCCAATCACTACCCTGGATAAGTTGTTCCAGTGATCACTAGCCCCCTCTGCCCCCTAACCCTAAAATGCGCACTTTATTTCTAGCCTGAATTTGTCTAACTTCAGGGTCCAGCCCTGGGATCCCATTAGGCCTTTGTCTGCAAGACTGAAGAGCCCCGTGCTGCCTGAGATCTTCTCCCCAGGTAGGCACTTGTAGACCATGATCAAGTAACATCTGACCCTTCTCTTGGGTAAACTAACTTATGTGGACAGTGACACAAACAATTCCTTTGTTTGGATAGGGGCCAAACTCTGCCTTCCCCTCATGAGTGGGATGCTGAGCCCGCTCAAGCGACAACAGCAGAATGGAGCCCAGTGTGCGGCCTGAGAGAAGAACATCGCCAGTGGGACGGAGGGAAGCTGCTGGTAGCGCAGCCATGGAACACGTCCGGATTTCCCGCTGTCTAGCTCTCCACTAGGAGCCGTCTCAGCGCCCATGAATGCCATTGACATGACTCTCGTGATGTCAGGGAGACTTGGTGCAGGCCCTAGTGCCTCGTACAACAAAGGGTCCCTGCAATAGGGCCTGCCACCAGCCGAGCGACCCCTCCTGGCCAGGGTGCCGCTGCTGTTCCCTTCGCCAGGGCTCCTGCAACGAAGGCGACAGGCACTTTCCGTCACCACCCTGCACGGCGACTGGGGTTTTATCACATTAACTCAATTCTCAAACAAACACAGAAACAACCTTCTAGCCAGGCTCGAGCTGGCACAGCACTCCTCCCTAAGGACCTGCTGCTTCTCAGGCCCCCCGGCAGGGACCTCCTTCCCTCCAGCTTCATCCACCATCCCTCATGGCAGGAGCCCCAGCCTTTCGCTTCCTGCTGCTACTTTTTACCCAGGGATCACCCTATTCAACCCTGGGGAGGCTCATCCTGAAATCAGAGTTGCCTTAGCCCCAGGTTCTGCAGCCCATGGGCAGTGCCCAAATGTCTACAGCCACCCATTGCCACAGGATGCCATGGAGGCCACAGGCCCAGCAGGAATCACAAAGGAGCCGACATTTATATGGAGCTGAGAGAATCCAGGTATATCACATAGGGTAGGAAATATTAGAAGTGACATAAACGTTCAAGCTTCAGGGAAACTACTAAATAATGGGGCTTGAAAGAAACCCCCCTCTATGGGAAGGAAATGCCGTAATTGTCCATCACGGGTTTTTTTGCACCTTCCTCTAAAACAGCCGGTTTGGCCCTTGCCAGAGAGAGGAGCCTGAGCTAGATGGCTCATGGGTCTGATCTGCCCAGGTGATTCCTGTGCATAGCCAACAGTACTTGCTGGACTCTGAACTGGACACTTCCCGAATACTTGGGAGTAACTTTCAGGGCTAATTAATGAGCCTGGAAATGTGCAGGTACACAATGTAAATGTAGGAGCCCTCAGTAGCAGAAACTGTGAAATAAAGTGTCACACTCCATCAGTTTCTATCATATCCACTCAGAGAGCACCACCGACAGTTGGATCACACTCACATCTGCTCAGGCATGTGTTTGACACCCATACAAGAAAAATACAAAACGTTGCTTCGTTTATGAGGAATAAAATACTCAGCTCTGAGCCTGGGTACCAGCTGTTTCAGGAAAACCCCTCATTGTACAGGGCTTTCCACTCTGGTTGTAAAATTTTCCTCTGGGCTAGAAGCTGGAGCCCAAGAGGAGATTCTATTTCCTTGATGTCGGATCCGCGTGCACATCCTATTCGGGGCGTGTGCAGCAAGCAGAACACATGGAGAGGTGCCCCTGGAATCTCAGACAGGGGTGTTTTGGTAAATGCTGTGCTGTAAACATGTGCTCTGTTTTACAATAAATAATTGAAGTTTTTCTGGCCCCTCCTGTTTATTTTGGAGCTTCAAAATCACTTCCATCTCCTGTAGGGTAAATCCTCATTTCACAGGTGAAAACGGCTGCCGCAGAGTAATTGCATTTGGCCAACACGGCCTTGGAGATTTTTCCCACGTGGAGTCAGTGCAGAGATGCAGAATCTGCTGGGTCAGTGGTTCAAGCACCGTGCTGGCAGATTCAGCCCATCTCTATGATACCCAGTGGTTTCTCCAAGTTTAAATCAAAGAAAAACGAGTGCAGAAGCAGGTACGAGATGCTCCGAGGATGTCCAAGCACCAATCTAAGAGGCGATATCTCCATATTAATGTTGGAGACCAACTCCAGAGATGGCCAGCGTGCATCCAGTTCAGTATGGAGGATAATGAAACAACACTGTGGGCCCTGCACACCCAGAAGTCGGGCAGCTCTGATACATTCAGACCATGCTCATAGCTCCCAAGTGGGGAGTAAGGGGAAAGGGCTGGGACCAGCAGGCTGAACACTCCCAAGGCCTGATCAATCAGTGCCATTTCTCTCTGGAAAGAGCAGTTGCACTATTGATTTGCTTACGCTCAGATTGCAGCAACTCCATGGGATGTAGGTTAAGGACAGTTAGAGTAGCTAAAGCCATTCCTAAACCAGAACAGCAGATTAAACCTGCTCTGCTCAGAATGTCTGGGAAAGGTGGAGCTGTACCTAGCCCTACAATTCACACTTCCATCTACAATGGCCTGACCTGCAGCCCTCCCGCTCTCCCCCCCCCCCCCCCCGGGAGTTTTCAGGACCTTTGGCTTTGGGTTTGAATCCTGATCTCACCTTGCTAGTCCTCACTTCTGAAACAGATGCCCCTCACCCCTGAAGAAATGCCCCCTGGAATTAACCTGCTCACAACAGAGATAGAAGGACAGTGCGGTCCCAGGGCTAGGAGTCACCCAGCACAACCTACGCTGGCTTCCCAAGCTCCATGTTGCGCTGCCCTCACAGGTGTGTCACCGGATCCTGAATGTGCTCAGTAGAGAATTTGCTCCAGTACTGAGGCACAAGGCTGTGAGTGAAGGAGACAAGGCTTTACTTCTGTCAGCTCAGGTTAGCCCCGGAACATTAACATAACTGTAACGCAGTTGAAAAGGAATCCACTAGTTACAGGAAATGATTTACAGGACACAAGACTGCCTTTCAGAGGCCTCAAGTGTACCATAAAAAATATATTGTAAAGGAGTAATCTTTATCTGAACTGAAGCTGCACAGAGAGAACACATGTCCAGCTGAGAGCAGCATTGAGCTTTTGTTCACTCTGGGAAAAGTCAGTGCTCTTCATCTTATTTGATTAATTTTTTTCTTGGCACTGGACATCTAGTTAATATTTGTGCTCAACAAAGGTGTTTTTTTCCTCCAAATGTTGCTCTTGTCCTGGGCTCAGACAAAGGCAGAGATGCCAATAGTATCTCCCCAGACAAACTGCCCTGCTGGCTTTGTGTGTTAACTGCAAGATGTGGAGAAGTCAGACTCCATTCCCCACTGTCCTGCCCCTCGCTGCCAAGACGGGCCTATCTCCTGAGCAGAAGGTGCCAGGAGCATTAAGCCCACCTGCCCCCACACCCCTCCGCCAGGCTGATGCCAAAGCCCGTTTGCAAGAGCCTGCGTGGTAGGGTGTGGAGCAGCTCTGTACCCCCAGGAGACTGAGGAGGAAGGGACGGCTGTCTTCAGCTGTATTTTCTTCTCTCCCTTGGTGAAGCTGAGGTTCCCTGGGGTTCACAGTATTCAGCACTGAAAACATGGGCACTGTGGTTGCACCTAGCTCAGAAATGTGTGTACCTCAATGAGCACCCCCAAAATAGGTGTGGAATCTCCAGTGCTTACACACGAGCCAGGCGTAGCATGCAGCTGTAACTAAGCATGCAGGGGAATTTCTGTCCCTAACTTGGGTGAGTGCACTTAGGCACATGCGCCTTCAAAATCGGGGCCCTAATGTTCACTTTCAGATCCCCATTGAGTCAAGTCAGCAATGTAGAGAAGAAGGAGAGTCCAGAGGTTAGGGCACTAGGGTTCAGTTCCCTGCTCCATCACATATCGCTAGTCTCTCTGGGTCTGTCTACACAGTAACTAGACACCCACAGCTGGCCCGTGCCAGCCGCCTGGGGCTCGCGGGGCTCGGCCTATGGGGCTGTTTCATTGCTGTGTAGACTTCTGGGCTCAGGCTGGAGCTCGGGCACCAGGACCCTGCGGCACGGGAGGACCCATCTGTACACCCAGGGAATAGCCCAGCCCTGCCCTGCCTCCAGGGGGGCTGGAGGGATAAATACGCCACGGATTGCGAGGTGCTCAGCTCCTACAGGATAAGTACCTAAAAGATACCAACAGACTCCAGGGCAAGGTGGGGAGTGTAACAAACCCACGTCCACACACCCCAGGAGCTGCTCAGCTAAGCACACCTCTGCGGCGGGGCAGAGAACTGCAGCCCTCCCCTCGCCCCGAATGACAGGTCAGGGAGGTTACTGGATGGTCTCTCCGAGGAGCCCAGGTTCCTCTTGTCGACATCCCGAAGGACAACAGGACCGGGGTAATTTTATGCCTCTGATGGAGTCACCCCTTTCTGGAGATCACTAAATCACCCTTGCAGGGACCGAGGCCAGGGCCCCATATCGGTATTTCTGAAGGATAAACACGGATGGCCACTGCCTCCCCTTGCGTCCCATGGGGGAGCCAGGCCTGCCCTCAGGGGAGATGGTGCCTCCTTAGTCATGATGAGGGGAGCTCCTGGGTTGGGGGGGGGCTCTACCCCAGGGAGAACAGACTCTCCTGCCCATAGAAATGTAGGGCTGGAGGGGTCATCTAGTCAAGCCCCCATCTTCCGGCTTTTCCCCGCAGACGGAATCCCCCACCTCTGGGGGCAGGGCCCAGCCTTCTCTCATGAAAGAGGAGGCTCCTCTCCCCTATGACTTGGGGTCACAGTGGCCCCTGCTTGGAGCCCCCAAAGACAGAAGATGGGGGCTGACAGCCACTCACCCCGGGGAACCTGCAAAGGAGAGGGGGGAAGGCCCTGTCCTCACAAGGTGGAGGAGGAATAGTCTTGGGGAAGCTGTGGAGTAGTGGGGAGGGGGGCAGCAGTGGGGGCAGGGAGAAGCAGAGGGCGGGGTGACGGGGGCGGCAGTGGGGGCAGGGAGAAGCAGAGGGCGGGGTGATGGGGGGCAGTGGGGGCAGGGAGAAGCAGAGGGCGGGGTGACGGGGGCGGCAGTGGGGGCAGGGAGAAGCAGAGGGCGGGGTGATGGGGGGCAGTGGGGGAAGGGAGAAGCAGAGGGCGGGGTGACGGGGGCGGCAGTGGGGGCAGGGAGAAGCAGAGGGCGGGGTGACGGGGGCAGGGAGAAGCAGAGGGCGGGGTGAGGGGGGGGCAGTGGGGGCAGGGAGAAGCAGAGGGCGGGGTGACGGGGGCAGGGGGGCAGGGAGAAGCAGAGGGCGGGGTGACGGGGGCGGCAGTGGGGGCAGGGAGAAGCAGAGGGCGGGGTGACGGGGGCGGCAGTGGGGGCAGGGAGAAGCAGAGGGCGGGGTGTCGGGGGGGGGGGCAGGGAGAAGCAGAGGGGGGGGTGACGGGGGCGGCAGTGGGGGCAGGGAGAAGCAGAGGGCGGGGGTGACGGGGGGCAGGGGGGCAGGGAGAAGCAGAGGGCGGGGTGAGGGGGGGCAGTGGGGGCAGGGAGAAGCAGAGGGCGGGGTGAGGGGGGGCAGTGGGGGCAGGGAGAAGCAGAGGGCGGGGTGAGGGGGGGCAGTGGGGGCAGGGAGAAGCAGAGGGCGGGGTGAGGGGGGGCAGTGGGGGCAGGGAGAAGCAGAGGGCGGGGTGAGGGGGCAGTGGGGGCAGGGAGAAGCAGAGGGCGGGGTGACGGGGGGCGGGGGGCAGGGAGAAGCAGAGGGCGGGGTGACGGGGGGGCAGTGGGGGCAGGGAGAAGCAGAGGGCGGGGTGAGGGGGGGCAGTGGGGGCAGGGAGAAGCAGAGGGGGGGGTGACGGGGGGCAGTGGGGGCAGGGAGAAGCAGAGGGCGGGGTGAGGGGGGGCAGTGGGGGCAGGGAGAAGCAGAGGGCGGGGTGACGGGGGCAGGGAGAAGCAGAGGGCGGGGTGAGGGGGGGCAGTGGGGGCAGGGAGAAGCAGAGGGCGGGGTGACGGGGGCGGGGGGCAGGGAGAAGCAGAGGGCGGGGTGACGGGGGGGCAGTGGGGGCAGGGAGAAGCAGAGGGCGGGGTGAGGGGGGGCAGTGGGGGCAGGGAGAAGCAGAGGGCGGGGTGAGGGGGGGCAGTGGGGGCAGGGAGAAGCAGAGGGCGGGGTGAGGGGGGGCAGTGGGTGGCAGGGAGAAGCAGAGGGCGGGGTGATGGGGGGCAGTGGGGGCAGGGAGAAGCAGAGGGCGGGGTGACGGGGGCGGCAGTGGGGGCAGGGAGAAGCAGAGGGCGGGGTGACGGGGGCAGGGAGAAGCAGAGGGCGGGGTGACGGGGGGCGGCAGTGGGGGCAGGGAGAAGCAGAGGGCGGGGTGACGGGGGCAGTGGGGGCAGGGAGAAGCAGAGGGCGGGGTGACGGGGGCGGCAGTGGGGGCAGGGAGAAGCAGAGGGCGGGGTGACAGGGGGCAGTGGGGGCAGGGAGAAGCAGAGGGCGGGGTGACGGGGGCGGCAGTGGGGGCAGGGAGAAGCAGAGGGCGGGGTGACGGGGGGCAGTGGGGGCAGGGAGAAGCAGAGGGCGGGGTGACGGGGGCGGCAGTGGGGGCAGGGAGAAGCAGAGGGCGGGGTGACGGGGGCAGTGGGGGCAGGGAGAAGCAGAGGGCGGGGTGACGGGGGCGGCAGTGGGGGCAGGGAGAAGCAGAGGGCGGGGTGACGGGGGCAGTGGGGGCAGGGAGAAGCAGAGGGCGGGGTGAGGGGGGGCAGTGGGGGCAGGGAGAAGCAGAGGGCGGGGTGACGGGGGGCAGTGGGGGCAGGGAGAAGCAGAGGGCGGGGTGAGGGGGGGCAGTGGGGGCAGGGAGAAGCAGAGGGCGGGGTGACGGGGGCAGGGAGAAGCAGAGGGCGGGGTGAGGGGGGGCAGTGGGGGCAGGGAGAAGCAGAGGGCGGGGTGACGGGGGCGGGGGGCAGGGAGAAGCAGAGGGCGGGGTGACGGGGGGGCAGTGGGGGCAGGGAGAAGCAGAGGGCGGGGTGAGGGGGGGCAGTGGGGGCAGGGAGAAGCAGAGGGCGGGGTGAGGGGGGGCAGTGGGGGCAGGGAGAAGCAGAGGGCGGGGTGAGGGGGGGCAGTGGGGGCAGGGAGAAGCAGAGGGCGGGGTGATGGGGGGCAGTGGGGGCAGGGAGAAGCAGAGGGCGGGGTGACGGGGGCGGCAGTGGGGGCAGGGAGAAGCAGAGGGCGGGGTGACGGGGGCAGGGAGAAGCAGAGGGCGGGGTGACGGGGGCGGGGGGCAGGGAGAAGCAGAGGGCGGGGTGACGGGGGCGGCAGTGGGGGCAGGGAGAAGCAGAGGGCGGGGTGACAGGGGGCAGTGGGGGCAGGGAGAAGCAGAGGGCGGGGTGACGGGGGCGGCAGTGGGGGCAGGGAGAAGCAGAGGGCGGGGTGACGGGGGCGGCAGTGGGGGCAGGGAGAAGCAGAGGGCGGGGTGACGGGGGGCAGTGGGGGCAGGGAGAAGCAGAGGGCGGGGTGACGGGGGCGGCAGTGGGGGCAGGGAGAAGCAGAGGGCGGGGTGAGGGGGGGGCAGTGGGGGCAGGGAGAAGCAGAGGGCGGGGTGATGGGGGGCAGTGGGGGCAGGGAGAAGCAGAGGGCGGGGTGAGGGGGGGCAGTGGGGGCAGGGAGAAGCAGAGGGCGGGGTGAGGGGGGCAGGGAGAAGCAGAGGGCGGGGTGACAGGGGGCAGTGGGGGCAGGGAGAAGCAGAGGGCGGGGTGACGGGGGCGGCAGTGGGGGCAGGGAGAAGCAGAGGGCGGGGTGACGGGGGCAGTGGGGGCAGGGAGAAGCAGAGGGCGGGGTGACGGGGGCGGCAGTGGGGGCAGGGAGAAGCAGAGGGCGGGGTGACGGGGGGCAGTGGGGGCAGGGAGAAGCAGAGGGCGGGGTGAGGGGGGGCAGTGGGGGCAGGGAGAAGCAGAGGGCGGGGTGAGGGGGGGCAGTGGGGGCAGGGAGAAGCAGAGGGCGGGGTGACGGGGGGCAGTGGGGGCAGGGAGAAGCAGAGGGCGGGGTGAGGGGGGGCAGTGGGGGCAGGGAGAAGCAGAGGTCGGGGTGACGGGGGCGGCAGTGGGGGCAGGGAGAAGCAGAGGGCGGGGTGACGGGGGGCAGTGGGGGGCAGGGAGAAGCAGAGGGCGGGGTGAGGGGGGGCAGTGGGGGGCAGGGAGAAGCAGAGGGCGGGGTGACGGGGGGGCAGTGGGGGGAGGGAGAAGCAGAGGGCGGGGTGAGGGGGGGCAGTGGGGGCAGGGAGAAGCAGAGGGCGGGGTGACGGGGGCAGGGGGAAGCAGAGGGCGGGGTGACGGGGGCGGCAGTGGGGGCAGGGAGAAGCAGAGGGCGGGGTGAGGGGGGCGGGGGGCAGGGAGAAGCAGAGGGCGGGGTGACGGGGGGCAGTGGGGGCAGGGAGAAGCAGAGGGCGGGGTGAGGGGGGCAGGGAGAAGCAGAGGGCGGGGTGAGGGGGGGCAGTGGGGGCAGGGAGAAGCAGAGGGCGGGGTGAGGGGGGCAGTGGGGGCAGGGAGAAGCAGAGGGCGGGGTGAGGGGGGGGCAGTGGGGGCAGGGAGAAGCAGAGGGCGGGGTGACGGGGGCAGTGGGGGGCAGGGAGAAGCGGGGGGGAGGCTGGCTGGGGGTCACGGCTGGCAGGCTGGGGCAGCGGGGGGGGCACAAGAAGTGTAAGGGCAGGGAGGGGAGCGGGGGGCGGTGGGGGGGGTTCGAGGGCGCGCGCGCTCCCCCCTCTCCGTCGCCAGCGCCCCGAGCGCAGCCGCGGGCTCCGGCCGCGCGGCCCCAGGGCCAGGCGGGCCCGGGCGCGGGGCCGGGCGCGCGCTCTCCCCAGGCGGGGGCGCGCTCTCCGCCTCCCACTCGGCACAAAGTTTGGCAGCCGGAACTCGGGCGGCCGCAGCGCGAGGCGCCGGAGCCGGAGCCGGAGCCGGAGCGTCCCCAGCCGAGCCGAGCCGAGCCGCCGCTCCCGCTCCCGCTCCCCATGCGCCCGGCCGGCCGGAGGCGGCGGCGGCGGCGGCACCGCGGGGCTCCGCGCTGACTGGGCCATGCGGGGCTGCCCCCCGGCGGCTGCGGGGCGGGAGGGCAGCGGCGCCCCATGCAGGCGGGGCTGGCGGGCGGCGGCTGACACCATGCGCGCCCGGTGCCCGGGGCTAGGAGCGGGGAGCAGCCATGGCCCCCCCCCGCCCAGCCCGGGGCGCAGGGCGGGCGCGGCTCTAAGGGGCCCCCCGCTCGGAGGCTGCTCTGCATGTGCAGCCTCTCGCTGTGCCTCACCTACCTGTGCTACAGCCTGACGGGGGGCACCGGCCCGGCCGCCCCCGCGGCCCCCGCTCGGGCCGGCAACGCCAGCGGCGCGGGGGGCTCGGCGGCCGCCTGGCTGCGGACCGCGCTGGCCCCCGGGGAGGTGATCGCGGCGCCCAGCGGCGCCTTCGAGGGGGACCCGCAGGAATCCAGCACCACGGACGAGGAGCTGAGCCGGGCGGGCAGCACCACGCCGGACTACGGCGAGCAGCGGCTGCCGCAAGCCCTGATCGTCGGCGTGAAGAAGGGGGGCACCCGGGCGCTGCTGGAGGCCGTCCGGGCGCACCCCGAGGTGCGCGCCGTGGGGGTCGAGCCCCACTTCTTCGACAGGAACTACGAGAAGGGGCTGGAGTGGTACAGGTGAGCGCCGGGCCGGGCCGGGCCGGGCGAGAGACACCTGCCCCGGGGCAAACAGCCTGGCCCCCCACCCCCCCAGCGGCCGGAGCCCAGCCCGTGGCCGGCGGGGAGCGCTCCTGGCTGGAAGGGCTGGGCCCGGACTCCTCCCGTGGCTGCTCGGCCCGCCCCTCTCCGGCTACACGCCCGCTCCCGTAAGGCACCGGCGCAGCCCATCCCCGCCGCCTGGGAGCAGGGGGCAAATTCCCTTCCTTCGCCTCGGGGGCCGGGGGGGCCGGGGGGCCGTGTCTTGGAGCCCGAGGGCAACGCTTGGCAGCCTGTGCTGGGTACCAGGGGCTGTAGCTGTGGGGGGCAGCGCCAGTCCAGCTCAGCCCTCCCAGCCCAGGGACAGATGCTGGGGGCTGTGGTGGTGGGTGTGGGTGTGGGTGTGGGTTGGGGGGGGGTTATTAGTAGCTGTTGTGCCCGGGGCGGAGGAGAAGGGAGTGTGTGTTGTTAGTGGCTTGACTTTCCATCACCTTGCTTTTGTGGGTGTGGGTTTGTGTCCCGTGTGGTGGGTGGGTGTGGCTCACCCTGAAGGTTTCTGTGTATTTAAAATCTAACTTTCCCTCTCCGTGCAGAAGTTCTCACATTGAGTCTATTGCTTACTTATTTATTGCCAACAGCGGGCTCAGGTCTGCCCACCTCCTACCTGGCAGCTTACCCGAGCAAGGTACTGTCTCCAGGATCTGTGTGAATCCCAGCCATGCTCTCCCCTTTCAACTGCAGGGACCTTGGAATTGCTTAGCTACATAAAAACAATATATAAGGGACATTGATAGTGACAAATAAGGGATGCAGATGAGGCCCCAGAGCAGCTAGCGCCTGGCGTGGAGGCAAGTTGTGCGATAGCACATTTTAAATGCAGGTAAAATAAATGTATAATTAAGGTGACTGGCTATTATACTATTTAAAATACAGGGTTCTGATGGAGATGCCAGAAATAGATAAAAATGCACATTTTATGCAGCCCCCAGTACACAGAAGATTTGAACAGATTGCTCTGGGTAGCTGCACTTGCAATGTACAAATCTAGACTGTTCAGCAGTTAATAATTACAGAAATAAACAAGCCTGCAAGCCCAGGTGATAGCTGCAGTTTTAAAGTGACAATAAATAAACAAGGATTCTGTCTTCATACAAGCCGCAGCATCCTGAATTTACTTCCCAAATGGAGATTTATTCCTTGTATGCAACAAGTTCCATCTGCTAGAAGTTTTTGAATTGACTAGACTGAGCTCTGCATATGAATTACTCTTGGTGTTGCCGTTTGATGTAACACATCTAAAACTTTCAACGTAGACTCCTTTTAACCTGTTCAAATCTATGAAAACTGGATGAATTCGTCAGTAGGTTTCTTTGCTGTTTCAGCGTATCAAACTAATTGTGATGTTCACTGTTTTAAAATATGTAATCTCAAAACTTGAAAATACAGATAATTAATTTAACTTGAAAATTATTGATGTTATTCTTTTTTTAGTTTCTGGCAGCACCCGCACTGTGCTTGTTCCTTTCCAAATAGGCAAGAATCATGATTAAAACATTGAGGTCCTGGCTTTTTATTTCACTCATTAGGGCAGTTGACTAAACAGCTCAAAAGAATGAGGAACATTTTCAGTTTCAGAGGCAAAAAGTTAACAACTGCTTAAATTAGCTGGGTTTTGGTTTTTTTTTTAATAAAAATAAAGTGTGAGGTTTTCATGCCAACACTAACTTAGATATGATGATCTTCAGGCAGGTTTCCTCAGAAATTTGGGAAGCAAAGTGCGTGCATAACGCTCATTTGCTGTGGGTTTTGCTTGGCTTTGTTATGATGCCCGGCGATTCTCCGAGGAACTCCAATGAAGTGGAGACCAGCCATCAGAAAGAGAGTACTTGTATGGGAGCGTGTTCGTTATGTGCTGTCAAAGGCTGTGCCTGTTGCATCAACATCTGGGCATGAGGAGGAGGACTGGCTCAGCTGATTTTATTTTGTGCACACATTTTTCAAACAGCCAACATCCTATTTTACCTAATTTTCACCCAGGAAAGCTTTGCTTTAAAGACCAAGTTTAGAAACTTGATGAAAGAAGCTAAAGATAGGGGTGTAGAGAGGTTTGGTTTTATTCAAAATAGGCAGAAGAAGATGATCAAGCATTGAATGTGGCAAGCAGCTGTGTTTGCATCTTGAAAGTAAAGCTGGGAGAAAAGGGCCAGGGAGTGAGCAGAGATTTCCCTTGGAGTGAAAGGCACAAACAGGTATGCATCTGCAGAACAGTATTTGGATTTTGTTGTCATTCTTGTAGCTGTGTGGTGTTGCTCTGCATAGTTTGTTTAAGCTCATTTTTAGTGCTGGTGAATGGTGCTGGACTCAACAGCTGTGGGCACTGAAATCTACTGGTTACCCTACCTGCAGCCACCTCTCAAGCAGCGAGCAGACTTTCTTCTCTCTGCCAAGGTGTCTCAATCCTGAGCTGGAATTCCCATACTGGAAGACAGCAAGGGGAGACGTACCGTTAGCTGTCCTTAGTGCCTCAGAGTAAGGCATAAATTCCCATTTCTGACACGGGAAGGGGATATCTTCCTGACCCTCGCTGATGGTTAGCTTATCTCCTGCTCCTGCAGCATGAAGGTCTTTGCAGTTGTATCCTAGCTAGAGAAATTGCAGGTGTTGTTCATATTCACATAAAGGTCTGTTTTTTAACCTTATTGAATTACTTGCATTAATGTCTTCCAGCAGTGAGTTCCACGGAATACTTACACACTGTGTAACATGTGGCTTCCTTTTGTCCATTTTAAAACTGTTGCCTTTTAATACTATCAAATTATTATTTTCTAGTGTCAAGGGGTGGAAAATGAGGCCACTTGACTCGCCTTCTCTGCATCATTCATTGTTGAAAGTATGTTCTGGTGATTACTGTACTGTCCTAGGAGACAGTAATTTTATGTTCTACTTCAAACTCTGCCAACATGGCCTAGAGCCGGTCCCCTTTTAACTTCCCTATGCCTCAGCTTTCTAATCTGTAAAATGGGGATAATAATACACATCCAAAAGAAATAGCTAAGTATCTTGCTACAGTCGGTCATGCCTTTGTCTCCTTGAGATTGACTGCTGTAATACCCTCTACATGAGGTTATATCTTTTGATGATCCAGAAGCCAAAGGTAGTGCAAACCACACTTTATGTAGAGAATCAGTTACACCGGTTCTTTAGAGTCTCTGCTGTTTTTCTGTAATGTTTAGGAAAAGCTATGTGAATGAGTGATCTGTGTTGATCGTGATAGTTTGAAAGCCAGGGTTAAAGTTTATATGGAAATTACAGAATTGAAATCTTCCTACGTGTGAACTGGTGGATTTTGTTGAAGGTGGAGTTAAGGCTGCGTGGGGTTGTTCAGCATTCAGGTGTCAGAATTGCTTTTGGAATCGTCATTTGTGATTCCATACACTTCAGCGGTGGGTTGTTTGAAGGATGTGTTCAGTGGTACATCTTCCCTTCAATTGCATTTGTAGACTTCAGTATAAGTTAACTGTTGCTGTTGAATTTCCTAGATTTTTCTTTTTTGTAAATGTGGAATGTATTTTGAATGCTATTAAAAGTTGTATTTAAGGGTGTGTGGGAAGTGTTATCTACTTTTAGTTTCTCTTTTTTATTAACAATCCACTGATATTTCTTTCTGGCATATATATCTTTTGCATGTTCTTAATTTCACCTCCTTTCTTTTATCGGTGACATAGATACTTAACAGTAGATATTATCCTTCATGATAAAGAGAATTAACTGCATCCCTTCTACAATGCCAAAATGATTGTGAGGTTTGGCAAAGGTCATGAGGTCTTCATTTCCAGCAAAGTGGAAATTAACTAATGCCTCTTCGTTTCTTCCTTACCCTTCTAGATCACATGATCTTTCTATCATCCTAAATATGAATTGCCATGGATTTTTAGTCAGTACTTGGTGCTTTTATAATCCAAGAATTTCCCACAGTCAAAACAGGGGAATGTCATCATTGCAGAATTAACTGGGGTGACCAGCACTCGGGTCTGAGTATGGGGGTTGCCCTAGTCAGGGTGTGAGCTGTCACACTGCAAATCCGGACTCGACTGCATCCACACAGTCGCTGTGCTCATCCATGTTAGCACGGGAACTTCTGGGGGCTCGTTGTGCTGCAGCATGATATGATGCTCTGTGATTCTTTCCTAGTGAATGGTGGGAGAACTTGTCTGTCCTTCTGGGCACACGGGGGAATTGTGAGAAGGCATCGGAGGACTGTCAGCACTTGAGTGGTTTAACCTGAATCCTCACTGCAAAGTGGGCAGGTTGCCAGCCCAAAGGTAAGCCATGTTCATACGTTAGCCTATAGCCCAGGACGGGCCAGCTAGCTCAGGGGTAAAGCTGAGGTGCGGGTGTGAATGGCAGTCAGGATAAGGCCAACCCCACCTAATAGCCGGGTTTAACTCTGCAGCAAGGATGGACTCCCAGTCATTTCTGGAGCTTGGATACCTGTGTCGTCTTACATGTTTTGGCATCTAAAACTGCATCATTTAAAAGTTCGTCATCTACTATGAAACCCTTTGGCAAAACCCTGCATACTCCAGAACAAGCTAGACCTGGATTCTGTGGCAAAGTCTTCGAAATCTGTGGCACTCTGTTGCAGCTTCATTTAAGTGGAAAAGTGGAAGAGTTTACTCAGTGAAATACTAGCTGAATGATACAGTTAGCACACTAGTCCCTGTGCTGTTCATTTAGAGGTTAATGTAGAAACAGCATAAAATAAAATGATTTGATTGGTTTTCAGCATGCCTCAGCTGCAGCATGTTCCTGCATTGTAGGACTTGTCCCGTGGAAGCAGGTTTGGGGAGTTGGGCTGAGGACAAGGGGGCCATTGGGACCTAAAGAGGCAAGGAAAGCTGTCTGGGAGTGATAAGCACATTAGCTAGGTGTTGCACGTGTGTGATCAGCAGAAAAATAGTTAATCGTGTTGGCATGTAAATTGTCAACTTTAGGTATCACAGTAAACTCACTGAGAAGGGTGGGACAGTTCATGGATCTCGGCGCGATTGTTTCCGCTGCTTGCAGGTTCAGGAAGCTTCATGCTTTCAAGGTTATCTTGGCATCTGTAAGGGCTAGAAACATTTTTAAATGAAAGTTTAGAGTCTGTAGCATCCGTTTGATAACAAATGCACCATTTGTAACAAAATATGATAAGCCTCATAACATAAATACAGCATTTATGACTAGCAGTGTTAAATCCAATATTTTCACATTAATAACCATGGCAGGTATCCTGTGTCTTAGATTTTCAAATACAGTAATCTATAAATCAGTGAATTTTCAAATAAAAATGGAGACATTTTAAAATGATAACTAACAGATTTACTGTTAAGTTCTCAGAAAATTCATCCGGTATTGTTAAGAATAAGTGCTGTAAGTATGGAGAGGATATGATAAATTTATATTCTTCATTCATAATGAAGACCTTTCATCCTTTTAGTGAAACTCTCAATGCAACTTTAACTAAGGGACTGCTGTGGTGTCTTCATAATTATAACCTTACTTTTACTTCATGGCTCATTCTCTCTTACGCCTCAATCCTTTTAGGGTATGTCTACGCTATGAAATTAGGTCGATTTTATAGAAGTCAATTTTTAGAAACCGATTTTATACAGTCAATTGCATATGTCCACACTAAGCGCATTAAGTCGGCGGAGTGCGTCCTCACTACCGTGGCTAGCATCGACTTACAGAGCGGTGCACTGTGGGATGCTATCCCACAGTTCCCGCAGTCTCTGCTGCCCATTGGAATTCTGGGTTAAGCTCCCAATGCCTGATGGGGCAAAAACATTGTCGCGGATGGTTTTGGGTACATGTCATCAGGCCCCCCTCCCTCCCTCTGTGAAAGCAATGACAGACAATCGTTTCACGCCTTTTTTTCCTGGGTTACCCGTGCAGACGCCGTACCACGGCAAGCATGGAGCCCACTCAGCTCACCATCACCGTACGTCTCCTGGGTGGTGCTGGCAGACGTGGTACTGCATTGCTACACAGCAGCAGCTCCTTGCCTTCGCGGCAAACGGTGCAGTAGGACTGATAGCTGTCGTATGTCTCCTGGGTGCTCCTGGCAGACCTCGGTGAGGTCGATCAGGGGCATGGCTATCCTCCTCTTCGAGCACTGAATGGGAGCCAGAGACTCCAGGTCATTCTCTTCTTTAAGTTTCGTCTCATGGAGATTCAGTCCGGCCTGGAATATCGTGCAAGCTGGAGGCTTCTGCCTCAGGCTGCTCTCCCAGCCAGCTGTACTGCGTGGTTGCACCTACCCCAGCCTACACCTTGTTCCCATGGCTCATGAAGCCTGGACAGTAGTAAGGAGCAGTTCAACTATAGGCTGAGCAAGTGCAGAATGGTGGTAGAATGTGCCTTTGGATGTTTAAAAGTGCGCTGGCGCTGTTTGCTGACTAGGTCAGACCTCAGTGCAACCAACATTCCCATTGTTATTGCTGCTTGATGTGTGCTCCATAATATCTGTGAGAGTAAGGGGGAGACCTTTATGGCAGGGTGGGAGGTTGAGGCAAATTGCCTGGCAGCCAGACACCAGGGCGATTAGAAGAGCACAGCAAGGCGCGCTTCACATCAGAGAGGCTTTGAAAACCAGTTTCGTGACTGGCCAGGCTTCGGTGTGACAGTTGTGTGTGTTTCTCCTTGATACAAACCCGCCCCCTTTTGTTGATTTTAATTCCCTGTAAGCCAACCACCCTTCCTCCTTCAAAATAAAGTAACTATTATTTTGAAACAGGGGGGAGGGATAGCTCAGTGGTTTGAGCATTGGCCTGCTAAACCCAGGGTTGTGAGTTCAATCCTTGAGGGGGCCATTTAGGGATCTGGGACAAAAATTGGGGATTGGTCCTGTTTTAAGCAGGGGGTTGGACTAGATGACCTCCTGAGAGTCTATGAAACCATGCATTCTTTCTTTATTAATTAAAAAAAAAATGAGATAATGGACAAGGTAGCCTGGGTGGGGTAGGGAAGGACAAGGCCACATTGCTTATTGTAGCCACACTAAATATCAAACTGTTTGAATGACAGCCTTCTGTTGCTTGGGCCATCCTCTGGAGTGGAGTGGCTGGGTGCCCGGAACCTCTCCCCCGTGATCTTGGACATCTGGGTGAGGAGGTTATGGAACATGGGGAGGAGGGTAGGCGGTTATACAGTGGATGCAGCAGCGGTCTGTGCTCTTGTTGACTTTCCTGCAGCTCCAATAGACACTTCATCATGTCCGTTTGCTCCTCCTTTAGCCTCAGCATCGCGTCCTGCCTCTGCTGTTCATGCTCACTTAATTCTTTCCTGGCCTCTGCTACTGAATGACTCCATGCATTAAGCTGTGCCCTATCAGTGCGAGAGGATTGCATGAGCTCGGAAAACATGTCATAGTGAGTGCGGTTTTTTTTTTTTTTTTGCCTTCTAATCTGCGATAACCTCAGGGATGGAGACGATAGGGGGAGCGTAGAAACATTCTACAGTCTACGATTCTGGGGGGACGGCATGGTCACCTGTGCTGCTGAGAGCTGCTGAGTTCGCCATGCTGACCCAACAGGAAATGAAATTAAAAAGTTCCCAGGGCTTTTCCTGTGTACCTGGCTAGCGCATCGGAGTTCAAAGTGCTGTCCAGAGCGGTCACAATGGAGCACTCTGGGAAAGCTCCTGGAGGACAATACCATCAATTTGCGTCCACACAACTCCAAATTCTACCCAGCAAGGTCGATTTTAGCGCTACTCCCCTCGTTGGGGAGGAGTACAGAAGTCAATTTTAAGAGCCCTTTAGGTCAATGGACCGGGATTGGTTGTGTGGACGCAGTCATTTTTAAATTGACCTAACGCGGCTAAATTCAACCTAGCCCCGTAGGGTAGACCAGGCCTTAGGCTTAACTTTTCGCATGCGAGTAGCCCCATTGAATCAATGAGCCTGTATGCATGGAGAAAGTTCAGTGCACATTCCTTGTCTTTCTAGGCTGTCAAATTGTTAGGGCAGGGCATGTCTAAGTTTGGTTGTAAAGTGCCCAGCACAATAAAGCCCCCAGATGCTACAGTCATACAAATAATTAATAACAACAAAAATCGGGAGTCCTAGTCCTAAATAATAGAAATATCTGTTCCCGAACCAGTTGGTCCAAGAAGCAGTTGTACTGGGATTGAGAAACTGATTCTTTAAACCACAGCCCTCTGGCCACTACCCTAGTGCAGGGGATAGACAATGGGCGGACCATGGGCTGAATCCGGACCACCGGACACTGTTGAATGGACCGTGAAATCTTTTTATTTACTTGTTATTATCATTATTGTTGTTGCGGTGTGAAAAGATGTTGCTCTGGAGTCTGGACCTTAACTATACCTTGACCGAGAAACTTGGATCTTGACAAAAAATAATTAATTACCCCTGCACTAGTGCATATTTGGGTAGTGACTGTCATGTGCTATTGTTATTTTTAGCAGGGTTTGTTGCCTCCCTGCTACTGTTACCATTCTGTGTTCCC
Source organism: Dermochelys coriacea (assembly GCF_009764565.3). Classification (NCBI taxonomy): domain Eukaryota; kingdom Metazoa; phylum Chordata; order Testudines; family Dermochelyidae; genus Dermochelys; species Dermochelys coriacea. The sequence goes on along the minus strand of NC_050077.1, from coordinate 1,236,733 downwards.
CATCCCTGGCTGTGTTGTTCTAGAGGCCAGTGGTCTGTGATTCACACTTGTACAATGTTTGTACTCCTGTGACCTGCAATTTGTATCCACACAGATTGAACAGCATGACTTACCTTTCAGGTAGATTGGTTTCCATGGCCATGTGTCCCTTGGGCCTCTCTGCTCAGACTGCCAGCAGGGGAAGTGAGAGGAGGGTAGGGGCAAGGAAGGCTAAGATCCTGGACTGAGACCTGGACTCATTTCACGTTGGGCCCTGAACAGCCATCGGATAGCAACAGCCTTTGGTCACCTCAGTG